>NC_079189.1:74403160-74738160 GCF_029499605.1 Hyla sarda | reverse complement strand
GTTTTATTCTCTACCATTTTGTTTTGATGGGGCTTTTTGATCACGTTTTATAATTTTTTTTTTTTTGGTTCATGAAGTGACCAAAAATTTGCAATCCTGTTTTATTTTTTTATTTTTTCTTTACGCTTAAGCCATTGACTGTGTGGTTTCAATAATGTTATATTTTAATAGTTCGGACATTAATGCATGCGCCAATACCATGTATGTATATGTTTATTTATTTATTTAAATTTTTTATTTAAAAATGGGGAAAAATGTCATTATATCTGTATGGACCGAAACCCCCAGGAATTTTTCAGCACCTTGTAGAAAGTATGCCACAAAGAATGAAGGCAGTTCTGGAGACAAAAGGGGGTGTCCCTAATAAAATTGCCAGTGAGTATGTATATAGATATATCAGGATATCAGGATGTAAAAAGTTTATCCTCTCTTCATGTGGCTCTCTTTTAAACAGCGCCTTTTAATATCTGAGGTGGTAACAATCACGATAAGGCTCTACAGCATCCTTCAGAAAGAATTTGTTAAGTGTCTGAGAGGTTAAACTTCCCATTGATCTAACATATCCTGAAATATTTCAAAGAGTTCAGGCACAGAAGCGGAGAATTGTCTCTATTATTCTAAGATAACAGTGATTTTGAATTTGAATAATTATGTTGGTCTAAATTACATACAAATTAATAGTTTTGTATAATTGGTGCCAGGAGGCAGTAATCAGAGTTCCTACATTCGGAGTAGCATTTACTAGACATGTGCCAAGCTTTGGTTTGCTTTCTTTTCAGCGCTTGCCAAACCTAATTAGTTTTTGCCTTTCCAAGTTCCTACAAATTCTCTCACTCTCACTTCATAGTTTGCAATGCAGACAGATGCAATACATTATACTTTTGCATAATTCAGTTTGAAGAACTCTTGAGCGCATCAATTTTGCTAATGCATACAAAACAAAATAAAAAGCAATTTTGAGGAGGCAGGGGTTTCTAATTGGAAAACAAGAAGAACAGTGAAAATCTAGAAACCCCATAACAATTTAGAGGTTTGTCCTTACTGTAGCTTATCTTTGGATAATTTCACCCATCAGGAGCCTGTTTTGATATTAACATGAAATTGATGTGCAATTATCAAGATGTTACTTGTGAGCTACATTTTTAATAATTGCTTTTTTATCGTTAAGCATAGATAATTGAAATTCAACCGACTTGTTGATGGAACAAGCTGTAAAATTACTATAGAGATTGAGCTTGAACTATGCCATAAATTCACACAATCCTTCCATTTGTATGGAAATTCGGATGGAAATGGAATGTCTAAAGACTCGGGTCTAAGATAACACTGTACATGGGAAAGTAAAGTACCAAGGTTATTATAATAATTACTATCAATAAAGATGATACTGGGCACAGTCCGTACTTCAACTAAAATTTGGGGTTGAACTAAAGAGGCCACAAACTCCTCTTGGCGATGCTACTCAGCATAAGCAGTCCACAAATGCAACTTAGGGCAAGAAGAAAGGTGGTGCACTCACCATACGGGTATCCCTGAATGAACCTTTATTCCATATTGGTTACAGCAACTTACAGTTTTAACGGGTACAGAGGAGTTGCAGGCAGGAGTGTCTCACCGGGTGGAGTCGATTGCTTTTTCACACACAGTAGCGCATCATCAGGCCCCGAAGGGAGCCACCAAGCAGCTGACCGGGTGGGCGACAGCGGCTGTTTCACGCACAGCCGCTTTCACCTGCCTGTTGAGACGCTCCTGCCTGCACGCTCCTCAGGTCCCATTGAAACTGTATCTTGCTGTAACCGATATGGAATAAAGTTTCATTCAGCGATACCCGTATAGTGAGTGCACCACTTTTCTTCTTGTTAAACATTATTAGTATAATAATTTGAATCCATTATATGGTCCTGGTTGGACAGTGACTTGTTTTGTCTCCATTTTGAAGGTGTGAGCTTAAGCAAGAAAACATAATTTCATTGAAGTTTATTCATTTGTATGACTCAATGTATAATATAACAAAAGAACATATGCATTCAGGCATACATACAGAATTTAGTTCTCAGTTTATGCCAAGAAATAAATACAGTACAAGCAAGTAAATGGAGTGTTTTAATCCCTATTAACATTAAGTAGAAACAATCCATGGGGATGTTAGGGTATTCTGAGAAAATTACCCTTTTTATTGTAATATTATAATAGCCTCCCCTACATACAGTTAATTTCAATAATACCAACAATTAGGAGTTTTAGCCATGTGGGGCTTCCTCTAGTAATTATAGTATTTTTCTTACAAATATTAACATAGTATAATATCAGGCAATCACTTGTATTCTTTAAATAATCGGTTTCCTCAAAATTTTAATGGCTACTGTCGTTTCAAACAACTTTGCTCTATTTCATAGCTAATGCAATATTTCAGTAAATCACTTTATTTATCAAACATGACTTCTTACCCAATAAAAAATCACTAAAGTCTGCTGTCTGCTGTGAGTTGTTAGAGGCATTCTGTCTTTGGTAACAGACACATCAAGACAGAACACAGGAAGTGGTGGCTTATCTACTGCTCAGTGCTGGAGTGAAGGAAGAGAGAAGGACTGTATACCTGTAATTTGTGTCAAATCAAGAAGGTCTGCTATGCCCATTTGAGGTAAATCAAGTCTGTCCTTTTATCTCAACAGGAGCAGTCTCGGTGCTTAGTGTAACCCTTTCCTTGCTGTGCTGCTGCTGTTTATATAAAGTGCTGCCTCTTGTATCTAATACTCCGCTCCCTTTATTCTGCAGGTTTCTCTTTAGCAGCAAATCATGGAATAGTGTACACCCTTCCTTGCTGTGCTGCTCCTGTTTTTCCTTTTCTGCTCACAGAGCACCCTTCATACTCAACACAGGTTATTAAGCTTGGGGTTATTTCCTTTGGAGAAAAGACGTCTTAGGGGAGATTTGATCACAATGTACAAATATATGAATGGACAGTACAGAGGTCTTTCTAGTGCTCTTTTTATACCTAGGCAGGTAACATGACAAGGAGGCGTCCTCTACGTCTAGGGAAAAGAATGTTTCATCATCATCACAGACAGAGATTGTTTACTGTAAGAGCAGTGAGACAATGGAACTCATTGCCACATGATGTTGTGATGTCCAAATCAATAAACAAGTTCAAGGGGTGCCTGTATGTTTTTCTATGGATACTAGATTTATGGGTATAGAATGTTTATCCAGGGATTTATTCCGATTCCCATATTGGAGTTGGGAAGTCATTTTTCCTGTTATGGGGCAACTGACATCAGCCTTATGTTTTTCTTTTTTTTCCTTTTTTTTCTGGATCAATACAGTAGGGTTGTATGTTGAACTTGATGGACTCAAGTCCATGTATGCAGGGGCGTACCTAGAGCATTTGGCACCTGGGGCGGACCCTTTGTTTGGCACCCCCCCCCCCCCCACACACACACATTCTTAATTACACCCCCTCCCTCCCCTCCCCCCAGGAGCAGACTGACAACACTCGGGGCCCCCGGACCAAAAAAAAAAGCAAGGGCCCCTGCAGCTCGTCAATCTTCTGCCACGCTCCTGTTCTACCCAAATCCCACACACAATAATCTAAAATTTATATATGTAAGAAACACTTTACGTAGGTACATTTCTATGACCCATAATACTGGTATACAAGGAGTAAGTATATATACCACCACACAATAACTGGATAATACCGCCATACTGTATAAAACCACTATATACAGACCACTATACTATAAAGGATCTGTATACAATATAAGTGATTATATACAGGACCATATGGCGGTAGATATCAGCTGTACACAGGATGTGTATACCATATAAGTGATTACAGTTACATTTTGGGACTCACAATTACGTCTTTTCTGATCAGCGGCGTCCTCTTTCCTTTTCTTCTCCGTCCGGATAAGACCGCCATGTGGATCTCTTAACATCTGCAGGAAAAACATGTCAGACTCTGCATATTTTCAGTGCCCTCCCTTCCTCTACACAATCTTCCCATCTATAGGCCCACAAACTGTAATAATGCCCTCCTTGGAGTTCTGCACAGTAAAAGGGCAGGTAGGTAGGTAGCCAGGTAACCCCCTCTTTCCCATAGGTATATACAGAGTTACACCCCCCCTCTTTCCCATAGGTATATGCAGAGTTACACCCCCTCTCTTTCCCATATGTTTATGCAGAGCTACGCTACACCCCCCCTCTTTCCCATAGGTATATGCAGAGTTATACCCCCCCCTCTTTCCCATAGGTATATGCAGAGCTAAACCCCCCACCCCCTTTTCCCCATAGGTATATGCAGAGCAACCCCCCCCCCCCCCTCTTTCCCATAGGTATATCTAGGGCTGGGCGGTATACCGGTTCATACCGAATACCAAATTTTTTGGGCTGCACAATATGGATTTTCCCCCATACCGCAATACCGGTTGGGCCCCTCCCCCTCAGGAATGTATTATCAAACTAATACAGCGCTGTCCCCACATCGGGGAACTAATCCTATGTTACCCGCCAGCACTGTTCTGCTCCTCCCAATTAATGATCAACCCAGCTGGGTACTACTCACATATGTCAAGCACTGCCCTCCTCCTCTTTGTTGGGGGCCGCCGGGCGCTGGAACTCTATACAGTACGCCAGTGGTCTCCACCCTGCGGACCTCCAGTTGTTGCAAAACTACAACTCCCAGCATGCCCGGACAGCTGGTGATGGAACTCTCTGTACGCCAGTGGTCTCCACCCTGTGGACCTCCAGTTGTTGCAAAACTACAACTCCCAGCATGCCCGGACAGCCAACGGCTGTCCGGGCATACTTGGAGTTGTAGTTTTGCAACAGCTGGAGGTCCGCAGGTTTGAGACCACTGCTGTACGCTGTATACCTATGCCCGGGCTGCAAAAGATACAGAAAATAAACTTTTAACTTACCCACGTCGGCCACACGCTGGGGACGGGAACGCCGGACAGCCGTCAGCCTATCACTGGCCAGAGCGATGCCCCGACCCTGCCAGTGATAGGCTGAGCCAACTGTCATGTATGAAGCCGGCTTCTTACATGACAGTGGGCTCAGCCTATCACTGGCAGGGACGGGGCATCGCTCTGGCCGGTGATAGGCTGACGGCTGTCCGACGTTCCCATCCCCAGCGTGCGGCCGACGTGGGTGAGTTAAAAGTTTATTTTCTGTATCTTTTGCAGCCCGGGCATAGGTATACAGCGTACAGCAGTGGTCTCAAACCTGCGGACCTCCAGCTGTTGCAAAACTACAACTCCCAGCATGCCCGGATAGCCGTTGGCTGTCTGGGCATGCTGGGAGTTGTAGTTTTGCAACAACTGGAGGTCCGCAGGTTGGAGACCACTGGCGTACAGTGAGTTCCATCGCCGGCGGCCCCCAACAAAGAGGAGGAGGGCAGTGCTTCACATATGTGAGTAGTACCCCGCTGGGCTGATCATTAATTGGGGGGAGCAGAACAGTGCTGGTGGGTCACATGATTTTGGGGGGGGGGGAAATACCGTTATATACTGTGGAACCACAGTAAGTTAAAAAAATACCGTGATACACATATATGGTCATACCGCCCAGCCCTAGGTATAGGCAGAGCACCCCCCCTCTCCCCCCCTTCCCTATAGATAAATGCAGAGCACCCCCCTCCCTCTCCCCCCCTTCCCTATAGGTAAATGCAGAGCACCCCCTCCCCCTCTTCCCTATAGGTAAATGCAGAGCACCCCCCCTCCCTCTCCCCCCCTTCCCTATAGGTAAATGCAGAGCACCCCCCTCTCTCCCCCTTCCCTATAGGTAAATGCAGAGCTCCCCCCTTCCCTATAGGTAAATTCAGAGCACCCACCCCCTTCTCCCCCCATTCCCTATAGGTAAATGCAGAGCACCCCCTCTCTCTCTCCCCCTTCCCTATAGGTAAATGCAGAGCACCCCCCCTCCCCCCCTTTCCTATAGGTAAATGCAGAGCACCCCCCCCCCTTTCCCCCCTTCCCTATAGGTAAATGCAGAGCACCCCCCTCTCTCCCCCTTCCCTATAGGTAAATGCAGAGCGCCCCCCCCTCATCCCCCCCTTCCCTATAGGTAAATGCAGAGCATCCCCCACCCCCTCCATCTAGGTATATGTAGAGTAACCCCCCCCCCTCTCCTTCTCCCCCCCTTCCCCATAGGTAAATGCAGAGCAAAAAAAAATGATGCTCACCTGATGTCCCACGCAGCGATCTCCTCAGCTGCAGGGCCCGCGTCTTCTTTCCTCCACAGTAGAGGTGCCGATGAGTGACGTCACCGGCGCCTGTACTGCGTGCTGCGTGGGGGCGGAGGTCACGTCTCCTCTGTGTAGCTGCAGATGCGGCTCACACAGAGGACACCTTCTCCTGTATGTGCGTGTACCGCGCATACAGGAGAATGTAGCGCTTACTGCTGGGCAGCGGCGGCGGCGGGTCAGTCCGCCCCTGGCACCCCCCTTGAGAGAGGCACCCGGGGCGGGCCGCCCCCCCTTGGTACGCCACTGTATGTAACTATCTACCCATAAAGAGTTAAATGTTTGCTTAGTTGCTTAGTTACTTGCTTCACAGCAGACTTTTAGCCTGCTAATGGGAATCTGATGTAGGCCTAAACTTACTCTCCTCATATGACCTAGCAGGAGTCAGACTGGAATGTTGGCACATTAGCCTAAGTAAGACTAAACTCTGACAAAACAGGGTAGATGTTCATTCCTGGAAAAAGCAAAGGCAAAACGCATCCATTTTGGACTTACTTATGTGTTTTATTCAAGCATGGAGTCTTTACAATAGAGGGCCTGTTGTGCATTTTTATTTGGCCCTACATCTTTCTTTACTAGGTGCATAATGTGCACTAGTCATTGCATATTTTTCTATATAGATTTTTTTTTTTTTTATCTGCGTACCCTTTAACCTAAATGTAAAATTGTGGGTGTACATACGCATATATATCTTACACTATATAGTGGGCACTGTGCAATATTTGTGTTTGGGATATATTTATATCAAATTTTTTTTGAGAACCCACCCTCACATGCTGGACTTTGACTATGCTTGCGCTTCAGCTTGGACAAAGTCATGATTTTATACGCCATGATTTCTATAAAAAGGAAATATTCTCATGAAGAATCTTAGAAAGGTTAATGTTTTGCCAAGATGTACAACATATGAAAAGTTTTTTATATTTGGTAGTGCCCATTTAACTGTATGTTGATGCTGTGGCAGTAAGGACTGTATTTGTAGAGATAAATGGTAAATAAAAAAATCTTTCTCAATGTTTTCTAAATCTTATTTGCAGCTACTGGAGTTGTTTGGTGGAATGGTTCACTTACGTTTTATTCATGATTTGTAGGGGTTTATGTGCTCAACACGAGCAATCACTGAGGAAAACTTTATAAAGTAGCAGTTAAGTTGACTTCATGCTCCATGTTATGATATTTTTAAATGATGTTTTCTATCTACAAAACTGGTTACTGAGAAATAATTATTTGTTATCCCTGTTGCTTCTTTATTGTCACACTGATAGTGTATTTTGTTATCAGCTTGTCATAAGCAGTCAAAATATCACTCTGCAGGCATATAACTTGTCACATCAGATCCCCTATATTACTATGTACGAGTGCACACATACAGTGCATTATTTAAGGCTTTATCCTTTTCCAATAGCACCTAGTGTTTTTCCAAATGTTCTAATAAAGCAGACACTGTAGGTTGAACTTGATGGACTCTTGTCTGTTTTCAACCTTCCAAACTATTTGAGATGAGTGAATCGAAGCTGACGAACCCAAATTAATTATGAATTTAATGAAATATTCTATTTGCAACAAATGCGTATATCGCCACGATTCTATTGAGCGAAAAGCTTCATTAAACTCCATTTACTGCGGTCCAAGCTCCAGGGCATCTAAAATGGCAGATCCACATGTCAGTACATGGGGAAAGGAACGCCGGGAAGACGAGAAGGCAAGGCGGGAAGGAAAGTAGGCGGGATGACCCTGAATCACATGTAGGATGCAGCCTATCAGCAGCCAGTCACCCCTGTGATGTCACAGTCCTATATATTCAGCAGCCATTTTGCGGCTTGTCATATCATTCATTACACTGCATACAGATAGGACGGACATCGATGTGTGTGTTACACAGAAAAGCTCATTCCAGCAGTGTTTTACATCCTAGTCTCATCAGCGTTATAGTGGACAGAGGGAATTCTTTTTTTTTTTTCATGTAAAGGATTTTTACTGCAGCCATTAACCTCCCAGTCACTATCTTCGGCATAGTATTACAGAGAGGTACAGATAGCTGTGTGTTGCCTCATACATTTCAACAAGCTACCTCAACTTCATAAACCTTGGCAGAGGACGCAGGAATAATTTTTCAGCGCAATTCTGTGCCTTAGTTCCCCAACAAATCATCTGCTGGTTATACTAGTCCAGGCATAGGCAACCTTCGGCACTGCAGATGTTTTGAACTACATCTCCCATGATGCTCTTACAGCCAAAATGCTAACAAAGCATCATGGGAGTTGTAGTCCAAAACATCTGCAGTGCCAAAGGTTGTCTATGCCTGTACTAGTCTTTAGATGGTATAATACCCAGAAGTCTATTTCTAATAGTCTTTCACAGAGTGCAATTTTGTGATTAGTACACAGCTTTTTGTGCTGCAGCATTGTTGTGTTCTGCTGGTGTTGAGCAAAAATATTTTTTTTTTTACGTACTGTACCACATTTTTCTGCCCTCATAAGTGCATACCACATACATACATCTAAGTAGTGTACTATTTTTTACCTGTTAATCTGTCAAGGGCCTTCATACTATGAAAGTCCATGCAAAAGTAATCATCAGCTGGTGTTTTACTAAAATACGTTTTTTTAAGCGTACTGTAGCGCATTTTTCTGCCGTCATAAGTGCATATCACATACCTCCCTCTAAGTAGTGTACTATTTTAAACCTGTTAATCTGTCAAGGGCCTGGATACTGTCAAAGTTCAGGCAAAAGTATCACCGGCTGGTGTTGTACTTAGATATTTTGTTAAGTGTACTGTAGTGCATTTTTCTTCCCTCATAAATGCATACCACATACCTACATCTAAGTAGTGTACTATTTTAACCCCTTAACGACGCAGGATGTATATTTACGTCCTACGCCGGCTCCCGCGATATGAAGCGGGATCGCGCCGCGATCCCGCATCATATCGCGTCAGTCCTGGCGCTCATCAACGGCCGAGACCAGCGGCTAATACCACACATCGCCAATCGTGGCGATGTGCGGTATTAACCCTTTAGAAGTGACGGTCAAAGCTGACCGCCGCTTCTAAATTGAAAGTGAAAGTGACCCGGCTGCTCAGTCGGGCTGTTCGGGACCGCCGTGGTGAAATCGCGGCATCACGAACAGCTTGCAGGACACCGGGAGGGCCCTTACCTGCCTCCTTGGTGTCCGATCGGCGAATGACTGCTCCGTGCCTGAGATCCAGGCAGGAGCAGTCAAGCGCCGATAACACTGATCACAGGCGTGTTAATACACGCCAGTGATCAGGATGAGAGATCAGTGTGTGCAGTGTTATAGGTCCCTATGGGACCTATAACACTGCAAAAAAAAAAGTAAAAAAAAGTGTTAATAAAGGTCATTTAACCCCTTCCCTAATAAAAGTTTGAATCACCCCACTTTTCCCATAAAAAAAATAAAACAATGTAAAAAAATTAATAAATAAACATATGTGGTATCGCCGCGTGCGTAAATGTCCAAACTATAAAAATATATCATTAATTAAACCGCACGGTCAATGGTGTACGCGCAAAAAAATTCCAAAGTCAAAAAAAGCGCATTTTTGGTCACTTTTTATACCATTAAAAAATGAATAAAAAGTTATCGAAAAGTCCGATCAAAACTAAAATCATACCAATAAAAACTTCAGATCACGGCGCAAAAAATGAGTCCTCATACCGCCCTGTACGTGGAAAAATAAAAAAGTTATAGGGGTCAGAAGATGAAATTTTTAAGCATATAAATTTTCCTGCATGTAGTTATGATTTTTTCCAGAAGTGCGACAAAATCAAACCTATATAGGTAGGGTATCATTTTAACCGTATGGACCTACAGAATAATGATAAGGTGTAATTTTTACCGAAATATGCACTGCGTAGAAACGGAAGCCCCTAAAATTTACAAAATTGCGTTTTTTCTTCGATTTTGTCGCACAATGATTTTTTTCCAGTTTCTCCGTGCATTTTTGGGTAAAATGACTAATGTCACTGCAAAGTAGAATTGGCAACACAAAAAATAAGCCATAATATGGATTTTTAGGTGGAAAATTGAAAGGGTTATGATTTTTAAAAGGTAGGGAGGAAAAAACGAAAGTGCAAAAACTGAAAAACCCTGAGTCCTTAAGGGGTTAAACCTGTTAATTTGTCAAGGGCCTAGATATTTTGAAATTCCATGCAAAACTACTCACCGGCTTGTGTTTTTACTCAGATAATTTTTTAAGTGTACTGTAGCGCATTTTTCTGCCCTCATAAGTGCATACAACATACCTACATCTAAGTAGTGTCCTATTTTGTACCTGTTAATCTGTCAAGGGCTTAGACACTGTGAAAGTCCAAGAGAAAGTACAAACCTGCTGCTGTTCTAGACAATTACTGTTTTAAGCGTAGTGATGCGTATTGTACTCCCCTCATATACGCACTAAGTATGTAATGCAGAGAAGTAACAGGATGTGCACAGAGGAGTGGCAAAAGCCTAAATTCATCAGGCAGAGGTCGCAGCAGACTAGGGGCGAGTGGCAGCACGAGTTGCAGCGAGATGCCTGAGTGGGAAGCAGTGTTGCCAGGGTTCATGGTCATAAAGCAGAGACTGTTGAGGAACCTGAGGAGGACTTCAGTGACTTGCAGACACTTGTTGATGATGATGAAACTGATCGCAATTGGGAGCGGGTGCAGATGGGGCTTCATCATTATCAGGAGAAGAGAGTTGCAGGTTGACTGTGAGGCAGCAGCTGAGCCTGCAAGGTGGTAACATGATTGGCAGTCAGCATGGTGGCAAAAGTGGAAATTCCGAAGCCAAACGTGCCTGTGGGAGACCACCTGCTTCGCGGCATACTACCTTCCTGGGAGGTAGTTGAACAGGGGTTCCTGGAGACGGCGGCAGTAGGAGTCAATTAGTGTGGACTGTTGGTGGGAAAATCATCTACTCAGTGGTGTGGCAGTTTTTCATCAAGCATCCGGAGGAGGTTCACATAGCCACATGCAAGTTATGTCAGCAGAATGTGAAACTTGGCCAGGGTCCCAATGTTGGCACGACAGCCCTGTGTCAACATATGCTTTGCCACCATAAACCAGCCTGGGAGAACCATGGCTCTGATGTAGTGTTCAAGCCTGCTACATCACCCATTGGCATGGCGCTCCCTCTTTCAGCCAGCCAAGGCTCCACCACCTCATCCAAAGGAGGCTGTGTGTCATACCCTCCTTCTGTCGCTCCAGTTGCTCAGCTCCTCCTACTTTTAGTCAGCCATTCCGCCAACAATCGGCAAAGCCATGTCCAAGAGACAGCAGTATGCACCCACACATCCAATGGCGCAGAAGCTGAATGTTCTCCTGTCCAAGTTGCTGGTGATGCAGTCCCTCCCTTTTCAAGTGGTGGACTCTATACCGTTCAGAGAACAGATGGCTTGCACCGAGCCGAGGTGCAGAGTGCCAAGCTGTCATTCCTTTGAGAAGAAGGCAGTACCAGCCCTGCACAATTTTGTGGAAGAGAAGGTAGTCCAGTCCTTGAGCCTGTCGGTGTGTACCAAAGTGCATGGCAGCACTGACGTCTGGAGCTGTAACTATGGTCAGGGACAATACATGTCCTTTACGGCTCACTGGGTGAATGTGGTTCCTGCACAGCCACAACACCAACTTGGACAGGTCACGTTGCTTCGTCTTCCACGCTCTCAGGCTGTTGGTCCTGTGACAGGATGCGATTCCGCCTCCTCATCCTCTACCATGTCCTCAGCCTCCACTGCCCTGACAAGTCTCAGTGGTCCTTCAGCATACCATGTGTGAAGGGCACGGCGGTGTCACGCTGTTCTTCAGAGGGCTTGCCTTGTCGAAAAGAGCCACCCAGGGGAGGAACTGCAAAAAGTAATTCGTAAAGAAATCAGAGCATGGCTTACTCCACAAAAACTGGAAATGGGAACCATGGGGACTGACAACGAGAAGAACATCTTGCATGCGCTGTGACTGCGCTGCATTGCACACGTGTTCAATCTGGTAGTGAAGCAGTCCCTGAAGTGGTCCCCCCATTTGCAAGACATCCTAACAATGGGAAGGAAACTTTGCATGCACTTCAGCCACTTGTACATAGCAAAGCACACTCTCCTTGAGCTGCAGCGTCAGAAGGGTATCCCCCAAAATAGTCTGATTTGTGACGTTGCCACACGTTGGAATTCCACCATCCATATCCATATTGGACCAACTGTACGAACAGAGAAAACCATCACCGATTTCTTGATGATCCAAGCAGATAGGGGTACGACCCGGTGTGACTTCAATATGAAGCAGTGGCAGCTCCTACTTGACACCTGCCGTTTGCTCAGGCCCTTTGAGGAAGCCACATTATTAGTAAATTGCCAGGATTACAGGATGAATGACATCATTCCACTGCTTCATTTCTTACAACACGTGTTGGAAACGATGGCCTACATCTCACTCCACATGAGCCCTGAATTTTATGGTAGCACTAGCTACCCTAAATCTTCAATTTCAATTTCAAAATTAATCTTTTAATCTTAGGGATTGTAAAGCCCTAGTGTCTACTCATGCTGCTGCCAACTCCAGGCTGTGCCATTCAGACACTATATGGTCTCCTCATGCTTCAGCCAACTCAAGGTTGTGTCACTCAGCCAATATATGGTTTATTGATGCTGCTGGGCCTGGGTGTGGGCCTAAAAAATGCTTATGGTAGCACTAGCTACCCAAAATCTTCAATTTAAATTTCTAAATTAATCTTTTAATTTTAGGGATTGTGAAGCTCTAGTGTCTACTCATGCTGCTGCCAACTCCAGACTGTGCCATTCAGACACTATATGGTCTCCTGATGTTTCACCCAACTCCAGGCTTTGTCATTCAGTCAATTTATGGTTTACTGATGCTGCTGGGCTGGGTCTGGGCCTACAAATTTTTCATGGTAGGACTAGCTACCCTAAATCTTCAATTTAAATTTCAAAATTTATCCTTTAATCTTAGGGATTGTGAAGCCCTGGTGTCTACTCAAAGAAACATGGTAACATAGTTCATACGGCTGAAAAAAGACCAGAGTCCATCAAGTTCAACCTATAACCTGAATGAGTCCCTACTGAGCGGATCCACAGGAAAGCAAAAAACCCTCATACTAGAGGTAAAAATTCCTTCCCGATTCCAAATATGTCAGTCAGAATTAAATCCCTGGATCAACGTTCTGTCCCTATAAATCTAGTATATATAACCAGCGATGTTATTATTCTCCAGATCCTTTTTGAACTCTTTTACAGAGTTCACCATGACCACCTCCTCTGACAGAGAATTCTATAGTCTCACTTCTCTTACAGTAAAGAACCCCTGTCTGTGCAGGTGTAGAAACCTTATTTCCTCTAAACGTAGGTGACGCCCTCTTGTTATAGATACAGTCCTGGGTATAAATAGTTCATGGGAGAGATCTCTGTACATAGTTATTAGGTCTCCCCTAAGGCTTCTTTTTTCTAAACTAAATAACCGTAATTCTGATAATCTTTCTGGGTACTGTAGTCCTCCCATTCCCTGTATTACCCTGGTTGCCTGTCTTTGAACCCTCTCCAGCTCCACTATATCTTTCTTGTACACTGGTGCCCAGTACTTAACACAGTATTCTATGTGTGGTCTGACTAGTGATTTTTACAGTGGTAGAATTATTTCCTTGTCATGGGTATCTATGCCCCTGTTGATACAAGTGCCTTTCCATGTCAGTCGTCCCAAGTGTTCGCCCATTTAATACATAATCCCAGCCCAGATTTTTCTTCCCCATGTGCATTATCTTACATTTAGTGATGTTGAACCTCAACTGCCACTTCCCAGCCCAAACCTCCAACCTGTCCATATCCATTTGTAACAGTGCACTGTCCTCTATAGTGTTTACCGCTTTACAGAGTTTTGTATCATCTGCAAAGATTGCTACTTTACTATTCAACCCCTCTACAAGGTCATTAATGAATATATTGAATAGGACAGGACACAAGACTGACCACAGTGGTACCCCACTAGTAACAGTCACCCAATCAGAATAAGTACCATTAATAACCGCCCTGTTTCCTATCACTAAGCAAGTTACTTACCCACTTACACACATTCTCCCCCAGCCCAATCCTTCTCATTTTATGCACCAACCTTTTGTGTGGAACCGTGTCAAATGCTTTGGAAAAATCCAGATATACGACATCCAGCGATTGCCCCTGATCCAGTCTGGAGCTCACCTCCTCATACAAGATGATCAGGTTAGTTTGACAGGACTGATCCCTCATAAAGCCATGCTGATATGGAGTCATACATTCATTTTTATCAAGATACTCCAAAATAGCATCCCTTAGAAAACCATCAAACAATTTACATACAACAGAGGTTAAACTAACTGGTCTACAATTCCCTTTTTAAATATTGGCACCACATTTGCCATGCGCCAGTCCTGGGAAACAGTCCCTGTCACTGTAGAGTACCTGAATATTAAAAATGGGGTCTGACTATTACATAATTCCTTTAGAACATGGGGTGAATGCCATCTGGACCTGGTGAATGCTATCTGGACCATGCTGCTGCCAACTCCAGGCTGTGCCATTCAGACACTACATGGTCTCCTCATGCTTCAGCCACATCCAAGCTGTGTCATTCAGCCACTATATGGTCTCCTGATTCTGCCAACACCTCCATGCTGTGTCATTTAGCCACTGTATGGTCTTCTCATGCTGTCAACACCTCCACACTGTGTCATTCAGCCACTATATGGTCTCATACTGATGCCACCTCCAGGCTCTGTCATTGTGCCACTCTGCGGCAGAGATTCTAAAAGTTATGCCTGTAATCTGAATGTCATTCTGAATAACAGTATTATTTCACTACCCCAGCACACTCCATATGCGTGTTAGAACAATGCAAAGTGTTCTACACCCCTATTGAGGCTCTATGTAGTCCAGAAATAGCCATTTTTATATAGATTTGCCACAAGTAAATTCGGATCGAACCAATTTTTTTTTAAAATTCAGAGAATCGGCCGAATCGAATTTTTCAAAGTTCGCTCATCTCTATAGCCATGTAAATCATCAACCCAGCGCAGTGTCAGCCTTATTAGAACTTTTGGAAAAACACTAGGTGCTATCGGAAAAGGATAAAGCCTTAAATAGTATGGCTGCAGAGTGATATTTTGACTGCTTATGACAAGCTGATAACAAAATACACTCACAGTTTGACAATAAAGAAGCAACAGGGATAACAACAAATAATTATTTGTCAGTAACCAGGTTTGTAGGTTGAAAGCATCATTTAAAAATATCATAACATGGAGCATGAAGTCAACTTAACTGCTACTTTATACAGTAGCAAAAAAAATTAACCCTTTACAATCACAAATTTTTCCTCAGTTTTCCTCTTTTTGAGCAAATAAACCCCTACAAATCATGAATAAAACGTAAGTGAACCATTCCACCAAACATCTCCAGTAGCTGCAAATAATATTTAAAAAACATTGAGGAAGATTGTTTTTTACCATTTATCTCTTCAAATACAGTCCTTACTGCCACAGCATCAACATAAATTTAAATTTTGCACTGTCAGATACAAAAACTTTTTATTTGTGGTCGTGGCCCATGTATAGAAAAATGTACGTACTTACCAACCCTCCGTCCCGATCTGCTATTCAGCTCGTCCACCTGAAAAACACATCCTACCACTAAATGCATGTGTCATAACCTAGGTTGGTTCTAACTGACCCTATCACTGCTTATAACAGCGGTTGAATTGTGCCAAAACCGCGAACGAGGGCACGCCTATAGAGGGCATACCCTATAATAAAGAATAGAGAAGAAGGGTTTTTGGGAGGGTGGGCAACGCTGTACAACGAACGCCCCGGCTGCAGAGAGGCCGGGCGTTAAATACCCCTGGCCCCTCCCACAAATTCAGCCGATAGGCTTCCCACTTGTGGTCGTGGCCCATGTATAGAAAAATGTACGTACTTACCAACCCTCCGTCCCGATCTGCTATTCAGCTCGTCCACCTGAAAAACACATCCTACCACTAAATGCATGTGTCATAACCTAGGTTGGTTCTAACTGACCCTATCACTGCTTATAACAGCGGTTGAATTGTGCCAAAACCGCGAACGAGGGCACGCCTATAGAGGGCAAAAAATGACACAGATAGGTTCAATGATGCAAGCAATTAATTTTATTCCTTATAAAACTAACACTCTGAATACATCCGCCATTTCCAGCTGGGGGTTCGGAATGTATGTAGTGTAGGCATTAGAGTTCCATCTACCTAACTTTTTTAGTACGTGTACTGGTACTCCGTGCTTGGAGGCTGCTGAGGCTGCCCCTATACGGAATGAATGTCCCGAGTAGCAGCGTGGGTCAAGACCCAACCGCCTAACCAATGTGCGCACGTGACTGACAAATTGCGAAGTAGTGAGCGGTGCAGAATCAAACGGCAGCAACGGCCTTACCTCTGATCGATTGTTCATGATGCTTGCCCACTCGGAAAGTACCACTAGCGGACACCAGGGATTGCCGGAGGGATAGTACCGTATCGCAGTAGCCTTCCTGCAAGTTTTGGTACCCCGTAATGTCAGCTCTGCATAATCTTGTCTGATGCTAAGTTGCGTTTTCTCTACAAACGGTGCTGCTCGTGACGCACAAGTGAACTCCCCAGGCCTCAGAAACCCATAGAGAGCTAAGTATATGCTGACCTTGATGACCTTGCTGTGAAACCATCCGAATGGAGCGGAGTCAAGTAGAGCCGACATGTCCCTAAACATTTGCCCTGTGATAGGCTGCCTTGGACTCACACGCGGGATGCTGCTGGAATTGATCCCCTTCAAAGCGGCCTTGATAACATGTGTGGAGCATATGGAAGGCTCGCCGGGAAACTGTAACGCGTGGTAGTGTTGAATCCCGGATAAATGTAATTTAATGGTGTTGTATGACAAGCCTAAGTCAGAGTGGCAAAAGGCCAAGAACTGCAGTATGGTGGGAATGTTGAAGCCCCATGGTAGAGCGTGTCTGTCCAGGAATGAGCTGTACAGCCTGATAGCCGCTGCATAAGCCTTTCTTGTCCTCGGGGCTAGGGAACTTCTCACTAAGGTTTCTGCTAACAAGGAGTAACGCCTTAATCCAGCGTCAGCACCTGATGTGGAGGCACTGGGGTTGCTACTCGGTCCGCACCTGGTGTGACCTGAAAAAAGAGATCATAGTTACCCCTGGATAAGGCGTCAGCCGCTGTGTTGCAAGTGCCCGCTATGTGACGCGCTGTGAAATTGAAATTATGCTGTAGTGCTACCCATACCAGTCTGCGCAAGTAGCTCATAACCTGTAACGACTTGGATCTGCTCTTATTAACTGCCTGTACTGTGGCCAAATTATCACAGAAAAAGGTGACCGTGGAGTTCGACCATAAGGGCCCCCAAACCACTGCCGCAGCCACGATGGGATATACTTCAAACAACGCGGAAGTGCGATCAAACCCCGGGACCCCCAGAACCTCTGGTGGCCACGGGCCGGCCATCCACCGACCGCCGTGTATTGCTGCAAAACCCAACGTACCCGTAGCATCCGTGTGTACTTTAGGAGAATCGTCCGTGACTGCTGGCAAAAACATGGACACCCCATTCCACTGGCTGATGTGGTTGTGCCACATGTGTAAATCAGCCAGTGCCTCGGGACCCAACTTAACCTGACTACTTGGCTTGGTTGCTGAAGACAGTAGTGCTAACAACCTAGAAACAAAAGATCTACCTTGTGGAATTATCCGCATAGCGAAGGCCAACATACCTAACAAGCTCTGGAGTTCCACCCTTGATGTCACCCTGGTTCTCACAAATTTCTGGATGGTCTCCTTGATCCTGCTTAACTTGTCTGCTGGCAGGCTAGCCTGCATTTTCTCCGTGTCTAATATCACACCAAGGAACGTGATAGTGACCGCTGGACCTTCTGTTTTTTTGGGAGACACAGGTACACCAAGGGTGTGGAACAATGACCTCAATGTGGACAGGCTGTCGGGAACACACCCTGGGGAATCTAACAAGAGGAAATCATCCAGATAATGTATCACGTATCTGCAAGCTGTTACATTGACCAACGCCCAGTGTAACGCTCGTGCCAGCTGTTCGAACAACCAAGGGCTGCTTTTTGAGCCGAACGTTAATTTTGACGCGAAATAGTACATGCCCTGCCATTTTATGCCTTACCACTTCCACAACTCTTCGGCCACTGGTAACAACTTGAAAGCATCGGTAATGTCCGCCTTCGCCAACCATGTGCCTGGCCCCAACTGGAGAATAACCTGTATGGCCTGGTCCAAGGAAGCGTATTTCATAGAAAATTCCTCAGATGGGATCAGGGCGTTTAAACTGGGTACCACAGAGGAATACGGGGCAGATAAATCGTAAATTAGACGGTTTTTATTAGAGAATTTTCCCGTCACCACCCCCACCGGGCTGACCCTCCAAACTTCAAATGGTGAGGACTGAAAAGGCCCTATGATATAGCCCTTCGCTAATTCCTGTTGTATCAATTCCGTAACCACCTGGGGCTGTTTCGTGGCTGACGCTAGATTCTCACACTCAAAAGTGGATTGAGGTAACGCCACTAACCCTGTGTGAAAACCCGTCCTGAAACCTGTGAGTAACCATTGTACCCAGTCTTGTTCCGGGTGACTAGCCAACACACAAGCCAACGCATCGACCTGAACCCCGTCTAGTCAAGACTGCTGAGACCTCTGGGAGCACAACGAGCTGGGATGGGCCCGGAAGCAAAGTAAGCAGACGTGCAACAACCTACAGTTACTGAAATTACAACTCGACAAATTGTAGTTGTTGCACACCTGGCTCTTGCCCAGGAATCTCACAGGGCGCCCCAGTTTGTCTACTGCAGACGAGAACTTATGACCGGGAGCAGGTGACGCCATGATACTCCTGCTGGTGCTTGGCTCTGGTTCTTGGCTAACGCTGGAACACCACGGGGCAGTGTGGGAGATGGATTGGCAGATCGTGCAGGTGGGTGCTTTCAACCCCACGAAGTGCTTACAATACAGTTCGGTGTCCACGACACTCCAGTCAGTCTCGTAAGCAAACTGGCTGACCCCTGCCGCTGCCTTTGCCGCAAAGGACTTGTGGTACTCGTAAAAATAGGACCCACCATACTTGTATGCGAACTCAGACAACTTGTATAAGTACAGATCCAGCTCCTCCCTTCTTTCTGGTTTTGCTGTGCAAACCACATCTCTGTATAAGCTGAAAGCAATGACAAATTCAACTATTGTAAGCTTACGATTTAACCTGGCATCCTTACTCTTGAAGACAACTGAGACCTCCCCACACGCCACTGTCTTGGTCTCAGTGACGTCCTGGGTACTGATAAGCAAGGATGCCAGGTTAACGTCCTTGCCATCGAGAATATCTCTGCGAATGGCAGCAGGAATGAAGTGGGATGGTGTAATCTTTGGAGGCATAGTTCCCCTACCTAAAGGCACTGCCACCGCAGAAGTAGCTGGAGCTGCCGCTGCAACTACCGTAGGAGGGACTGATGCTTGGGATGCACCACCCTTCTCCATTGTGTCCATTCTGGATTGCAGGCTGGACAAAGAAGACATCACGCTGTTCATCATGTTGTGTAGTTGTGCCAAAGAAGTGGCCACAGTCTGCCCTGACATGTCCTGTTGACTTCCGCTAGCTTCCTCTCCTGACATCAGAAGCTTGTACAATTCCGCTTTCCTGGCTGAAGCCGGAAATGGAATTCCCTTCTTGCGGGGGTTCCTCCATCAATCTGGGAATTGTCCATGACCTATAAGCAGTACCCACTCCCTGCTCGGAGCTCCTGGCAGGGGTCTCCGGGACGGACAAGGTCTCTTCAATGTCTGATGCGTTAGACATGATGCTACCACCTGTCCGGGCCGTAACGGGTGCCGGGGAAAGATTAATGAGACATGAGAACCACATACGACTATCAACTCCACCTAAATACACCCCCTAACTACTGACCTGCAAACAACCCGCGCCAATCGTCTGGCCAGGACCTAAAACAACGTTATATATTAGTATACTACCATGTAACAACTTTGAACTCAAGTGCCTACCACCTCATTGTGTACCCAGCGGCTGTCCTAGTCGATGATCCGAGCAAAATTGTGAACCGTCCCAACTGCAGTGGAACCCTTGTTTATGCAACCATCACCCTCATCCTATAATAACACCATGCGCAAGTGAGGATCCGAGCGCTTGACGTTGGCGCCGGCCCGTATAGAATGTGGTAATGAATGTGTTACACCGTGCCTAAGAATCATGCATTGCTCTGACAACCGCGTCAATCGCCACCTGTGTCCCCCTCCCTACGGATGTGTCAGGAGACAGTCGCGTATACCAATACAGTCGAGTGTTGCTCTGAAGACGTGTCAGCAGCAACCTGATCGTTGTTACCCGCCCCTTGAGTGTGTCAGGACAACGGTAGAATATGTACTTATACTTAACGTTTGGTATACTCTGAAGACGTGTCAGCAGCAACCAATCATAGGTTGCCCCCCTGAAAGCGTGTCAGGAACACGGGCGATCGCCTACTACAAAGTATGCCGTAAAGTAAGCTCTGAAGACGTGTCAGCAGCAAACCAGCCGAAGCTACCCCCTGAAAACGTGTTAGGGTAATGGGTTAATATCTACCTGCATGTGTTACGTGTGGTGTGCTCTGAATGACGTGTCAGCAGCAACCAAGTGTCCTAAAATGTACGTTGTGAGACCAGTCGTGGTAAGTGAACAACATCTTTTTTTTTTTTTTTTTTTTTTACTATATATTTTTTTTTTTTTTTTACTATATTTTTTTTTTTTTTTTTACATCGGTCTCCAACCCAACAATTTTGCCTCGGAGTCCGATCCATACACTGTTTATGACAACACTAACGTTTACTCGAAGAAGACACGGCTGACGGCCGCCCTGGAAACATGACCACGGCCTGCTCTGCGGTCCTGCCATAGCCATGTCCCCAGAGCAACCGCAGCACGCGCACCGCCCGACCCATCCGCGTGCGTCAGAATGGACAACAACCTAGCATCATTATAACCACCTCTACCCCAAATGCTGTTAAATACTCTTAAAACATACCTACCAGTCTAGAATGACGACAGGACTTGTACCAAGTACTCTTGTACCTGTGAAGTACAAATGACATGACAACCCCTTGCCAATAGATATTACCCCTATAACATTGTGACAACTGCGGCTCAATGATTAAAAAAAAAAAAAAACATCCTGGTGCAAATGCTGCGCTTATTACCGAAATCCCAGTCGTAACGTCTGTGGTGTGAAAACCCCCGCGGCACTGCCGAGCCCACCGCCCCCCTCCCCCTGTATCATGGTCACTATTCAATACCCCACTCTAGTAAACATAAGGATCCCACGAATCCACCGCATATGTGGATTAACTCTCGGTCGGCGGAAGCCCTTGCCGCGGACTACGTGCTTTGACAGGTGCCGGGACCCGGCACTTACCCGATCTTCTCGTTAGAGTCTGGAGACGTACACCGCCACTCGCTGTGCGCCGCTGTCAGAACCGGAAGTCCCTGATTGATGACGTCACCTTCCTCCGACGTCCACCAACGCTGTACAACGAACGCCCCGGCTGCAGAGAGGCCGGGCGTTAAATACCCCTGGCCCCTCCCACAAATTCAGCCGATAGGCTTCCCACATGTTGTACATCTTGGCAAAACATTAACCTTTCTAATATACTTCATAAGCAAAATTTTATAGAAATCATGGCTTATAAAATCAGGACTTTGTCCAAACTGAAACAAAAGCATGGACAAAGTCCAGTATGTGAGGGTAGACTCTCAAAAAGATATATATAAATATATCCCAAACACAAATATTGCACAGTGCCCACTATATTATATATGTGTATTTACACCCAAAAATCACACTACATAAATTAATTAATAAATTAATGAAAGGTGAATGAATAATAATGAATAATACATTTAGATTAAAGGACACACAGATAAAAAAAAAAATCTATATAGAAAAATATGCAATGACTAGTGCACATTATGCACCTAGTAAAGAAAGATATAGGGCCAAATAAAAATGCACAACAGGCCCACTATTGTAAAGACTCCATGCCTGAAAAAACACGAGTAAGTCCAAAATGGATGCCACGCTCTCTCACCAAACCCTCCAACGCGTTTTGCCACGTTTTCCAGGTATGAACATCTACCCTGTTTTGTCAGAGTTTAGTCTTACTTAGGCTAATGTGCCAACATTCCAGTCTGCCTCCTGCTAGGTCATATGAGGAGAGTAAGTTTAGGCCTACAACAGATTCCCATTAGCAGGCTAAAAGTCTGCTGTGAAGCAAGTAACTAAGCATTGGCTTTGACAGTGAGTCAACACCAGTTTGACTTGCTACTGTTTAGACCAGGTTCAGTCACAGTGACCACAACACTGATTGGTTATTTAGAATGACTTACCCCGAAATATCTCCAGCCCAAGACGGGATTCATCTCAAGTATCCTGTCAGAAAAAGAAATAATTAAACAAGGACTCTTCTGCAAACATTTAACTCTATATGGGCTTTCGGCCAAAGTTAATACTATGTGGCTTGCATGCCTCAGTCATGGGGACTCGAAATACCCACAACCATGAGTGAAAGTCTTCTCAAGTTCTTTCATCATGTTGTGGAATGAGTTTGGACAGATTCAAAACAGCCCGAGTAACTGTTACAAATCTGGTGTATTCTTAGATTGCTTGGGCTAAGTAATACTTGTTTTTGACTATGCCCCCTTTATCTACATGAAACTCCAGTGTAGTTTTCATGTCAAATTTATGCAGAAATAGAGAAAATGCTGCAGGGTTTACAAACTTTCAAGCACCACTGTATACTGTTTCTGTGCAAATCAGGAAATGGACTGAGCATAGTCTCAGTTCAGTCAATGTGTTCAGTTAATTAAACTCTATGAGCCTGCCGGTAACACAATGCCATATGTGTTGGCATAAACTTTTTACAGGTTTCTGTATACCAGCAAGATGTGCACAAACTGTGATGTAAATGGATTCTTAAAAGCCTATGAAAGCCTAAATTGAATAGAATAAATTGCATATAGTAGAAGAAAGGATTTTTTTTTATAAATAATTATATTATTTTAGGTCTAGTAGCTTTGAAGGGGTCATTTATTTTAGCAAAAAGACTTGTGTTTTGGATTACTGTCTTGCTATTAATACATAAATGTGTTGTCTTTCTCCATTTTCAAAAATAAGCAACTTTGACATGGATCCTTCCATGGCGAAACTTTAGATGAATAGTAGCCCTGTAATACATGGTATTCCATCTACTGGAATGGGAACCTCTCTCACTGAGCAGCTCTCTGGAGCTCTGTGGGCATTTACGGTCTATCCTCTTGGACCAATGTCGGCATTGTTTTACATGTACATGCTGCTATACTCATAAATTCTTTTGGCTTTCAGGTTCTTAGAGGCACTTCCTAATTGCTATTGATATTTTATTGATAGCAAATGGAAATCTTGAATGAGAAATGAAACAAAATAGAAGTTGCACAAATAAATCCTAATTAACATTTTCCCGCAAAATCAGGTACATGTATGTGATGATTAGGGATGACTTCCTGCATCACCACGTACTTGTACCTGATGAGAATAAACAGTCACAGTGACGCCGGGCGCTGTAACAGTTTGTTGAGCTCGGCTGTGCTGCACAGCCAAGCCTCCCTGAAGCCGGCCAGGGACCAATCGCAGCGGTCCCCGATGAGACGGACCAATAGCAGGGATCTGGTGTGGGTCTCCTCCTTCCCCCTCTGCTCCGTCGTTACACTGTGTGAAGCGATCGGTGGTGAAGGGGGCCCCATTGATCCTGGATTAACCCTGTAGACCCTGTGGTCACTGCGCTCCGATCCTGGGCTAACCCTGTAGACACTGTGGTCACTGAAACCGCAGCGTCTATTAGTGTAACAGAGGGAGGGAGCTCCCTCTGTCACTGATTGGCACTCTGCAGAGTGAAAGCAGAGCGCCAATGGTTGCCATGGCAACCGGAGGCCTTACAAAGGGACTGATCTATCCTAGGTCTGTCAGTACTGACAGATATAGGCATAATTCAATGGAGTACAGATGTGTACTCCCTTGAATTATGTGTATAATAGTAAAAAAAAAACTAAAGTGTGAAAAAAAGTGGAAAAAATTTAAAATTGAAAAAAAAAAAAAGAAAAGAAAAAAATTGAAAAAATAATAAAATAAATTATATATGTGTATAATATACCCCCAAAAATTGTCCCCCAAAATACATCAACATGTCCCGCAAAAAAAGAGTCCTCACATAATTGCGTCAGTGTAAAAATAAAAAGTTACAGATCACAGAAGGCAGCGACTTACAAACATGATTTAACCCCTTCCCGCTATTGGACGTATGCATACGTCCAGACGAATTACACGTTCGCGCAAATGGACGTATGCATACGTCCAAGCGATCTCCTGCTCTGCCGCGGGCAGCGCAGGAGATCGCGGGTGGGACTCAGCTGTCAATCACAGCCGGAGTCCCACCGCAGCTGCCGGGGCCGCGATCGCTCCGGTCCCGGCAGCATTAACACCATAGATGCCGTGATCAGTTCTGATCACGGCATCTACGGTGTTTGCAGGGGGAGCGCTCTCCCCCTGCCCATCAATCGCGGCGCCGCGATAAAATAAGGGGGATCGGGGGTGTCCAAGACACCCTCGATCCCCCTTGAAGAGATAGGAGTGAGGTGGCAGGGTTGCCACCCCTCCTATCCCTGCTATTGATCGGCCGACCAATAGCAGAATGGGGGCGGGGGGGTTAAAGTTCGGTTCCCCCCGCTATGCCCACCCATCGGTGTCCGGGCACAGCGGGGGAACCGTGTAATAGCGGCGGCGGCAGCGGCGGTCACTTACCCGGCGGGGGCGGCTGTGATTACGGCGGCGGTGGAGGTAAGTATGACGCCGCGTGTCCAGGAGTCTGTTACCTAGCAACATCTGCAGGGTGACAGTTTAGAGAGTGGTCTCTAAACTGTCGCCCTCCAGATGTTGCAAAACTACAACTCCCACCATGCCTTGACAGCTGTTTGCTGTGTTGGCATGCTGGGAGTTGTAGTTTTGCAAGATTTAGAGGGGTTCAGGCTGGAGATCACTGACAGTGGTCTCTAAACTGTAGCCCTCCAGATATTACAAAACTACAACTCCCAGCATGCCCAGACAGCAGTTTGCTGTCTTAGCATGCTGAGATTTGTAGTTTTGCAACATCTGGAGGGCCACAGTTTAGAGACCACTGTCAGTGATCTCCAGCCTGAACCCCTCTAAATCTTGCAAAACTACAACTCCCAGCATTCAGGAACAGCAAATGGCTGTCTCGGCATGCTGGGAGTTGTACTTGCGTGCCTCCAGCTGTTACATAACTACATCTCCCAGCATTCCCTTTGGCAATCAGTACATGCTGAGAGTTGTAGTTCTGCAACAGCTGGAGGCACACTGGTTGGGAAATACCGAGTTAGGTAATAGGATCTATTACCTAATTCAGTATTTTCCAACCAGTGTACCTCCAGCTGTCAGTGCATGCTGGGAGTTGTAGTTCCCCCCCCCCGCTCCCATGTGAATGTACAGGTTACATTCACACTGGCGACGGATTACAGTGAGTTCCCTGCTTCAAGTTTGAGCTGCAGCCGCAGCTCAAACTCCTAGCGGGAGACTCAGTGTAATCCGCCGTCAGTGTGAATGTAACCTAAAAACACTACACTACACTAACATAAAATAAAGAGTAAAACACTACATATACACACGTACACTGCCCCCCCCTACCACCCCCCCTTCCCCCCCAATAAAAATGAAAAACGTATCCTACAGCAGTGTTTCCAAAACGGAGCCTCCAGCTGTTGCAAAACAAAAACTCCCAGCATTTCCGGACAGCCATTGACTGTCCAAGCATGCTGGGAGTTTAGCAACAGCTGGAGGCACCCTGTTTGAGAATCACTGGTGTAGAATACCCCTATGTCCACCCCTAAGCAAATCCCTAATTTAGGCCTCAAATGCACATGGCGCTCTCTCACTTCGGAGCCCTGGCGTATTTCAAGGCAACAGTTTAGGGCCACATATGGGGTATCGCCGTACTCGGGAGAAATTGCCTAACAAATTTTGGGGGGCTTTTTCTCCTTTTACCCCTTATGAAAAGGTAAAGTTGGGGTCTACACCAGCATGTTAGTGTAAAAAAAAACATTTTTGTACACTAACATACTGGTGTTGCCCCATACTTTAAAATTTCACAAGCGGTAAAAGAAAAAAAGCCTCCAAAATTTGTAACACAATTTCTCCTGAGGACGGAGATACCCCATATGTGGGCGCAAACAATAAATACCCACATGTGACCCCATTTTGGAAACTACACCCCTCACGGAATGTAACAAGGGGTACAGTGAGCATTTACACCCCACAGGTGTCTGACAGATCTTTGAAACAGGAGTCTGTGAAAATGAAAAATTAAATTTTTAATTTGCACAGCCCACTGTTCCAAAGATCCGTCAAATGCCAGTGGGGTGTAAATTCTCCCTGCACCCCTTATTACCTTCCGTGAGGGGTGTAGTTTTAAAAATGGGGTCACATGTGGGGGGGTCCACTGTTCTGGCACCACGGGGGGGCTTTGGAAATGCACATGGCCAAATTCTCTCTCCAAAAGCTCAATGATGCTCCTTCTCTTCTGAGCATTGTAGTTCGCCCCCAGTGCACTTCACGTCCACTTATTGGGTATTTCCATACTCAGAAGAGATGGGGTTACAAATTTTTGGGGTATATTCTGCTATTATCCCTTGTAAAAATGTAAAATTTGGGGGAAAACAAGCATTTTAGTGTAATTTTTTTTTTTTATATACATATGCAAAAGTCGTGAAACACCTGTGGGGTATTAAGGTTCACTTTACCCCTTGTTACGTTCCCCAAGGGGTCTAGTTTCCAAAATGGTATGCCATGTGTTTTTTTTTCTGTCCTGGCACCATAGGTGCTTCCTAAATGCGGCATGCCCCCAGAGCAAAATTTGCTTCCAAAAAGCCAAATGTGACTCCTTCTCTTCTGAGACCTGTAGTGCGCCAGCAGAGCACTTTTCATCCCCATATTGGGTGTTTTCTGAATCGGGAGAAATTGGGCTTCAAATTTTGGGGGGTATTTTCTGCTATTACCTTTTTTTAAAATGTAAAATTTTTGCTAAACCAAGCATTTTTGGTAAAAAATTTTTTTTTTTTTTTTACATATGCAAAAGTCGTGAAACACCTGTGGGGTATTAAGGTTCACTTTATCCCTTGTTACGTTCCTCAAGGAGTCTAGTTTCCAAAAATGGTATGCCATGTCTTTTTTTTTGCTGTCCTGGCACCATAGGGGCTTCCTAAATGCGACATGCCCCCCGAGCAAAATTTGCTCTCAAAAAGCCAAATATGACTCCTTCTCTTCTGAGCATTGTAGTTCGCCCGTAATGCACTTCAGGTCAACTTATGGGGTACCTCCATACTCAGAAGAGATGGGGTTACAAATTTTGGGGGGTATTTTCTGCTATTAACCCTTGCAAAAATGTGAAATTTGGGGGGAAACACACATTTCAGTGAATTTTTTTTTTTTTTTTTTTTTACATATGCAAAAGTCATGAAACACCTGTGGGGTATTAAGGCTCACTTAATTCCTTGTTACGTTCCTCAAGGGGTCTAGTTTCCAAAATGGTATGCCATGTTTTTTTTTTTTTTGCTGTTTTGGCACCATAGGGGCTTCCTAAATGCAACATGCCCCCAAAAAACCATTTCAGAAAAACGTACTCTCCAAAATCCCCTTGTCGCTCCTTCGCTTCTGAGCCCTCTACTGCACCCGCCGAACAATTTACATAGACATATGAGGTATGTGCTTACTCGAGAGAAATTGGGCTACAAATTCAAGTATAAATTTCATCCTTTTACCCCTTGTAAAAATTCAAAAATTGGGTCTACAAGAAAATGCAAGTGTAAAAAAATGAAGATTTTGAATTTTCTCCTTCACTTTGCTGCTTTTCCTGTGAAACACCTAAAGGGTTAAAACGCTTACTGAATGTAATTTTGAATACTTTGGGGGGTGTAGTTTTTATAATGGGGTCTTTTATGGGGTATTTCTAATATGAAGACCCTTCAAATCCACTTCAAACCTGAACTCATCCATGAAAAATAGCGAGTTTGAAAATTTTGTGAAAAATTGTACAATTGCTGCTGAACTTTGAAGCCCTCTGGTGTCTTCCAAAAGTAAAAACTCATAAATTTTATGATGAAAATATAAAGTAGTCATATTGTATATGTGAATCCAAAAAAAAAATATTTGGAATATCCATTTTCCTTACAAACAGAGAGCTTCAAAGTTAGAAAAATGCAAAATTTTCTATTTTTTCATCAAATTTTGGGATTTTTCACCAAGAAAGGATGCAAGTTACCACAAAAATTTACCACTATGTTAAAGTAGAATATGTCACGAAAAAACAATCTCGGAATCAGATTGATAAGTAAAAGCATCCCAGAGTTATTAATGTTTAAAGTGACAGTGGTCAGATGTGCAAAAAAGGGCTGCGTTTTAGAGGTGAAAATGGGCTGTGTCCTTAAGGGGTTAAAAAGAAAAAAAAGTTTTCATGCCATAAATGAGCTAAAATATAAAAAAGTACATAAATTTGGTATCGCCATAACTGTATTAACCTGCAGTGTAACATTAACATGTCATTTATACCGCATGACAAATGACCTAAAAAAAAAACAACAACCACGGAATAGATTTTTTTTAATGTAAAGCACCTCATAAAAAATAAAATAAAAAAAGATCAGAGTGTCACATGTACTCCAAAATGGTACCAATGAATGTGTCAACTTGTCTCCCAAAAATATTTTTGCACCCCAAGACCTCTGTAATTTTATATGATGGCAACAAAATATCCTAAACTAACATGATGCCCCAAAATCCCCACAGCACACCTTCGTGTCTGCGGCCTGTGTGAGAGACAAGTAGCCCACAAAGGCCACATATGGGATATTTCTAAGTACATCAGAATTCAGGGAATAAATCTTGTTTTATTTATTTGTCAACACCTGCTGTGTTACAGAAAAAACTGATCACGGTAAGATGAAAAATCTACAAAAGAATACAATTTTAAAATTCTGCCTCCACTTTGCTTTTATTTCTGTGAAACGCCTAAAGGGTAAATAAACTTCTCTAATGTCATTCTGACTACTTTAAGTGCAATTTATAAAATTGAGTGATTTATGGGGGTATCTAACATACAGGCTCCTCAATTCCACTTCAGAACTGAACCTGTCCTTGAAAAATCAGATTTTGCAATTTTCTCGAAAATCTGGAAAATTGCTACTAAACTTATAAACCCTCAAACATTCTTAAATAGAAAGTGTCACGCTGCCTCCCCAGAGCGCTCACGGCGTGCCTCTGTCTGCAGTGCTCCAGTCGGCATTGCTGACCGCGAGCGCTGCTCCCTGGTCCCCGGAGGGGACGCGATCCGCGGCACTGCTAGTGCCCGCCCTTGGATCGTGCCCCATCTCACTAACCTATCGCCCCCGTCTGCTTCCTCCCGGCGCACGCGACCCTGCTCCCTAGGGCGCGTGCGCGCCGGCTTGCTAAAATTTAAAGGGACAGTACACCACTAATTGGTGCCTGGCCCAATCACTTCCAATCTCTCCCTAACATATAAAACCCCACTTCCCCTTCCTCTCCTTGCCGGATCTTGTCGCCTTGTGCCCTGAGAAAGCGTTATAGTGTGTCCCAAGCCTGTGTACCCAGACCTTCTGCTGTTGCCCCTGACTACGAACCTCGCTGCCTGCCCTGACCTTCTGCTATGTCTGACCTCACCTCTGTCTAGTCCTTGTGTACCGCGCCAGTCTCAGCTGCCAGAGAGGTTGAGTCGCTACTGGGGAACATGACCTGGCCGCAGCAAGTCCATCCTCGTTTGAGGCGGGCTCTGGTGAAAACCAGTAGCTGCTTAGAACCGATTCCCCAGTACGGCCCGCGTCATCGCCTCTCTGGCACAGAGGATCCACCTCCAGAGTCTTCACCAGCCGCTAGTCCGGACCCTGACAGTAGATCCGGCCATGGATCCCGCTGAGGTACCGCTGCCAAGCCTCGCTGATCTCACCTCCGTGGTTGCCCAGCAGTCCCAGCAGATTGCTCAACAAGGACAACAGCTGTCGCAGTTGACCGCCATGATGCAACAGCTTCTGCCTCCACATCCTCAACCGCCAGCTCCAGCATCTCCTCCTCTCCGAGCTGCTGCTACTTCTGCTAGAGTCCGCCTGACTCTCCCAAATAAGTTTGACGGGGACTCTAAAAAGTGCCGGGGATTCCTGTCCCAATGCTCCCTGCACTTAGAGATGTTGTTGGACCAATTCCCCACAGAACGGTCTAAGGTGGCGTTCGTCGTCAGTTTACTTTCTGGGAAGGCCTTGGCCTGGGCCACACCGCTTTGGGACCGCAACGATCCTGCCACTGCCTCCGTCCAGTCCTTCTTTTCTGAAGTCCGCAGTGTCTTAGAGGAACCTGTCCGTGCCTCATCTGTGGAAACTGCCTTGCAGAACCTTGTCCAAGGAGACTCTACTGTGGGCGAAAACGCCATACAATTCCGTACTTTGGTCTCTGAGTTGGCCTGGAACAATGAGGCTCTCTGCACGACCTTTAAAAAAGGTTTATCCAGCCACATTAAGGATTGTCTGGCCACACGAGAGATACCCTTCTCCCTGACTGAACTCATCCACCTGGCTACCCGCATTGATATGCGCTACATTGAGAGACGTCAGGAGCTCCGCCAGGAGAAAGATCTACTTTGCACCAGGCGATACCCACGCCTGGCTCCTCTCTTCCAGCATCCTTTGCAGTCAGTTACTGTTCCTCCCGCTGAGGAGACCATGCAAGTGGACCGGTCTCGTCTGACCCAACAAGAGAGGACTTGCCGGAGGAACGGGAACTTATGCCTATACTTTGCGAGCTCAGAACATTTCCTAAAGGATTGTCCTCTTCGTCCTCAGCGTCAGGGAAACGCTCGCACCTAGTGAACGTGGGAGAGGCGTCACTGGGTGTAAATTCCTCCTCTCCACGCCTGACTATTCCAGTGCGGATTTCTCCAGCTGATAAAGCCTCCTTCTCTGTGGAGGCATTCTTGGACTCTGGTTCAGCAGGAAACTTCATTAAAGCCTCCTTCATCAACCAGTGTAACATCCCTGTTATCCGTCTCGTCAAACCCTTCTTCATTTCCTCAGTTAACACATGACTGCACGACCCCAGTACGCATGACCGTGGGGGTTCTCCATCAAGAAATGATTGAGTTCTTTGTCCTGTCTAACTGCACCTCTGACATCCTTCTTGGCTTACCCTGGCTCCAGCGGCATTCTCCTACCCTCGAATGGACCACTGGGGACATAAAATCCTGGGGCTCTTCCTGCCACACACGCTGCCTTAAGTCGCTACCCACCAGCCAAGTCTCCATTGCTTCTTCATTGCTCGGCCTTCCAAAGGCCTATCAAGACTTTTCTGACGTCTTTTGCAAGAAACAGGCAGAGGTCTTACCACCACATAGGCCCTACGACTGCCCTATTGACTTGCTCCCTGGGACCACACCGCCCCGTGGCAGGATTTACCCTCTCTCCGCTCCAGACACTGAGGCCATGACGGAGTATATTCAGGAGAATCTCAAAAAAGGTTTAATCAGGAAGTCTTCTTCTCCTGCTGGAGCAGGATTCTTCTTTGTTGCCAAGAAGGATGGGTCTCTACGCCCTTGTATTGACTACAGCTGCCTCAATAAGATCACTATAAAGAACCGCTACCCTCTGCCACTCATCTCGGAACTCTTTGACCGGCTGCGGAGAGCAAAGATTTTTACTAAGCTTGACCTCAGGGGCGCGTATAATCTCATCAGAATTCATGAAGGAAATGAGTGGAAAACCGCTTTTAACACCCGAGATGGTCACTTCGAATACCTGGTCATGCCATTCGGTCTTTGCAACGCCCCTGCAGTCTTCCAAGACTTTGTCAATGAGATCTTCCGGGACTTGTTGTATACTTGCGTGGTGGTCTATCTCGATGACTTTCTAATCTTCTCCTCCAACCTAGAGGAACACCGCCTCCATGTTTGTCAAGTGCTCCAGCACCTCCGTGTTAACCATCTCTACGCCAAAATTGAAAAATGCCTCTTTGAACGTACCTGTCTTCCTTTCCTGGGATATCTGGTCTCAGGACAGGGTCTTCAAATGGACCCCAACAAGCTCTCCGCAGTCTTGGATTGTCCACGCCCCTCCGGACTTCGCTCTAACCAGCACTTCCTCGGATTCGCGAATCTGAGATCCTGGCCTCCCCAAGCGGAAGAAGCTTTTACTCACCTTAAGGCCGCCTTCGCCTCCGCACCAGTCTTGACTAGGCCTGATCCTCTGAAGCCATTCTTCCTTGAGGTGGACGCCTCTTCAGTAGGAGCCGGGGCGGTTCTTCTTCAAAAAAATGCTAAAGGAAAAAACGTCTCCTCCCGCCAAGATGATTGGCTTGACCTGTTACCCTGGGCCGAATTCTCGTACAATTTCAAAGACTCTGAGTCATCTGCCAAGTCTCCATTCTTTGTGGTGTACGGCCGTCACCCGCTTCCCCCCCTTCCCATCCCCACTTCATCTGGAGTTCCTGCTGTAGATGATTTGACCCGGGACTTTTCCTCTATTTGGAAGGAGACTCAAAAGTCGCTCTCGCTGGCCTCCTCTCGTATGAAGAAACATGCGGACAAGAAGAGAAGAATTCCTCCTGTCTTTGCCCCTGGTGACAAAGTGTGGCTCTCTGCTAAATATATTCGGTTCCGTGTCCCTAGCTACAAGCTGGGTCCACGTTACCTCGGGCCATTTAGGGTCAAAAGTCAAATCAACCCTGTCTCTTACAAGCTCCATCTTCCTCCTTCTCTTCGTATTCCTAACTCCTTTCATGTTTCCCTTCTCAAGCCTCTCATTCTTAACCGCTTTTCCCCCAAGGTCACCGTTCCTGCTCCTGTCTCGGGGTCCTCTGACGTCTTCTCGGTTAAAGAAATCCTCGCTTCAAAGGTTGTCATAGGTAAAAAAAAAAAAAATCTTGTTGATTGGGAGAATTGTGGCCCCGAAGAAAGGTCTTGGGAGCCAGAGGACAATATTCTAGACAAGGAACTCATCTACAGATTCCTCGGTTCCAAGAAGAGGGGGAGACCAAAGGGGGGGGTACTGTCCCGCTGCCTCCCCGGAGCGCTCACGACGTGCCTCTATCTGCAGCGCTCCGGTTGGCATTGCTGACCGCGAGCGCTGCTCCCTGGTCCCCGGAGGGGACGCGATCCGAGGCACGGCCCGGTCTGCTTCCTCCCGGCGTGTGCGGCCCCGCTCCCTAGGGCACGCGCGCGCTGGCTTGCTAAAATTTAAAGGGCCAGTGCACCACTAATTGGTGCCTGGCCCAATCACTTCCAATCACTCCCTAACATATAAAAACCCATTTCCCCTTCCTCTCCTTGCCGGATCTTGTTGCCTTGTGCCCTGAGAAAGCATTATAGTGTGTCCCAAGCCTGTGTACCCAGACCTTCTGCTGTTGCCCCTGACTACGAACCTCGCTGCCTGCCCTGACCTTCTGCTACGTCTGACCTCGCCTCTGTCTAGTCCTTGTGTACCGTGCCAGTCTCAGCTGCCAGAGAGGTCGAGTCGCTACTGGGGAACACGACCAGGTAGTTACTGCCACAGCAAGTCCATCCTGCTTTGCGGCGGGCTCTGGTGAACACCAGTAACTGCTTAGAACCGATTCCCCAGTACGGCCCGCGTCTTCGCCACTCTGGCACAGAGGATCCACCTCCAGTGTCTTCACCAGCCGCTAGTCCAGACCCTGACAAAAAGAATGTTTATCAAATAATGGGAACAAAGTAGACATATTTTAGATGTGAATTGATCATTAATTTGGTGCATCATGGCTTCTTATCGTACGAGCAGAAAATATCAAATCAAGAAAAATGCTATTTTTTTTTCCCGCAAAATTTCGTTATTTTTTTACAAAGACTACTAAATATATCAATCAAAATTTACAACTAATTTACAGTTCATTATGTCATGAAAAAAATATCTCAGAATCGCTTTCATAAGTGAAAGTGTTCCAAAGTTATTACCAAATAAGTGGATGCATTTCAGATTTAGAAAATTTGCCTGGGTCATTGAGGTCAAAACAGGCTATTGAGTAAAGGGGTTATAGAATTAATGGTATTTCACCCCTTAACAAATAAGAAATTTTCCATTTTTGCATTTCAGTTTTTATTTTCTTGCCTTATAAGAATTATAACTCTTGTATTTTCTCATCTAAAGAGCCACATGAAGGCTTGTTCTGTTAACCTGTTGGGGACGGAGGGTGTACCTGTATACACTTAGCCCACTCCCATTCTATAACGCGGGGCCACACGGGGCCATCATAGTGGGTCGGGCCCGGCCTCGAACAACGGCCGGGACCGGTGGCTAATAGTGTGCCGCACTGATCACGGTGCCGCACACTATTAACCCTTTAGACGTGGCGTTCAAAGTTGAACGCCACGTCTAAAATGAAATTAAATTAATTCCAGTTAGCTTTGCTGTGGCGAAATCGTGGCATCCCGAACAGCTGTAGGACAGCAGGAGGGACCATTCCTTCCTCCTCGCTTTCCGATCACCGAATGACTGCTCAGTGCCTGAGATCCAGGCATGAGCAGTCAAGCGGCAGAATCATTCATAAATGGTTTCCTATGAGAAACCATTGATCAATGTAAAAGATCAATGAGTGCAGTGTTATAGCCCCCTATGGGAGTTATAACATTGCAAAATGTTTTTAAAACAAGTGAATAAAGATCATTTAACCCCTTCCCTAATAAAAGCTTGAATCACCCCCCTTTTCCCATAAAAAAAACATTGTAAATAAAAATAGGCATATGTGGTATTGCCGTGTGTGGAAATGTCTGAATTATAAAAATATATAGTTAATTAAACCAATTGGTCAATGGAGTACACGCAAAAAAATTCCAAAGTCCAAAATAGTGTATTTTTGGTCACTTTTTATATGAAAAAAATTATAAAAAGTGATCAAAAAGTCTGATCAATACAAAAATGGTACCGCTAAAAACTTCAGATCACAGCGCAAAAAATTTGCTCTCATACCACCCTGTACGCGGAAAAATAAAACAGTTATAAGGGTCAGAAGATGACAATTTTAAACGTATACATTTTCGTGCATGTAGTTAATATTTTTTTTTCAGAAGTACAATAAAAACAAACCTATATAAGTAGGGTATCATTTTAATCATTTGAAACTACAGAATAAAGAGAAGGTGTCATTTTTACTGAAAAATTTACTGCGTAGAAACGGAAGCCCCCAAAATTTACAAAATGGAAGTTTTACTACAATTTTGTCGCACAATGATTTTTTCTTCGTTTCGCCATAGATTCTTGGGTAAAAAGACTGATGTCATTACAAAGTAGAATTGGTGGCGCAAAGATTACGCCACCTCATGGATTTTTAAGTGCAAAAAGGGTTATGATTTTTAAAAGGGAAGGAGGAAAAAACTAAAGTGCAAAAATGGAAAAACCCTCCGTGTTAAGGAGATTAAGCATTCCCTATTGTCTTTTGCCTTGCCCGTGTTTATTGAGCCTTCCGCTACGTTTTATGACTATGCACCTTTGCTGCCTGCCTTGACCTTCTTCTAAGTCCGACTACGCCTCTGCCTGTACCTCGTCTTTGCCCATCTACCTGTGTGGTCAAGTCATATCGGGGGTAGCGACCTGGGTGTCGCCTGCTGCAGCAAGCCCATCCTGCCTTGCGGCGGGCTCTGGTGAAGGCCAGCACCACCTTAGACTCCGCTGCTCAATACAGCCCGTGTCATCAGCCACACAGGTTAGAGGATCCAAATCCAGGACCATTACAAACTTAAATGTATAAACACAGCTTAAGTCTTGTTTGAGCCACTATTGTTCATATATGTTTTATAATATGCTTCAAAACCCCCAATTAAAATGTCAACCATATGGCTGCACTGACATTGGCCTTCTTTTGATGAATATGGAATTTGCAGCATTTCTATATGTTCCAATATTCTCTCAGTTCTTTCTTTCAGGCTCCCAGCAATTAAAATGAACTGCATTACATATAATATTCTTTCCAAAGAATATCCTCTGATTAAACCATTGTTGTAAAAATCCCACTGATCCAATTTCTACATTTGGTAGAGAGAGCCCTAACATGGGTCTGGCATTTTCCTTTATGCTCTGATTGTGTATACTTAATCTGTACAAGATAGATACCTAATACAAAGGTCATCAAATTAAAGCATCTTTTACCCTGAGCACTTCATTAAAATAGTCTTCAATGAACCACTATGAAACATTTTTAATTTGATATTTTCATGGTGCATTAGTGGACAAAGCATGCGGCTTTATGTCCGTACAATGCTTTTAATTAGCTTCATACTGTGTTAGTTCTAGTGAATACTTGAGGAAAGGACTTTCAGATTTAATTCCTTAATTTCGGTGTACGTGACGTACTACTTTGAATATCTGACACTTAGTTAATCCCCTTTAATCCTTTGTGCTCTCCAGGCCTCTATTCAATATCATTTAAAAGGTTAGTCTTTGGACTTTTTATGAAGCAGGAGACATTTTTAATTAAAGACATTAATTGGTGATGGTGCAGAATATTGTCTCTAGTAAGTAGAATTAGTAATCATATTACGTATGCATGGGAAAGCGAAAGAAGTAAGGCAGGCGTAAGGGATGAGTAAGGCTATTCAATGTCATTCAGATATATGATCAAATAAGGTGAAGAACAGCAAAATAATTAAATTACGAGGATGAAAACTAAGAGGATTTTGCATGATTTCCAGTGGTTAGTTTCTCAATCTATTTATATAGTTATATATTTTAAGCAAATTATAATCTATTTATGTTTTATGTTATACTATGTCTTTACTATTGCCTTACTACTGGCTTTTGACATACTGAAACATACATCACATAAAGGTGGAAATATTTAGACCACAAGTGGAATGTTTAATGGGAGCGCAGTCTTACAAATCATAGGCATAAACAGTATAGCAAACAAGTATACCCATCAGTAATATAGGGGGCTTTACAGTAAAGATGAACTGGAGAACACTAACTTAATGCAAATTGAGCTAATAAGAGCTAACAATTATACAACTTAATATGTGCTTAAATACTGTAAAATGTAAGAACTTTGATGTTTAAAGTAGAACAAGAGAAAGACAAGACTAGAAATATAAAGAGTAAAACAAGGACAATATACTCATTTAGATATATATTGGGCTAAGCCTATGGATAGGAACTCTTATGTGGTTAGTAATCCAGTACACGTACTAAGGTGCCCATACTGTATTCTATAATCCTTACATTTTTAGTTCTAGCAAATAAGGTTAAATGAAATGGTTGGAGTGATTTATTCCAGAGACTGGATATTAAACTTCTGACTGAAGTTAGGATATGCAAAACAAAGCTTCATAGAGTTATTTTGAAATGTAATAGGGGAAATTTTCGATAGACAGGCCTTTCGGGTTAGTGCCATTTTACCAAAATTTCTGGTCTTTGCCAAAATGTCTGGATCCCAGGGCTTTTCCACAATAAATAAAACATGGTACCTCTTATAGCATTACAACACAAAAAAACAAGGGGTTACGTTTTGTACAGTTCAGGAGTGTGATCAGGGCTATATTTATACCTTATGTTGCCCTATGCACTCGGACTGCATATACCCTATTAAAGGGGTACTCCGGCGCTAAGACATCTTATCCCCTATCCAAAGGCCTTGGTTTGTGATGGCTGGCTGAAGCAGATCAGGAACTCTGGAAGGAAAGGTCACTGCAGAAGGAGCTGTCAGACACAAGATGGCGCTGGAGAGCACCACGTCTGGGAGACTGGAACAATTCAGGTGTCTTAGCAAGATGCAGCAGAGCTGTAAGTATTAAGGTGTTTGTAGAAGTAATAGCTCCAACAGCGAGTAGAATGGTCAGGCAGTCCGTAATTAATCCAGGAGTGGCAAAACAGGAACAGAGGGAGTATCAGAGTCGTAGGTCAGAAAACAGGCCAATGTCAAAATCAGGATACAGCAGATCAGATAGCAGATGCCTTAGCTCAAGGATTAAACACAAGAAAATCAGGCACTGACTGAAAGGTCAGAGGCTTCTTATGTAACAGGTACTAGAGTGTGATTGGTGAGAAGGCTGGATCATGGGCGTGCATGGATCTTCAGAGCAATTGACCCAGTGTGACCTCTGCTGGAGGTATCAGGAACAGGAACAGCTGCAGACATCACCGATCTTAGTCTGCAGTGAGCAGGATGAGCCATGCATGTTGCACGTCTCCGGAAGACGGTGTATCGAGGTACACGTTGGCAGACGCCAGCAGCCCACGTTACACACTGCCTCTTACCTCTGCTCCAAACAGGACCAGAGAAGAAACAAATCCAGATAACTTGCAAAAGATTTGGATTCTGATAGATCCAAAATTTGGGTGAAATTCTTTCCAAATTCAATTTGATCCAAATGGATTTGCTCATTTCTACTTATAGACAATCTTGCACAATCAATGACTATGTACAAGGTGAGTGAAAGAGTATTGCAGTCAGAAATTGACAGCTCGGCCATCAATTCATTTAGTCAAAAGTACATCCATTTTTAATGCCTCAATTGTCTTACAACTGCTCAGAAAAATTAGGCCATGCAAACTAAATAATTGGGCGGCCATGCTGTCAGATTCTGTTTGGGACTGCAATACTGCAATACAGTAGTCACTCACCTCTGCTAACTACTGGTCTAATTCTAATGAATTTAGAATAATGCTGCCTTTAATGCACATTTTTTTATATTAACTTTTAATGTTTGAATCAAGAAAATGTTTCTTTTGACAGTTCTTTTTATCAAAACCTATGGACGGTGAAATGTTTCCCAATATTGGCACTTAAATAATTTTGTGTAATACTCTGCAGGAAAACAGGCCATCTTAAAATTTTTCTTGGTGCTCTTGAGATTTCAATCGAAAGTATTGTGACTATTTTTATACTACGGAATGCTTCTAGGCTCTTTATCTAAACTTTTCTTTCTGTAAAGGTCAAGTTAGAAAATACCTTAGAGGATTACATTTTTACAGCTTAGAGTAATCGTTTTAACCAGCAGTCAGTTGATTACAAATCTTATATAAGAACATTAAAACATATTTTGTTGAACTGTATGAACGCAGAATTTTTATTATTTTTTGTTATTTTCAAAAACTAGACAACATTTTGAGCTGTGGAGCTTAGATAACTTACTGTGTCTTTATCTTAATTTGGACTTACAGTAACAAAAAGCTAAATAACAGCAGCCGCCACACATAAAATGCTTGTTTTTTTTTTAAAATAAAATATAAAGCAGTTTGTGCATAAAATAAAAATGTGAATTTTTCTATGTCTCTGTAACACAAAACATAATGCAGGAAAAGAAACAGGTCCTGGATACCTCGGCGCGACTGTCTGAAAATAACTTGCATTCGGCAAGATGAAGTAATTCTGGGTGATTCTTTATTTCATAGTCAGTAACAGACGTGTTTCGAGACAACACACTGTCTCTTTTTACATTGAAAAAGAGACAGTGTGTTGTCTCGAAACGCATCTATTTCTTTTCCTACATTAAGATATAATTTTTGGGTGAGGAGCTGCCGAATCACGATCACCGGGAAGGCTGCAACATATTCAGATGCTATGAGAGATGGTTGTGTCTAATACACAACCACAAAATGTGAGCAGAATTGCCCCTATCTCCTTTACTCCTATATATGCAATAGACACAAAAAGTGCAGATATACTATCCTATGAGAAGCTCTGCTGCTTTTGTTTTATGTACAGTTCTGCTCTGTAACACAAAACAAAATCTTAGCTATTATAACATTATTATTTCTAGTAGCTTGTCAAGAACATTTTAGTGACAAGCAGCATGAATGTTTATCTGTGTTTCAGGACCCGTGACAATTTTAGGTGTCTTGTCCGCTTTAAAATGTAAGACTTTGTCAAAAATTGGGGTAAAATCAAGTAACAATTCCTGAAATAGAGTATACCATCCAATAAAGGTTTTCTATCCCCACTAAAAACACATGGACACTTTGCTAAACCAAATAAGTTTGTGTCTGCTGTAGGGCAGTGTTTCCCAAGCACGATCCTCAATTACCCCAATAGAGTATATAGGTCATGTTTTCAGGATTTCCTTAGTCTTTCACAGGTGATAACATTGTGGTGATGGTTGATGCACTAACCAAAGTAATATCACCTTTGAATGACTAAGGAAATCTAAAAAAAAAATTAAATTGGGGGTAATTAAGGATCAGGCTTGGGGAACACTACTGTAGGGGAGTAGGGAAGTTCCAAATTGGGCCAACGTGTCAATATTTTGTGTGGCCACCATTACTTTCCAGCCTTACCTTTGGCCTTTTGGGCACGAAGTTACCGAGAGCTTCACAGGTTGCCACTGGAGTCCTCTTTCACTACTCCACGATCACGGACCTGGTGGATGTAAGACACCTTGCGCTCCCCCCCCCCTCCATTTGAGGATACCCCACAAATGCTCAGTAGTAGTAATTTAAGTCTAAAGACATGTTTGGCCAGCCCATCATCCCATCATCTTAACATTCAGCTTCTTTAGTAAGGCAGTGGTCGTCTTGGAGGTGTGTTTGGAGTCATTGTCATGTTGGAATACTGCCCTGTAGTCCAGTCTAAAAAGGGAGGGGATCATGCTCTGCTTCAGTATGTCACAGTACATGTTGGCATTTATGATTCCCTCAATGAAATATATCTTCCCGTGACAGCAGCCCCAGACCATGATACTCCCACCACCATGCTTGACTGTAGGCAAGATACACTTGTCTTTGCACTCTTCACCTGGTTGTCACCACACACGCTTGACACCATCTGAACCAAATAAGTTTATTTTGGTCACATCGAACCACAGGACACATTGCTCCAGTAATCCATGTCCTTAGTATTCTTGTCTTCAGCAAATTGTTTGTGGGCATTCTTGAGCTTCATCTTTAGAAGAGGGTTCCTTCTGCAAGGACAGTCATGCAGACCAATTTGATCTAAGTACTGACAGGATGACTCCCTTCTCCTTTCACCTCTGTAGCAATGCTGGCAACAGGCATACTTATTTTCCCCAAAGACAACCTCTGGACATGACGCTGAGCACATGCACTCAACTTCTTTGGTCGACCATGGAGAGGCCTGTCCTGAGTGAAACCTGTCCTGTGAAACCACTGTATCATCTTGGCCACCATGTAATAGCCCAGTTTCAGGGTCTTGACAATATTCTTATAGCTAGGACCAGTTTTATATAGTGTAACAATTCTTTTTTTCAGATCCTCAGAGAATTCTTTTCCACAAGGTACTTTGTCGAATTTCCAGTGACCAGTGTTAGAGAATGTGAGAGCGATAACACCCAGTTTAAGGCAACTGCTCCCCATTCACACCTAAGACCTTGTAACACTAATGAGTCACATTACATCAGAGAGGAAAATGGCTACTTGGGCCCAATTTGGACATTTCCATTTAGGGATTTTTATTTTATGATTTTTTATTTGTTTATTTTAATATTACTATATTTTAAAGTCATTACAATTAAATTGTTCAATCAGACAAATTCCTAACAAAAAAAACTCAGAATTCGGTCTGCAATTGTGGATTTAGTGAGAGGAGCATCCTTCCTTTGATCCCTATCTACATCTCCACTGCGTCCTAAAGGTGATATAAGATTTAGACAGGTACGATAAAAAAAATAGATTGAAGCTTGAAGAATAGATTGAAGCTTGAAGAATTATCTACAAGCTTCTTAGGAAATGACTGAGTGTAACCACTTGCTTGGATCTAGCTAATAGTCCCAAATGTCACTGTGACATTGGCCCTGACCGATGTTATTTGAGACTTAAAAGCAGATTTGTGTTTTTTACTTGCACAGTGTTATGTAATCTGCAATATGCCGGGAATAAACACAAATTCAGAAGCCATCCAACACAGATGACTTACACTTAGAATTCTAGGTAGATAATAAAGTAGGATGCAAGAGTATTTTTATATGGATTTTGTCTCAAATGGCTGCAAATCAGAAACAAATAAATGTATGATATTAATAATAAACAATATGTGTTCATGCAAACGATAGCGATGCACTAAAGAACGGCACAATCTGTATTCATTAAAGTTTAATGCACTTGTTGAAAGCTTCCCCACTGTATAGCACGCAGAAATAATACTGTCCATCAACCGTAGTACTCACTACTTAGAAGCCCAGCAGGACTGCAAAATGTTCTCCTTGGTGAGACAGCAGCCATATTTGATATATTATTAAGTCAGTTTTGAGTTTATTGGTATTGTAAAGCTTTACAGAATAACAAAAAAAGCAAAACAAATGTCACTCTCCGTTACCAGCGATGAAACGTTGAACTGTCTGTGACACAACAGAATTAATTTGCAACTAGGTAAATAGTAATGAGCATTGACATTTACAGATAAGCAGAATCAATTTATCATTTCCCATTACTGAATGCCAAATTGTGCACAATAACAATTTAAAACAGAACAAAGTCGCACGCCACCGCTTAAAATAACAACTTATCTAAGCTTTTTTTTATTCCAAATCAAAATAAATTCACAGCTCTCCTCAATCTCTACAAGGATGATCAATAATTTATCAATGTCCGCATCTGCATACCTCCGCTGAAATTATCGAAAGACTCGGCAGGTGAGAATGAACTTTTTTCTTTTCCCGTCGTTGCCATCATTTATTTTTATGCAGTAGTTATTCAAGTGGATTTTTGCTGTCCCTGCATTTTTGTCAAGGCAGAAATACTGTATATTGTCAAGACAATTGGAAAATGTTTCAACCAAGCAAACATTTGTACTCAGAAGCTAAAAAAAAAAATAAAAAATAAAAGAAAACCCTTTCTGTCTGTCAGGCTTGATTTTGAAACACTTCTTTGAACTACAGGTAAGTATCTAAAAGCATTCAGGATGTAATTGAGCGCTGCAATGCTGAAACATTAATATTTATACACAAGCTCTTTCCAAGCCTCACAAAAACCATAGGAATAAGCAGAACAGCAAGTTTAAACTTCTTTATAATGGAAAAAGGATAGAAGTTAATTAAGCAATATTCTCCAGGTGTTGGGCAATTGCCTGAGGATAATTATATCCTCATTTTATTCTCCAACACAGATGAGTTTCTTAGAGAAGGCTACACGTGTTAAAATCCATCCATTGCTTTTATCATAATTCATTCCCATTATACCTTTCCAGCGGGTTTCTATTAACAGGTAGAATCCTCAGGCAAGACATATTATTAATTGAATGTGCTTTTGTCCCCTCGCCATAGAAGGACGCAACACTGCAGAAAGTCATCAGCCTGACCCCCAGGTCTCATCTTTTCTCATCTGCAAGGTGTCACTTTTTGAGCCTATAAAAAGGGAAACATTTTCTTTATAAATTATGGGTGCTATTAGCATTAAATTCTGTTCTTTTATTATCATTGACATTTTATGGCATTGTTAATGGTAGCCAATTGGTTTAAAGGGGTACTGAAGTGGAAAAAAAATGTTTTAACCTGTTGGGGATGGAGGGCGTACCTGTACTCCCTGCACTCCCTCCCTTTCTATAACGCGGGGCCTCTAACAATGGCAGGGACCTGTGGCTAATAGCGCAAGGCACTGATCATGGTGCCGCACGCTATTAACCCTTTAGACACGGCATTTGAAGTTGAACGCTGCGGCTAAAGTGAAAGTAAACAAATGCTAGTAATCTCAGGGGGCTGTTCAGGATCGCCGCAGCGAAATCGCGGCATCCCAAACCGCTGTAGGACAGCAGGAGGGTATCCTTACCTACCTCCTGGTGTCCAATTGCCGAATGACTGCTCAGTGCCTGAGATCCAGGCATGAGCAGTCAAGCAGCAGAATCATTGAACAATGGTTCAATGTAAAAGATCAGTGTGTGCAGTGTTATAGCCCCATATGGGAGCTATAACATTGCAAAAAAAAGTGAAAAAAAAAGTTAAGAAAGATCATTTAACCCCTTCCCTAATAAAAGTTGGAATCACCCCCCCTTTTCCCATTTAAAAAAAAAATTGTGTAAATAAAAAAAATTAATAAACATATGTGATGTTGCCACGTGCGGAAATGTCCGAGTTATAAAAATATATCATTAATTAAACTGCACGGTCAATGGCGTACGCGCAAAAAAATTGTAAAGTCCGAAATAGTGTATTTTTGGTCACTTTTTATATCATGAAAATTTTTTATAAAAAGCGATCAAAAAGTCTTATCAATATAAAAATGGTACCGCTAAAATCTTCAGATCTACGGTACAAAAAAATTAGCCCTCATACCGCCCTGTCAGAAAAATAAAAAAGTTATAGGGGTCAGAAGATGACAATTTTAAACGTATACATTTTCCTGCATGTAGTTATGATTTTTTTCCAGTACGACAAAATCAAACATATACAAGTAGGGTATCATTTTAATCGTATGTACCTACAGAATAAAGAAAAGGTGTAATTTTTACCGAAAAATTTACCGCACAGAAATGGAAGCCCCCAAAATTTACAAAATGGCGTCTTTTCTTCAATATTGTCGCACAATGATTTTTTTTCCGTTTCATCGTAGATTTTTGGGTAAAATGACTAAAGTCATTACAAAGTAGAATTGCTGGCGCAAAAAATAAGCCATAGTATGGATTTTTAGGTGCAAAATTGAAAAGGTTATGATTTTTAAAAGGTAAAAAAATGAAAGTGCAAAAACGGAAAAACCCTCCGTTCCCCAGGTGTTAAAATGCAACTGGTGCCAGAAATTTAAATTGCAAGTTACTTCTATTTAATAATCTTAATCCTTCCAGTATTTATCAGCTGCTGTATACTACAGAGGAAGGTCTTTTATCTGTAGACACCTCTGTCCATTTTAGGAACTGTCCAGAGCAGGAGAAAATGCCCATAGCAAACCTCTCCTGCTCTGGACAGTTCCTGACATGTAGAGAGCATTGTTGTCAGACAGAAAAGAAAAAATAAATAAAAGAACTTTTTCTGTAGTGGACAGCAGCTGAGAAGTATTGGAAGGATTATGATTATTAAATAGAAGTCATTTACAAATCTGTTTAACTTTCTGGCACCAGTTGATTAAAAAAAATGTTTTCCACTGGAGTACCCCCTTTCTGGGTTGAAAGATTGTGGAAAGTTAATTTGTTTTCCTTGCTTGACAGTGCAATTTTTGCATTTGTTTCTTCATCCAAGTGTGTTTGTGAAGGTACTCCACTTTACTTTTTGTAGAAGGTTACTTTTCTACAAGCCTTCCATGCTGCCATCTCAGCCAATCCCTGGCCTAGATAGTAGCCCCTGCTCAAAACATTTTATTGATCTTTCCAATCAACGCTCTACTAGTACAGCCAGCCAGCAGATCCTAAAGCTGCCATGCCAACCAGTTGGAACAGTTGATAAACAATGCAGGTGTGTCAATTCACTATCAAAGAATCAGCAAACGCCACAATTGCATAGATAGACGCCACAATTGCATTAAACAGAGCTTTTAAATGTTAAAATGACCGAAATTGGAGTGACCTCCAACGTTGGTCATTACTAGCGGGTGTCAGCTGGCATCTGCCAAGTTTAGCATGGACTTGGCTCCTGAGCTTGCATCGTACTTTCACACTTGACCCACATCATGAGACAGGAAATGGTTAACTGTGTGCTAAGAAAGTATACTCAAAGAGGGATATATCCACCAAATCTTCATTAAAGGGTTTTAAATGAGAATGATCCAATGTTTACACTATACATGTCAGTTTTTCAAAAGTGGGCATGGTGACGCACATTCCATGTTTGACATGATATTTTCAAATGGAGAAAGAGGTCATTTCAATCAAAAATCATTGAAATATAAATATTCCTTTTTGGCAAATTATATATGCAAAATGATGAGATTTTGGGATTCCTTTATCAAGTCAAAAGCATTTCTGAGCACCCAAGAAGAAAACACACAGGTTCCATCTCACAAAATATGCAGCGGTTAAAATAACATATGTGGAGAAGATACTGCAACATCCTATGATTTTGCAGTTGCATCACTGGACTAAAATGGCTACTCCTAACTGATATATATATATATATTTATATATATATTTCCTGTACGTCCTTAAGGAGGCACGAATGGGTTAAATTTATTTGCTAACCCGGAAGAAGAGCTTACAACTAGCAATAGAATTAGAGACAAGTTCATCAAATTCAAGACACCTGTTTAGCATGCATAAAGGTACCAAGGAAACACCAAACACATGTATTATTTTTTCTCTCATGGAGGAAGACATGAAGAGACAAGTGAGTCTCATACCTAGGGCTTCTGGGTCCCTGAGATCTCTGTTAGGTTGGCCGTATACTGGGTGCTCTTCCGGTCCCTCAGCCGTTCCTTCCGCCGCACGGACCGAAGATGCGGCGGTAAAATCATGTGCTGTGACGGCGGCAGCATCCCCATTCAAGATTGCCGGGTCCTGTTCCAGCCTGACACTTGTTCTTGCCCCCACTTCCGGCCTGCGCCCCTGTGTCCACAATAGAGTGAGGGACTCCAAGATGGCGCCGGCTTCGGACGCTGGGGTGAGTGCGCATGTGCCAGACCTCATTTCCGGTACGGACCGGAAGTTCGTCAGTCTGCTGTTATTTAATCGCCGGCCGGGTGTGCTTGGGCTGCGCTCAGCCTAGGCAGCTGATCCCGGTCGGTGTTAAGGTAGTTTATGTCCTGGGGCATATCCTCTACTGTCAAGGCGGTTTGCTGGTCTTACACCGCTACTTCTTCTTTTTTTGCAGATGCCTAAAGCCAGAAGGAAGCCTCGCCACAATATCTGTGTGCAGTGTCAGCAGCCACTCCCGGAAGTCTGGGAAAATGATACTTGTAATGCCTGTCAAGTCCCTTCTAATCTGCAACGCAGTGAATACCTAGAATGGTTTAAAGGGGAAATGTCCAGCACATTTAAAGAGTTAAAAGAGTCTCTTGTTCCTAAAAAGAAAAAACGTGAAAAAAACTGCACCTGTCCAGTTTCTTCAGATACTTCTTCTATATCTGGCTCTGATTCCTCTGATTCGGAGGTTATATTTGAGGATATGGATAATGACCTTTTTCTCCTGCCTAAAGAGAAATATCCAAAACTCTTAGTAGTAGTTAAAGACACGGTTGAGTCCGAAAAAGATATGGGGCATAAACCTAAAAAAGACCAACTTTATTATTTTCCTCAAGTATCTGGGAAAGTGATTCCTTCTCACCCAATACTGTCCGATTGGTTCAAAAAGGATTGGTCTAAGCCAGAGAAAAAAACTGACACAGGAGCAAGATTTAAATCCACATACCGGTTGGATCCTAAAGCGCCCGCCGAGTGGGAGGAGCCACCTAAGCTGGATTTAGCTGCTGCTAGAATGGCAAAGAAATCTCTATTCCCTTCTGAAGAGTCTACTAAGCTTTCTGATCCACTTGATAGAAAAGCAGACAGCTTAGCTAAGAAGAATTACTTAGCGGCAGCCTCCACTTCTAAAATTGCAGCCTCTTCCATTCCAGTAGCTAGAGCGCTTAGAATTTGGCTCAGTCAGCTATCCCAAGATATTGATGATGGCGTCCCTAGAGACCATCTTCTTAAGGGTGTAGAAATGATGAAGCTGGCGGTGGAGTTTTTATGTGATGCCCCGATTGATGTTATGAAGTTTTCCTCTAGATCCTTGGCTCTCTCTAACGCCACCAGAAGGGCTTTATGGATAAAGCAGTGGAAGGGAGATATAGCCTCAAAATTCAGCTTTGTAAGCCTTCCGTTCCAGCCCTCCTCTCTTTTTGGGCCGAATCTTAAGGAAATTCTAAAATCCTATAATGAGGAGAAAGATATTGCCTTTCAAGTTGAGAAGAAGAAATCTTCCTTTGCCAAGAATAAAGATTCCTGACGGGGGTTAGGAGTAGCCATATTGGTCCAGTGATACTGCAAATACAGATGATATATATATAAATATATATATATATATATATATATATATATATATATATATATAGGAGAGCACCACAGGATACTTGCAAGTATACTTGTAGTATTCCCAACCAATGCTGTGCATCTGCACACTGTGTATTTCCTAAATCTAATGCTCAGTTCACCTGTGCCGGCAGCTTTTTCTTCATGCAGTGATAGTGCTTGCCTCCCTTTCTAGCCTGAGCATGGTGATAGAGTTCTATGGACTAACAAGCATTTAAAGAGGAACACAGTGTAAGTCATGGAGCCGGAAGGTTTAGCAAGCAACATGGTGGATGATTTAGAGGGCGCCTTTGCAGCGGGACACCAGGACGCGGACCAGTTTTTTGCAACATGTGACTTCAAAGATGCATGTCAAGGGATGAACGTAAAAAACTGGAGTTCAAGGTCAGCAATATCGCAGAAAAAGAAACCAGACTTTTCTGGACATTAAAGTCCCATGCTACCTGTGGACGAGTACCTAGGGGCCTTAGAAATTACAAGGAGCCCTCGCAATATACCGATGACCCCATGTTTCAAGAAGAATGGTCAAAAATACATCTAGACTATTCTCTAAAAATGTTAAACCTTATAATTACTCGACATGAGAAGGAATATGAAGAGTTAACAGAAAATCTGATAAAAGCAAAAAAAAGAATTGCACGTTCGTCTGAACAACACCCAATTTGAATCATTTAATAAAAAATGGAAAAAAAACTGGCTAATATCCAAGCGACTATAAAAGACGCAAAACGGGACAAGTTCCTTCGGGACAAGTCAGACTTTGATGAAGGAAAAATATTTTACTTTGCAAATACTAAAAGACGCCAAAGAAGACCTAAGGGGAGACATAGAAGGACCAAAATTATGGTGAAGAAAAAAAGACCTCAGATTTGACAAAAGGCGCAGGCACAAGTGACACAGTCGTCCCTTTAGAAGAAAGAAGCATATGAGGAGGGGACGAAAAAAGAAACAAAAGTGTCAAAAATAAGACAGTATCTTGGAGATAGAAAGTGATCATCGCAACCGTGCCATCGTCAATCTATCTGATCTAAGATAAGACTCAGCAATGGTCTCCGTCTTATCTAAAGGACTTAATTTTTGTATAGCTGAGGACTTTGACGAGGTCGCCTTTGAGGTGGACCTCTTCAAGGCCCTCCGCAAGTTAAATTTAAAGAAGTTCTTCCACAATAAATCGAATACACACATAAGGTCTGAAGGGGAAATCCCTGTTAGCATAGGTACATTAGGTTTTACAGTGATGGGTGAAGCAACCCAGACAGAGTTAGATTGTCTTGAAGATCTAGTTGCATTGCTATCTGAAAATGATCCAGATTCAGAGCCTCCCTCTGATATTGTGTGCGTTCCAGAGTTCATAGGAGGTGTACCCTTCACTTTTTGCCCCCCTATTCAGACAGGCAGTAATATTGATGTCTTCTATAAAAGAGTCCTTGAAGATATCAAGGCATTCAAATATCCCTCAGCCCCCTCAAATTTAATACATGATGAAAAGAAAGCTCTAGAATTTTTGAGAAATAAAGAAGATATTATCATTAAAAAAATCAGATAAAGGGGGGAACATGTTTATAATGAAAAAAGATTACTACCTAGCTGAGGCAGAATGTCAAAACTGACCTCAAAACCCATACCAAAGTTGGCTACTAAATAACAGTCCTTTTTAAGATATTCCGTTGAGACTGGTACTTTGTCTAAAAGGATGGGAGAAAAATTGATTCCATTAAATCCACGTGAAGCACACTGGTACTTTCTGCCAAAGATTCATAAAACATTGGTGTCCCCACCCGGGAGACCTATTGTCTCTGGGGTGGGGACACTAATGGAGCCGTTATCAAAGTACATTGACTGGCTTCGACACCCCCTGCTTGCTGAGATTCCTTCATTAGTTAAGGACACAAATGAATTCATCCTCACTCTTGAGGGGTTGAATTGGCCTAAAGGCAGTATCAACGTGTCCATAGACATAGAGAGCTTGTACACAAGCATCTCGCTAGCCGGGAGTGTAGAGGTAATCAGGGAATTTTTACAGAAATCTGACAAAAGTGAAGGGTATGTTAATTTTGTTTATAATGCGTTGGAGTTCATTCTTACAGGCAACTGCTTCAGATTCGGAAATGAGTGGTACTTGCAAACTGGAGGCGTGGCAATGGGCACGCCAGTGGTGTGCACCCTAGCCAACTTCTATGTGGCAGCTTTTGAGATACATATTTACCCCGGACAATCCCTATCTGAAACATGTTGCCTGTTATCGTCGCTTTGTCGACTACATTTTTATAGTGTGGTCAGATTCGGAGGAGTCGTTCATAAATTTTGTATCTCAATTGAATGAAATAAATAATATGACCCTAAAATTTACATGTAAGGTCGGTCCAAAAAATCTAGAATTTCTGGACGTACTAGTAACTTTAGAGGAAGATGGTCAGGTAACCCGTGGATACCGTAAACCTACAGCCTGCAATGCACTCTTCCACTTTAATAGCTATCATCCTGAGGTCCCTAAGGTCCCTTATGGCCAATTTTTCAGGCTAAAAAGAATAAATAGTAGAGAGGATGATTATTATACTCAAGCAGAAGAACTAAAAAATAGATTGTTAGCAAGAGGGTATCCTATGCATATATTAAAGGAAGCAATGAAAAAAGCAGAAGCGAATCGAGAAGAACTTCTACGCAAAAAAAAACAAAAAAAAAAAAAAACATCAAAATAAGTCCCCCCAAAATGTTTGTCAATCAAGATCAAAATGATAAAAAAGAAAAAGCACCCCGTTTTTGTTTTTCATTTAAATACAGTCCTTTAGCCAATTTCATTAAAGACTCATTAAAAAGAACTGGTTCTTAATACAGGGCGATAGTGAACTAGTGAAATATGCAAACAGCAGCCCATTAATAGCGTTTAAAAAGCGTAAAAACATAAAAGACATATTAGTAACAAGCCAATGGAAAAAAGACATCAAAAAATAAACATGGTTAGGAAGGTGCTTGAGCCCAGGTAATTTCAGATGTGGTACCTGTAACTGGTGCTCCTACCTCTGTACAGATAAATATGTTACTCTAGGAGGAGAGGTAGTAAATTTTAAAGATAGCATCTGCTGTAGAAGTAACCATGTAGTTTATGCCATCATTTGCGAATGCAAACGCTTCTATATAGGCTGCACCACTAGAGGCCTTAATATAAGATTCAGGGAACACGCTAATTCGATTAGAACTGCGAAAGGCTCCCCAAGACTAATCGCCCATATAAGAGAAGAACATGTCCTTTCCAAACACGGTGTGACCCCGTTTTAAACACCGAGACCGGGCGTAGGGTGTACAGGTACGCCCTACGTCCTTAAGGAGTTAAGCTACGGACTTTGACTACATTTTTCTTCATAGAGTTGCAACAACACGTCTATCATTTGCAACTGAACTCACATTTAACCCCCAGGGAACATGCATGTAAGTCGATGTGCCCTGGTAATTAGAGTACAGTGACGTACATGTACATTGTAGTGAGTTTGCAGTCAATCAAGCCAGTACTGGAGCTGTGCTTGATTCATTAACTGCAGGTCCACTAATGGTAGACATCAGCAATCATACTGATGTCTGTCATTAACCCTTTAGACACTGTGTTCAATACTGAAAACTATATATTTTTTCTTCATGTCTTTCCCTTTAGACGTGTTTCATCCACACAGTTGTCACTGGTCTGAGCACTAACAGTGTAACCGTGGAATATTACGTGAAATAACCTGTTCCTACCATGATTTTCAGAGATTTACAATTTGGAGCCTAAGACAAATTGTCCCTCAGACAATTTTGTCATAGAAACACAAAAGTGATGCGGAAATTCCATGTATTTTCAATGCAGCACAAGTGACCTATAAGAATGTAAGGGGAAACTGTGATTCATATTGCAGTAGTTTTTAAATATATGTCTCCAGCTGTGTTCTAATATTTCCTATCAGTCATCTCAATTCAGTCAGGATGATGGCATGATTTACAATAACCATCATAGAAAAACATGTGTGACAGAAAAATGTGTGTCACAAATGTAACCTTTATTTGAATGATTGTTCAGGTAGGACCTCCCTGGGTGTTATACCAGTATGTGACTTTGCATCATATCCTACTGTCTGTAATTCCTGACAGAAGGCCTCAAGTGAATAAAAAAACTGTTAGATCTCTATAGATGGTTATTATGATCCTTACCCCACAATCAGATAAAGTTTATGCATAATAGAACCAGATGATCAAACATTTCATCTATCTGCAGCTATACTATAGCTGTCAATTGTCTGCAATGTATAGTTCAGAGCAAAAAACTGCATAAGATATTTAACAGTTGTGCATAAACATCAGGGCTGGTTCTGCCTATAGGCAAAATAGGCAGCTGCCTAGAGTGCCCTCTTGATGGGGGTGCAGCTCTGCACACTGCAATAAAGTTAGTAGCCAGCGAGAATTCAAATCCCCCTCTCACCCGAAGCACCCGCCCAGCCAGCACCACTGTTTCACCTCAGTAGTAAGGTAATTACATGAGAAGGAGGTTTGTTACAGTGTGTCATCCCAATAGTAAGGTGATTACATGAGGAGGAGATTTGTTACAGTGTGTCACCCCAGTAGTAATGTAGGGCATGTCAAAGGGCAGAGACAATGGGCAGGGTCAAGCTTTCACCTAGGGTGGCAAAAATCCATGCACCAGCCCTGACAATCCTGCTCAACTTGTTTCATCCTATTAGGAATCCTCAGGGGACAATGCAACATTGTCCCCTGAGGATTCCTAATAGGATGAAACAAGTTGAGCAGATGGATGTTTACTCAGATACTTGGGTGAGGTCACAAAGAGGTAACTTTCAACATCAATAGTTAATTTATCTCTCTCTCTCTCTCTCTCTCTCTCTCTCTCTCTCTCTCTCTCTCTCTCTCTCTCTCTCTCTCTCTCTCTCGTAAAGGTAGTAAACTGCTTGGCTCCCAGTTCTCTGTCTTTCTCTTACAGTGTGACTCAGAGGCATGAGCGTCTTGTCTGCTTGTCTTACAGTGTAGCTGAGAGCCAAAGGTGCTCACTAGGGATGAGCGAATTGAATCTGAGGGTTGCAGGTTTCCCATGAGGCAGCAGCTGAGGCAGCAAGGTGGTAGCATGGTTGGCAGTCAGAATGGTGGCAGAAGTGAAAATTCTGGAGCCAAACATGCCCGGGGGAGACCACCTGCTTTGCGGCAGCCTACCTTCCTGGGAGGTAGTGGAACAGGGTTTCCTGGAGACGGCGGCAGTAGCAGTCAATTAGTGCAGACTATTGGTGGGAAAATCAACTACTTGGCAGTGTGGCAATTTTTCATAGAGCATCCGGAGGATGTTAACCTGGCCACATACAAGATGTGTCAGCAGAAGGTGAAGCATGGCCAGGGTCCCAATGTTAGCACCACGGCCCTGCGTCAACATATGCAGCATCACCATAAAGTGGCCTGGGAGATCCGTGGCTCCGATGCGGTGGCCCAGACTGCTGCATCACCCAGTGGCACGCCACTCCCTGTTTCAGCCAGCCAAGGCAACACCACCCTCAGCCGAAGGGAGCTGTCTGTCATACAAATCTTCTGTAGCTCCAGATGCTCCTGCTCCTCCTACTTCGAGTCAGTCATTCTGTCAGCAATCCATCGGCAAAGCCATGTCCAAGATACAACAGTATGTGCCCACTGATCCAACGGCATTGAAGCTGAATGTGCTCCTGTCCAAGTTGTTGGTGCTGCAGTCCCTACCTTTCAAGTGCACATTTCCGAGAACTGATGGCTTGTGCTGAGCCGAGGGGGAGAGTGCCAAGCTGTCATTTCTCGAAAAAGGCAGTTCCAACACTGCACAATTTTGTGGAATAGAACGTGGGCCAGTCCTTGAGCCTGTTGGTGTGTACCAAAGTGCACGGCAGCGCCGATGTCTGTAGCTGTGGAGAATGAGGGGCACAGTGGAACACAGTTTAGGTTTCACGAGATGGACGGTTTTTCTAGTCATATGACAGGAGAGGAGCAGGAGCAGCTAGAGGAGCTAGAGGGTTATGAGGAAGGCGAGACAGAGAACCCAGACACACTGTGGCAGTATGCAGTGGAGATGGAGGCAGGGAGTCCCTCCGAGTCACTTGCACAAATGGCACGATGCATGCTCACTTGCTTGCGTTGTGACAGCCAAATTGTCATCATTCGGAACCGGGATGACTTCTGGATCTCCAGCTTATTGGACCTTCGCTACTGCTACAAAATAGGGGCCTGTTCTACACCCACTGAGAAGGAGGAATACAAACTGACCTACTACAGAGACATCCTACGTAGTCAGTTGGCCGATGCCTATCTGTGCCGTTGTCCATCCTCTCACAGGTCTGACTCGGAGAGGTCCTCTGTTCTCACCTTCCACAGACATGGCTGCTGGGGAGGGATGGGGTGGCAGGAGCACTACCAGCTCCAATAGCAGCAGCCTAAGTCTACAGTCGCTGATGAGTAGCTTTCTTCAGTGAAGCAACTCATGAGCAGCAGGTAAACCTGGAGCAAGACCTGAACCAGCAGGTGGTGGCATATCTTGACATGACCCACACACTTTGAAGATCCACTGGACTTCTGGGCAGCGAAACCTGATTTGTGGCCGCGACTATCAGAGTTTGCCCTGGAAAAGCTGTTCTGCCCTGCTAGTAGTGTGGCATCTGAGTGGTTGTTTAGTGTGGAGGGGCCATAGTAACCCCAAGGAGAAAAATGTGGAGAGACTGACCTTTGTGAAGATGAATTAGGCATGGTTCAGCCAGGATTTCCACCCACCAATGCCAGATGCATCTGAGTAGATTGACCGTGGTGCCACACCAACACTTCACAAATATGGATAATGCAAAACATACCCTGCTCAAAACAATAAAGGGAACACTTAAACAACACAATGCTACTGCAAGTCAATCACACTTCTGTGAAATCACACTGTCCACTTAGGAAGCAACACTGATTGACAATCAATTTCACTTGCTGGTGTGCAAATGGAACAAACAACAGGTGGAAATTATAGGAAAATTAGCAAGATATCCCTAATAAAGGAATGGTTCTGTAAGTAGTGATGACAAACCACTTCTAGGTTCCTATGCTTCCTGGCTGCTGTTTTGTCACTTTTGAATGCTGGCGGTGCTTTAACTCTAGTGGTTGCCTGAGACATAGTCTACAACCCACACAAGTGGCTCAGGTAGTGCAGCTCATCCAGGATGGCATATCAATGCGAGCTGTGGCAAGAAGGTTTGCTGTGTCTGTCAGCAAAGTGTCCAGAGCATGGAGGCGCTACCAAGAGACAGGCCAGTACATCAGGAGATGTGGACGAGGTTGTAGGAGGGCAACAACCCAGCAGCAGGACCGCTACCTCCGCCTTTGTGCAAGGAGGAGCAGGAAGAGCACTGCCAGAGCCCTGCAAAATGACCTCCAGCAGGCCACATATGTGCATATGTGTCCACTCAAACGGTCAGAAACAGACTCCATGAGGGAGGTACGAGTGCCCGACGTCCACAGGTGGGGGTTGTGCCTACAGCCCAACACAGTGCAGGACGTTTGGCATTTGCCAGAGAACACCAAGATTGGCAAATTCACCACTGGCGCCCTGTGCTCTTCACAGATGAAAGCGAGATCTTCCCTGAGCACATGTGACAGACGTGACAGAGTCTGGAGACGCTGTGGAGAATGTTCTGCTGCCTGAAACATCCTCCAGCATGACCTGTTTGGCGGTTGGTCAGTAATGGTTTTGGGTGGCACTTCTTTGGGGGGACCGCACAGCCCTCCATGTGCTTGCCAGAGGTAGCCTGACTACTAAGTACCGAGATGAGATCCTCAGACACCTTGTGAACCATATGCTGGTGCAGTTGGCCCTGGCTTTTTCCTAATGCAAGACAATGCTAGACCTAATGTGGCTGGAGTTCCTGCAAAAGGAAGGCATTGATGCTATGGACTGGCCCGCCCATTCCCCAGACCTGAATCCAATTGAGCACATCTGGGACATCATGTGTCACTCCATCCACCAACGCCACGTTGCACCACAGCCTGTCCAGGATGCTTTAGTCCAGGTCTGGGAGGACATCCCTCACGAGACCATCTGCTACCTCATCAGGAGCATGGCAGGCCTTGTAGGGATGTCATATAGGCACATGGAGGCCGCACACACTACTGAGCATCATTTTCACTTGTTTTAAGGACATTACATTTAAGTTGGATCACCCTGTAGTGTAGTTTTCCACTTTGATTTTGAGTGTGACTCCATATCCAGACCTCCATGGGTTGATAAATTTGATTTCCATTGATCATTTTGTGTGATTTTGATGTCAGCACATTCAACTATGCAAAGACAAAACTATTTCATACGATTAGTTCATTCATTCAGATCTAGGATGTGTTATCTTAGTGTTCCCATTATTTTTTTGAGCAGTGTATTTAAGGTGCTGCTCCCCAGTTACAGAAATTCCTCCGCATCAGACCACAAATAAGTATTGAGGATTTTGCTAAAGCGTTTGATACTGTCCCTCATAGACGTCTGATAGGTAAGTTAAGGTCTTTGGGTTTGGAATCTTTAGTTTGTAACTGGATTGAACACTGGCTCAAGGATCGTACCCAGAGAGTGGTGTCCAATGATTCATACTCTGATTGGTCCCCAGTTATTAGTGGTGTACCCCAAGGTTCAGTACTGGGCCCGCTGTTGTTTAATTTATTTATCAATGATATAGAGGATGGCATTAACAGATCTGTTTCTATCTTTGCAGATGACACCAAGCTTTGTAGCACGGTACAGTCTATAGAGGATGTGTATAAGTTACAAGATGACTTGGATAGACTAAGTGTCTGGGCATCCACTTGGCAAGTGAGGTTCAATGTGGATAAATGTAAAGTTATGCATCTGGGGACTAATAGCATGCATGCGTCGCATGTCTTAGGGGGGAATTAAACTGGCAGAGTCACTGGTAGAGAAGGATCTGGGTGTACTTGTAGACCACAGACTACAGAATAGCATGCTATGTCAGGCTGCTGCTTCCAAGGCCGGCAGGATATTGTCATGTATAAAAAGAGGCATGGACTCGAGGGACAGGGACATAATAAAGCATTAATACGGCCTCACCTGGAATATGCTGTTCAGTATTGGGCACCAGTCCATAAAAGGGACACTGTGGAGCTGGAAAGGGTGCAGAGACCCGCGACTAAACTAATATGGGGCATGGAACATCTTAGCTATGAGGAGCGATTAAAGGAGTTACAATTGTGTAGTCTTGAAAAGAGACGTTTAAGGGGGGATATGATAAATGTATATAAGTATATTAATGGCCCATACAAAAAAAATGGAGAAAAACTGTTACAGGTTAACCCCCCCCCCCCCCCAAAGGACGAGGGGGCACTCCCTCCGTCTGGAGAAGGCGGCACGCCTTCTTTACCATAAGAACTGTGAACTTATGGAACAGTCTATCTCAGGAACTGGTCACAGCAGGGAAAATTAAAGCTTTAAAACAGGGTTAGATACATTCCTGGAGCAAAACAACATTAATGCTTATGAAGAAATATAAAATTCCATCCCTTCCCCTATATCGCGCCACACCCCTACCCTTCAATTCCTTGGTTGAACTTGATGGACGTATGTCTTTTTTCAACCGTACTAACTATGTAACTATGTAACTATATGCATTAGCTAAAATTAAACTTTTCTTAGGATAAAACAAATGGACCCCAATTTTTTTTTATATCAAAGAAAAGGAAAGGTGTGCAAAAAACACCATGTGCCACCTACACCACCAAGTATTGATGTGATGCAAAGACCTCTAAAAGGTGGAAGGGAACAACTTATGGTCCATTGTAACCGATTGGGGTTAAAAACTTCCCCTGTAAGCATTAATATTTCCCTTCTTGGCAAGTGTTACTCGTCCTTAAAAGGGTGGCCCCATACAGGAACCTCTCCCTATTTCCACCTTAAAACCCAATTCTTAGAATGAATGTTTGTAGGTGGAAATTTCATCCTAAGAATAGTATTAAAAGTTAAGGTTTACGTACTGCATATCCTCAATACTTACCTGTGCACACTAACACTTTTACAAAAGAGACTGTTTTCTTATGCCTACCTGCCTCAGTACTATTTTGATCTTGACACCCGCCTAATGCCACATATTTTATGCCGCATTCTCCTTTTTTCACCAACCTTCGTCACCGGGTATTGGTATTGCCACCCACCACCCCACTCTGTCTCCGGGTCACTTTCATGACTCTTGATGCTGCTGATGCCACCTCAAGGCTGTCTTATTCTGCCCCCATATTTTCTCCTCATGCTGATGCCAGCTCCAGGCTGTCTCATACTACCACCATATGTTCTCCTCATGCTGATGCCACCTCCAGGCTGTCTCATACTGCCACCATATGTTCTCCTCATGCTGATGCCAGCTCCAGGCTGTCTCATACTGCCACCATGTGTTCTTCTTATGCTAAAGCCAGCTCCAAGTTGTCTCATTCTGCCACCATATGTTCTCCTCATGCTGATACCAGCTCCAGGCTGTCTCATACTGCCACCATACATTTTCCTCATTCTGATGCCACCTCCAGGCTGTCTCATTCTGCCACCATGTGTTTTCCTCATGCTGATGCCAGCTCCAGGCTGTCTCATACTGCCACCATATATTCTCCTCATGCTGATGCCAGCTCCTGGCTGTCTCATACTGCCACCATATATTCTCCTCATGCTGATGCCAGCTCTAGGCTGTCTCATACTGCCACCATATGTTCTCCTCATGCTAATGCCACCTCCACGCTGTCTCATTCAGCCACCATATGTTGTCCTCATGCTAATGCCAGCTCCAGTGTTATTCAGACACTATATAGCCTCCTCTTGCTGCTGCCAACTCCAGGCTGTGTTATTCTGCCAGATTATGGTCTCCGCATGCTGCTGCAACCTCCATACTGTGTCACCGTGCCGCCATGTGGTCTCCTCAGGCTGCTGGCACATTAAATAAAACGTTTTAGTTTCATATATTCGAAATCTTCAACTCAAATGTTAAAAAACTATCTTTTCAATTGTGAGGATCTATGGTCTTGGCAAGCTGTTGACACTTCCAGGCTGGGTCATTCTGCCACTATATGGTCTCCTCATGCTGCTGCCACCTCCAAGCTGTGTCATTTAGCCACTATATGGTCTCCTCTTGCTGATGCCAACTCCAGGCTGAGTCAATCTGCCAGATTGTGGTCTTCTCATGCTTCCGCCACCTCCAGGCTGTGTAATTCAGCCACTATATGGTCTACTCATGCTTCCGCCACCTCCACGTTGTGTCATTCAGGCACTATATGGTCTCCTCATGCGGCCGCCAATTCAACGCTGTGTCATTCAGCCATTATATGGTCTCCTCATACTGATGCTACCTCCAGGCTCTGTCATTGTGCCACTCTGCGACAGTGATTCTAATAGTGATGCCTGTAATCTGCATGTCATACTGAAACACAGTATTATTTCCCTAACACAGCACACTCCCTATGGGTGTTACGGCAAGGCAAAGTGTTCTACACCCCTATTGAGGCTCTCTGTAGCCCAGAAATAGGCGTTATCAATAGTGATTTGTGATACCCCCCTGAAGGGATAGCAGAATGGGAGCGGGGGGGGGGGGGGTTAAAGTTTGGTTCTCCCTGCTCTGCCCACCCAGTGTAGTCCTGGAAGAGAAGGAGAACTGTCGGTGACTGGCGCCGTAGGTCACTTACCATCGGCGGCAGCATTGGGCAGTCATCGGCGGTGGCAGCGGGCGGCAATGACATGCAGCTGGCTCCCTGGTGCAGACTAAAGAAGCCGGTGAGTTGCCTAGCAACATCTGGAGGGCTATAGTTTGAGACCACTATACAGTGGTCTCTAAACTGTAGCCCTCCAGATGTCGCAAAACCACAACTCCCAGCATTCCCAGACAGCTGTTTGGGCATGCTGGGATTTGTAGTTTTGCAACAGCTGGATGACTACAGTTTGGAGATCACTGTGCAGTGGTCTCTAAACTGTGGCCCTTCAGATCTTGCAAAACAACAAATCCCAGCATGCCCAAACAGGTGTCTGGTCATGCTTTGATTTGTAGTTTTGCAACATCTAGAGGGCTACAGTTTTTCAACATCTGGAGGGCATGCCAAAAACAGCTGTCTCGGCATGTTGGGAGTTGTAGTTGCGTACCTCTGGCTGTTGCATAACTACATCTCCCAGCATGCCCTACGGCGATCAGTACATGCCGGGAGTTGTAGTTTTGCAACAGCTGGAGGCACACTGGTTGGAAAATACTGAGTTAGGTAACAGAACTTAACTGAAGGTTTTTCAACCAGCGTGCCTCCAGCTGTTGCAAAAGTACAACTCCCAGCATACACGGTCTGTCAGTGCATGCTGGGAGTTGTAGTTTTGCAACAGCTGGAGGTTTCCCCCCCCCCTCATGTGAATGTACAGGGTACATTCACACGGGAGAGTTTACAGTGAGTTTCCTGCTTCAAGTTTGAGCTGCGGCAAATTTTCAGCCGCAGCGCAAACTCCTAGCGGGAAACTCACCGTAACACGCCAGTGCGAATGTACCCTAAAAACACTACACTACCACATAACAAAGGGTAACACACTACATATACACCCACTTATATTGCCCCCCCCCCCCCCCCGATAAAAAAGAAAATGTATCGTACGGCAGTGTTTCCAAAACGGAGCCTCCTGCTGTTGCAAAACAACAACTATCAGAATTTCCGGACAGCCACTGACTGTCCAGGCATGCTGGGACTTTAGCAACAGCTGAAAGCACCCTGTTTGGGAATCATTGGCGTAGAATACCCCTATGTCCACCCCTATGCAATCCCTAATTAAGACATGAAATGCGCATGGCACTCTCACTTCAGAGCCCTGTCGTATTTCAAGGAAACAGTTTGGGGCCACATATGGGGTATTTCCGTAATCGGGAGCAATTGCACTACAAACTTTGGGGGGCTTTTACTCATTATGAAAAGGGAAAAGTTGGGGTCTACACCAGCCTGATATTGTAAAAAAAAAAATAATAATAATAATAATTTACACTAACATGCTGGTGTTGCCCCATTTTTATTTTTACAAGAGGTAAAAGGAAAACAAACCTCCCCAAAATGTTAATGCAATTTCTCCTGAGTATGGAAATACCCCATATGTGGGCATAAAATGCTCTGCAGAGGCACAACAAGGCTCAGGCGTGAGAACGCACCATGTATATTTGAGGCCTAAATTGGTGATTTGCACAGGGGTGGCTGATATTACAGCAGTTCTGGAATAAACACAAAAAAATAAATACCCATGTGTGACCACATTTTGGAAGCTACACACCTCACGGAACATAACAAAGGGTATGGTGAGCCTTAACACCCCAGAAGTGTTTGACCAATTTTTGTTAAAGTTGAATGAGAAAAGGAAAAAAAAACATTTTTTTTTTCACTAAAATGCTGGTGCTACCCTAAATTTTTCATTTTCAAAAGGGAAAATAGGAAAAAAGCCCAACAAAATTTGTAACCCTAATTCTTCTGAGTAAGAACATACCCCATATGTGGATGTAAAGTGCTGTGCGGATTAACTACAATGCTCAGAAGAGAAGGAGAGCCATTGAGCTTTTGGAGAGAAAATTTGTCCGAAATTAGAAGCCACATGTGTTTACAAAGCCCCATAGTGCCAGAACAATTAACCCCCCCCCCCCCCTACATGTGACCCCATTTTGGAAACTACACCCCTCACGTAATGGAATAAGGGGTACAGTGAGCATTTACGCCCCACAGGTGTCTGACAGATTTTTGAAACAGTGGTCCGTAAAAATGAAAAATATAAATTTCATTTGCACAGCCCACTATTCCAAAGATCTGTCCAATGCCAGTGGGATGTAAATGCTCACTGCACAGCTTATTAAATTCTATGAGGGGTGTAGTTTCCAAAATGGGGTCACATTTGGGGGGGTCTACTGTTCTAGCAGCACCATTCATAACAAATTCTCTGTCCAGAACCTCAATGCGCTTCACACATGGGGTATTTCCAAATATGGAGTTACAAATGGGGTTACAAATTTTGGGGCTATTACCCCTTGTAAAAATGTAAAATTTGGGGAAAATCCAGCATTTTTGTGAAAACATTTGTTTTTTTTATTTACACATCAGACTTTAACAAATTTAACAAAAAGTCGTCAAACACCTGTGGGGTGTTAGGGCTCACTGTACCCCTTGTTACGTTCCTTGAGGGGTGTAGTTTCCAAAATAGCATTTCATGTGTTTTTATGCTATGGCACCATAGGGGCTTCCTAAATGCGACATGCCCCCCAAAAACCATTTAAATTTGCTTTCCAAAGACCAAATGGGACTCCTTCTCTTCTGAGCATTGTAGATCACCCACAGAGCATTTTACATCCTAACATGGGGTATTTCCATACCCAGAAGAGATGGGGTTACAAATTTTGGGGGGCATTTACTTCCATTACCCTTTGTAAAAATTGTAAACTTAGGAGAAAAACTGCACTTTAGTGATTTATTTTTTTCATTTTCACATCCGACTTTAACGAAAAGTTGTCAAACACCAGTGGGGTGTTCAGGCTCACTGGACCCATTCAACAAATGGACTTTAGGTAAATCAAAAAGAAGAACCAATGTCTCTGTGTATCACAGATTACCAAAGTCACAATATATAACCACAGAGACAGTAATTATGCAAAAGAAGTGTATAACCTTTATTAGAGTGATTATTAAAAACACATAAAATGGAACAGGTACAGACAGATTACATTTTTTGTTGTTGTTGTTTTTTGTCATTTTGTATATTTATTTAGATTTTTATTTATTATTCACTATTTTTTATTTTTATTTTATTTTATATTTTATTTTTTGTTTTTTCTTTCTCTCTCTTTCTCTTTTTTTCGCTGTTGGTCCCCCTTTTTACCTTTTTGTCGGCTGGTGTTTTATTGTGGATGTTTGTAGTGTCTTATCACCTGTTTAATGTATAATTGTTCCCCAGATTCATCAAGGTGACAATGGATCACGAATATGGAACATGCATATATGTGCCTTTGGCCTCCGAAAATGTGTTATGGTGCTGGACGTTTAATCTCAGGGAATTTTTATTTAAAAAAAATGTCATATATCTTTTTACATACAGTATTCTAATTTGGTTAATATTAAATAGTGGTTTCAATTATCTTTACGTTTCTTATACATATGGATTACATATAGAATATAAAATGGTTTTTAAAATATTCTTTTTGTCACTATATATTCATCACTTTGTATAATGTTATACATGAATTTCACATATTACACATATTTATCATTTTTTATAATTAAAAATTCTTTATAATTAATTTTTTATTAATATCTTATATATATGTTTATATGTAGTTTTTATCCATATGCACACATACTAATACATTTGAACTATGATATTTATTGACACATTCAGTATTACATTTACTTTGAGATTTAGCATGTCACGTGTGTTCACTGGTTTGCACATTTTTAGCACCAAGCACTTTTTTTTTTCTCATATCCACTTTTTATATTTATCTTGCACTTCATCTTTTAAATAGGATAAACTAGATAGTTATTTATGTCCCACTTGAAATTCATTGAGAATGTATCATATTATACTGCACATTTATGATGTTTATAGTGATGGTCTATTTCTCGTCTGTTTGCCCTCACATACAATGGCCAATACGCTGACCTGGTGGGATGTGCGCAGGCGCGCACTCTCACCAGTGGTTATACCAGATCTCGCAAGTCCACAGGCTGGACTCCTACTGCGCATTTACCGTGCGTGATGACGTGGTGGACGCACCACGTCATCTAGACTCCGGGACATGCGCAGTGCGGTCCAAGATGGCGGCGGCCATGCGAGATAGAGGAAGCGTGTACACATACAGGTGATGCTTATTGTTATTTATTTTCTGTTTTGTGATTGGTGTTGGGGGCATATAAATGAAATGTCTGTATTAGTCACCATACATTCCCTGAAGAAGCTCTATGCGAAACGGCATTGGGGTGGCGGTCTCAGTGGTAAGGGTTTTCCTGTCTTTCCACGCGGATGGTGTGCGGTGTTATACCTACCTGTATTGTGGGCTATTGTTTGTGGTGGCCGATACCTGCCAATACATTGGCAGTAGTTATGTGCACTACAAGATAGTACCCCATTTATTGTATTGGTGACACTACACCTTATCTGTTATGTGGATTTGCATTTCCATATGGGTAACCCCTTAGTTATGTGATTAGCTTACATATTTATACTGTTGTACAGCTCTGTGGGTAGACCTGTTTATATATTGGTAATTTTTATATGACTCTGCAGCAGGTTTTTTGTATATATCCATTCAGGTATCTGTCCAATTAATTGTTATTCATACTGCTACTCAGCTTCATACCACTTTTTTGAGACGCCTATTTTTAATCTGTCTGTGTACCTGTTCCATTTTATGTGTTTTTAATAATCACTCTAATAAAGGTTACATAGTTACATAGTTAGTATGGTTGAAAAAAGACATACGTCCATCAAGTCCAACCAGGGGATTGAAGGGAAGGATGTAAGGGGATAAGGGAAAGGGATGTACTTTTATAATTCTGCATAAGCATTAATGTTATTTTGTTCCAGGAATGTATCTAACCCTGCTTTAAAGCTGTTAATTGTTCCTGCTGTGACCAGTTCCTGAGGTAGACCGTTCCATAAATTCACAGTCCTCACGGTAAAGAAGGCGTGCCGCCCCTTTAGACTAAACCTTTTCTTCTCCAGACGGAGGAAGTGCCCCCTCGTCCTTTGGGGGGGTTTAACCTGGAAAAGTTTTTCTCCATATTTTTTGTATGGGCCATTTATATACTTATATACGTTTATCATATCCCCCCTTAAACGTCTCTTCTCAAGACTAAACAATTGTAACTCCTTTAATCGCTCCTCATAGCTAAGATGTTCCATGCCCCATATTAGTTTAGTCGCGCGTCTCTGCACCCTTTCCAACTCCGCAGTGTCCCTTTTATGAACAGGCGACCAAAACTGAACAGCATATTCCAGGTGAGGCCGTACCAATGCTTTATAAAGGGGGAGTATTATGTCCCTGCCCCTCGAGTCCATGCCTCTTTTTATACATGACAATATCCTGCCGGCTTTGGAAGCAGCAGCCTGACATTGCATGCTATTTTGTAGTCTGTGATCTACAAGTACACCCAGATCCTTCTCTACCAGTGACTTTGCCAGTTTAATCCCCCCTAAGACATACGACGCATGCAGGTTATTAGTACCCAGATGCATAACTTTACATTTATCCACATTGAACCTCATTTGCCAAGTGGATGCCCAGACACTTAGTCTATCCAAGTCATCTTGTAACTTATGCACATCCTCTATAGACTGTACCGTGCTACAAAGCTTGGTGTCATCTGCAAAGATAGAAACAGAGCTGTTAATACCATCCTCTATATCATTGATAAATAAATTAAACAGCAGCGGGCCCAGTACTGAACCTTGGGGTACACCACTAATAACCGGGGACCAATCAGAGTACGAATCATTTACCACCACTCTCTGGGTACGATCCATGAGCCAGTGTTCAATCTAGTTACAAACTAAAGTTTCCAAGCCCAAGGACCTTAACTTACCTGTCAGATGTCTGTGAGGGACAGTATCAAACGCTTTGGCAAAATCCAGAAACACTATATCCACAGCCATTCCTCTGTCAAGGCTTCTACTCACCTCTTCATAAAAGCAAATTAGATTGGTTTGACAACTTCTATCCTTAGTAAACCCATGCTGGCTATCACTTATAATACTATTATCCCCTATGTATTCCTGTATTTAATCCCTTATAAGTCCTTCAAACAATTTACCCACAATGCACGTTAGACTTACCGGTCTATAATTGCCTGGCGAAGACCTAGAGCCCTTCTTGAAGATTGGTACCACATTAGCCTTGCGCCAGTCCCTTGGCACAATACCAGACACCAGAGAATCTCTAAATATCATGAACAAGGGTACAGATATTACTGAACTTACCTCTCTAAGAACTCTTGGGTGTAGTCCATCCGGCCCTGGAGATTTGCTTACATTTACTTTACTTAACTTACCTTGTACCATCTCTACATTAAGCCAGTTAAATACATTATATGATGTGTTACCAGCACTGACCTGACCAATGTCAGCTCCTTCTTCCATAGTATATACAGAACTAAAGAACCCATTCAGTAGCTCCGCCTTCTCTTGATCGCCCGTGACAACCTCCCCATTATCATTATTAAGGGGTCCTACATGCTCTGTCCTTGGTTTTTTTGTATTTATATATCTAAAAAAATATTTAGGATTAGATTTGCTTTCTTCGGCCACCTGTCTCTCATTTTGAATTTTTGCTGTTTTTATTACATTTTTACAGATTTTATTAAGCTCCTTGTACTGTTTAAATGTTATAGCTGACCCATCAGATTTGTATTTTTTGAAGGCTATTTTTTTGTTGTTTATTGCTCTTTTAACCTCATTTGTCAGCCATGTAGGATTTAGTTTTAATCATTTATATTTGTTCCCCTTTGGTATATATTTAGCTGTATAGTTATTTAGAGTTGATTTAAAGATGTCCCATTTACCTTCTGTATCAGCATTTGAGAACACCTCCCCCAGTCTATGTCCTGTAGTGCAGCCCTCAACCCAGGGAAGTTTGCCTTTTTAAAGTTATATGTTTTTGCTTTCCCCGTCTGTCTTTGTTTTCTACATTTTAAGTCAAAAGTAACTATATTGTGGTCGCTATTACCAAGGTTTTCCCACACAGTTACATTACCAACCAGCTCTGCGTTGTTGGAAATGATCAGAGCCAACAAGGCATCACTTCTTGTTGGGTCCTCCACAAACTGGCCCATAAAATTATCCTGCAATAAATTTAGGAATTTTATACACTTCTTTTGCATAATTACTGTCTCTGTGGTTATATGTTGTCACTGGACCCATTGTTACATGCCCTGAGGGGTATATTTTCCAAAATAGTATGCCATGTGGGGGGAGGGGTTTGCTGTTCTGGCACAATAGGGGCTTCCTAAATGCGACATGCCCCCCCAAAAACCATTTCACCAAAATTCACTCTCCAAAATCCCATTGTCGCTCCTTCCCTTCTGAGCCGAACACGTCACATACAAATATGAGGTATTTCCTTCCACTCGAGAAATTAGGTTACACATTTTGGAAGGCTTTTTCTCCTAAAACTGGGTCTACAAGAACATGCGAGTGTAAAAAATGAAGATTTAGAACTTTCTCCTTCACTTTGCTGCTGTTCCTGTGAAACACCTAAAGGGTTAACAAACTCTATTAAAGTCATTTTGAATACTTTGAGGGGTTTTATTTCTATAATGGGGTCATTTATGGGGTATTTCTAATATGAAGGCCGTTGAAATTCACTTCAAAACTGAACCGTTCCCTGAAAAATTCAGAATTTAAAAATTTAGTGAAAAATTAGAAAATTGTAATTTTACGCCCCGGCGCCCTGGTACTTAAGGACCCAGGGCGTAAACTTACGCCCTGGCGTTTTCTGGTCCCTGATGCGCACCGGGCAGAGATCAGAAGCGGATGCCTGCTGAAATCCTTCAGCAGGCATCCAGGGCAAACGCCGAGGGGGGCCATGCAGGGGGGGCCGCAAATCGTGAGGGAAATCGCCCCTGCGATCTGGGGCGATACCGGGCTGATCGGGTCTCTGGGACCCGACCGCCCGGTAATTTTGCATGATCCCGGTTGCCACAGACAGCCAGGACCATGCTGGTGGCTAGGAGCGAGGTGGCAAGCCTGCCACCTCCTCACATCCCCTGCGAGCAATAGCAGGGGGGGGGGGGTTACTTCCACCTGCCCTGCCCGGCCCCTGGAATTCCGGAGAGGACGGGAGGAAAACCGGAGGAAGACCGGAGGACACGGCGGGGGACGGGGGAGTGCTGGGGCCCGACCCCGGTACTTACCTCGTCCCTGAAGACCCGGATCCCGGTGATGAAGACGGCGGCGGCGGCGACAGGTGAGTTCCTCTTCAGCCGCGGACGGGCCCTTTACAGCAATGCACGTCGCCGTAAAGCGACATGCATTGCTGTAATGGGACCCTGTATACTACAACTCACAGCATGCCCAGACAGACCTTGGCGTCTGAGCATGCTGGGAGTTGCAGTTTTGCAACATCTGGAGGTCCACAGTTTGGAGACCACTGTGCCCTTCCAGATGTTGCAAAACTACACATACTCAGCATGCCCTTACTGTCCAGGCATGCTGGGAGTTGTAGTTCTGTAACATCTGGCCTTTCAGATGTTGCAGAACTACAACTCCCAGCATGCCTGGACAGTTTTGGCATACTGGGAGTTGTAGTTTTGCAACATCTGGAAGGGCACAGATTGGGAACCACTGTATTAGTGGTCTGCAAACTATAGTCCTCCAGATGTTGCAAAACTACAACTCCAAGCATGCTGGGAGTTGTAGTTCGGCAACATCTGGCTCTAAAGATGCTGCCGAACTACTACTTCCAGCATGCCTGAGAATGTTTGGGAGTAGTGGTTTTGCAACAACTGGAGGCACACTGGTTGGGAAACATTGTATGTTTCCTAACTCAGTGTTTCCCAACCCGTGTGCCTCCAGCTGTTGCCAAACTACAGCTACCAGCATGCACTGATAGACTGTGCATGCTGGGAGTTGTAGTTTTGCAACAGCTGGAGGTTACCCCCCCCCCCCTGTGAATGTACAGGGTACATTCACATGGGCAGGGGGCTTACAGTGAGTATCAAGCTGCAGGTTTGCGATGCAGCAAATTTTGCTTGGCAGCTCAAACTCTCAGCGGGAAACTCACTGTAATCCCCCGCCCGTGTGACTGTATCCTAAAACCCCAACACTATACTACACTACCACAAAATAAAAAGTAAAAAACACTACATATACACATTGCCCTACACAGCCCCCCTGCCCTCCCCAATAAAAATGAAAAACGTCTGGTACGCCACTGTTTCCAAAATGGAGCCTCCAGCTGTTGCAAAACAACAACTCCCAGTATTTCCGGACAGCCGTTGACTGTCCAAGCATGCTGGGAGTTTTGCAACAGCTGGGGGCACCCTGTTTGGGAATCACTGGTGTAGAATACCCCTATGTCCACCCCTATGCAAATACCTAATTCAGGCCTCAAATGCGCATGGCGCTCTCACTTCGGAGCCCTGTCGTATTTCAAGGCAACAGTTTAGGGCCACATATGGGGTATCGCCGTACTCGGGAGAAATTGCCTAACAAATTTTGGGGGGCTTTTTCTCCTTTCACCCCTTATGAAAAGGTGAAGTTGGGGTCTACACCAGCATGTTAGTGTAAAAAAATAAATGTTTTACACTAACATGCTGGTGTTGCCCCATACTTTTCATTTTGACAAGAGGCAAAAGGGAAAAAAGCCCCCCAAAATTTGTAATACAATTTCTCCCGACTACGGAGATACCCCATATGTGGGCGCAAAGTGCTCTGGGGGCGCAGAACAAGGCCCAGAAGGGAGAGTGCACCATGTACATTTGAGGTGATTTGCACAGTGGTGGCTGATTGTTACAGCGGTTTTGAGAAACGCAAAAAAAAAAACACATGTGACCCCATTTCGGAAACTACACCCCTCACGGAATGTAATGAGGGGTGCAGTGAGAATTTAAACCCCACTGGTGTCTGACAGAGCTTTGGAACAGTGAGCTGTGCAAATAAAAAAATTTGTACAGCCCACTGTTCCAAAGTAAATGCTCACTGTACCCCTTGTTACGTTCCTCAAGGAGTCTAGTTTCCAAAATAGTATGCCATGTGGGGGTTATTTTGCTGTCCTGGCACCATAGGGGCTTCCTAAATGCGACATGCCCCCCGAGCAAAATTTTCTCTCAAAAAGCCAAATAGGACTCCTTCTCTTCTGAGCATTGTAGTTCTCCCGTAGTGCACTTCAGGTCAACTTATGGGGTACCTCCATACTCAGAAGAGATGGGGTTACAAATTTTGGGGGGTATTTTCTGCTATTAACCCTTGAAAAAATGTGAAATTTGGGGGGAAACACACATTTTAGTGAAATTATTATTATTTTTTTTTACGCATGCAAAAGTCGTGAAACCCCTGTGGGGTATTAAGGCTCACTTTATTCCTTGTTATGTTCCTCAAGGGGTCTAGTTTCCAAAATGATATGCCATGTGGGGGTTATTTTGCTGTTCTGGCACCATAGGGGCTTCCTAAATGCGACATGCCCCCAAGCAAAATTTGCTCTCAAAAAGCCAAATATGACTCCTTCTCTTCTGAGCATTGTAGTTCGCCCGTAGTGCACTTCAGGTCAACTTATCGGGTACCTCCATACTCAGAAGAGATGGGGTTACAAATTTTGTGGGGTATTTTCTGCTATTAACCCTTGCAAAAATGTGAAATTTGGGGGGAAACGCACATTTTAGTGAAATTTCTATTTTATTTTTTTACATATGCAAAAGTCGTGAAACACCTGTGGGATATTAAGGCTCACTTTATTCCTTGTTACGTTCCTCAAGGGGTCTAGTTTCCAAAATGGCATGGCATGTGTTTTTTTTTTTGCTGTTCTGGCACCATAGGGGCTTCCTAAATGCAACATGCCCCCCAAAAACCATTTCAGAAAAACGTACTCTCCAAAATCCCCTTGTCGCTCCTTCACTTCTGAGCCCTCTACTGCGCCCGCCGAACACTTTACTAGACATATGAGGTATGTGCTTACTCAAAAGAAATTGTGCTACAAATATAACTATACATTTTCTCCTTTTACCCCTTGTAAAAATTAAAAAATTTGGTCTACAAGAACATGCGAGTGTAAAAAATGAAGATTGTGAATTTTCTCCTTCACTTTGCTGCTATTCCTGTGAAACACCTAAAGGGTTAAAACGCTGACTGAATGTCATTTTGAATACGTTGGTGGGTGCAGTTTTTATAATGGGGTCATTTGTGGGGTATTTCTAAGATGAAGACCCTTCAAATCCACTTCAAACCTGAACTGGTCCATGAAAAATTGGGATTTTGGAAATTTTGTGAAAAATTGGAAAATTGCTGCTGAACTTTGAAGCCCTCTGGTGTCTTCCAAAAGTAAAAACACGTCAATTTTATGATGCAAACATAAAGTAGACATATTTTATAAGTGAATAAAAAAAATATTTGGAATATCCATTTTCCTTACAAGCAGAGAGCTTCAAAGTCAGAAAAATGCAAAATTTTCAAATTTTTTATAAAATTTTGGGATTTTTCACCAAGAAAGGATGCAAGTTACCAAAAAATGTTACCACTATGTTAAAGTAGAATATGTCACGAAAAAAACTATCTCGGAATCAGAATGATAACTAAAAGCATTCCAGAGTTATTAATGTTTAAAGTGACAGTGGTCAGATGTGCAAAAAATGGCCGGGTCCTAAGGTGTAAAATGGCGTGGTCCTTAAGGGTTTAAAGCCCTCTGATGTCTTCTAAAAGAACATGTCAACTTTATGATGCAAACATAAAGTAGACATATTGGGGGAGATTTATCAAAGGCTTTAGACTGGTTTTTCCTGTCTAAATTTGTCTCACAGAAAGTCGCAGTCTAAATATGTGCGACTTTTCTGCGACTTTTGCTGTACAGGATTTTTTGAACCTGATGCATGCTAGTCTATTTTAGACGGAAATGCATTGGAAAATGCATTGGTGCTGAATTTATCAAGTGCGACTTTTGTGCGACAAGTCGCATCTGCCCAAAATACGCTGAAATGTCAGACCATGTTGGAGCAGGTCTAAATGCAGTTTAAGCTGTAGACCCTGAAGTCTGAGCACAGAATTTATCAAGGGCTGTGAGACCTTTGATAAATTAGGAGCACAATAGACAGGAGACTACCACATACGCTGGTCTATAAGCATACCCAGAATAGACTATATTAGTAAATGTCCCCCATTGTTTATGTGAATCAATATATAGTTTATTTGAAATGTCTATTTTTCTTACAAGCAGAGAGCTTCAAAGTTAGAAAAATGCAAAATGTTCAATTTTTTCATCAAATTTTTGCATTTTTCACCAAGAAATTATGCAAGTATCGACGAAAATTTACCACTAACATAAAGTAGAATAGATATACCAAGAAAAGAGCTTAACCCTGTACTTAGAACAATAAAAAAAACAATGCTTTATTGATATTCCATTAAAACATATGTACGCATACTTTTGGGACTTTATATTGCAACAATCCCAGTACTTAGAAATTGCATGAAGGGAGAGGGGTACACGTCACTTCATCATATATTCAATACAAAACGTCAGTGCATATCACATATAAAATGGAATAACCATAATACTCCGTATAATAGTATACACTTGGGATGGGGAACTAATCGCTCACTGTGGAGACCCTAATCCCTAAAATGTATATCCATCTATCACAAACATGTGCAACCATATGCAAAGTCCTGCTTACCCATTTCTATAGCAATGAACTCCGGCACTTCCCTCGACCTCGACGGACATTTCGCAATCTTTTTCAAGAGGTCTAAAGACAATCCCTTGTCACTTAAAAATATACCACCAGTGTAACCCAACAGGATTTATGGTAAAGGTAATTGAGCAGGTACAATGTGGAATTAGAGGAGGCAACATAAAACGTATATTGGTGCAAAAAGAAACGCACTGGATTGTAACCTTGGGGACAATGACCCCAAGAGGTTTAAATGAACATCTCAATTTTGCCCTCTATTTATGAGTTGTTTGTCCTACTGTGATTTTTAATGTTTTCTTCTTTTTTTTGAGATTTTAGATAGATAACATTGGGAATAAATGGATGGGATCAGATACCTGAGTAGCTACACTGGGGTGTTTAATTCATTCTCATTACATTTTTATTAAATTTTATTTTTTTATTTTACTTTCTTCTTTTTTTATGTGCTATTTTTAGTGTGTCGCACATGAAATATGTGATTTTTATTATGGGGTGGAGGTATATGATGACCTCTTGAAAAACAATGCGAAATGTGCGTTGAGGTCGGAGGGGGTGCCGGAGTTCACTGTAATAGAAATGGGTAAGCTGAACTTTGAAAATGGTTGCACATATTTGTGATAGATGGACATACATTTTAGGGATTAGGGTCTCCACAGTGAGCGATTAGTTCCCCATCCCAAGTGTATACTATTATACAGAGTATTACAGTTATTCCATCTTATATGTAATATGCACTGATGTTTTGTATTGAATATATGATGCAGTGATGTGTACCCCTCTCCCTTCATGCAATTTCTAAGTACTGGGATTGTTGCAATATAAAGACCCAAAAGTATGCGTACATATGTTTTAATGGAATATCAATAAAGCATTGTTTTTTTTTGTTCTAAATACATGGTTAAGCTCCTCTTTTTTTCTTGGTATACATGTTATTATGGAGCTACAGTGCATGCACATTGCAATAGGGTACTCTGGGAAGGGACACAATATAGGCACAGCTGTGATAAAAATAGGTCCACACCCAGTCAGAACTATTGTGTATACATAAAGTAGAATATGTCTTGAAAAAACAATCTCGGAATCAGAATGAAAAGTAAAAGCATCCCAGAGTTATTTATGCTTAAAGTGACAGTGGTCAGATGTGCAAAAAACACTCTGGTCCTTAAGGTGAAATTGGGCTTGGTCCTTAAGGGGTTAATCTTGCTTCTCAAAGGTAATTATGGGGGTGATGGTTCTGCGTAATAGATGATTCTACCTAATAGGTTTCCTACCTATCTACCTACTTTCCAGGGGCATCTACCTAATGAGTACTAATTACTTTAATACACCCCTTCCCTCACCCCCTCAACATACTTAACTACTCACTTATATTATGCAGGACAACAAAGGAGGCATTATTTGGGGTGCTATGGGTATGTTGGAAATGTTCTGGAAAAGTTTTGACTGGCAGATTCTGCAGAAATTGGTCAATGTTGGAAGAAGACTTCATGGTGGTCTAAGCCAGATAAAGAAGGAAAGGAAGGAGAATGACACCAAGGGGACACATCTGTGAGTCACTGGATGTAACTTTACTGTAATCACTTATACGGTCAGCAGCATCTGTGTAGAGCTGGAATCACCATTATACTGTATGGGGTATATTTGTATATATTTATTTAATATTGGTATAATGGTATTATGCAGTCACTATACAGCATTTACTGTGTACATTACCACTCTTTTAAACTCAATGGCCAGAGGTGTGTGTGTGGGTGGGGGGGTTGGGTCTCACAGTACCTATAGCTCAGGGGCCTGCAATTTGTTAATCTGGTGTCAGATGTGTGTCAGATGTGTAAAGTGGTAAAAAGCATGCCACCACTGTAGTGATGAATCACACTTATTTGTCTGGCAGTCTGATGCCCAAGTCTGAGTTTGGTGAATGACAGGAGAATGGTACCTGTCTGGCTGCTTTGTGCCAACAGTGAGATTCGAGGGAGAAAGATATTGATATGGGGTTGCTCTAGAGAGGTTGGTCTAATCCCCTTAGTTCCAGTGAAGGAAAATTTTAATGCATCAGCATTTTATGAGATGTTGGACAAATGTAGAGACAGAGTTTTGGCTCCCCTGTCTCCTCCATATTCTCCATCTGCCCCACCCCATCATTAATATGCAAATGAATGCCACAGGTGAGCGCTCTGCTCCCTGTACACTCACCCATGGCATTCATTAACTTAATGACAGGAACAGGGGAGATGGAGAATATGGAGGTGGCAGGGGAGCTGGGTGTGCTGACTTCCCGCCACCATTTCGCGCTGGAAGATTACAGTGACATAACTCAGGAAATACTCAACAGATTTAAGTAAGGCTGGGTTCACATCACGTTCTCTCCAATACGGAAGCGCTTATGGCAGGGGGGAGCTAAACCCTTGCGCTCCCGTATGTAATTAATTTCAATGAGCCGGCCGGAGTGAAACGTTTGGTCCGGTCGGCTCATTTTTGCGCTGTATGCGCTTTTTCCCCGGACCTGAAACTGTGGCCAACCACGGTTTTAGGTCCGGTTGTAAAAGCGCATACGGCGCAAAAATGAGCCGACCGGACCGAAAGTTTCACTCCGGCCGGCTCATTGAAATTAATTACATACGAGAGTGCACACAAAGGCATACGGGAGAGGGAGATTTTAGCTCCCCCCTGCCATATGCACTCCTGTATGGGAGAAAACGTGATGTGAACAAGCCCTAAGTGACCTCTCTTTGTAAAGCTGTTCAACCACACTATCACCCAGTATATTGGGTTTAGTGCAGGTGAACAGGGTGTCAGATTCTCTTTAATGCCTACCGATTTAGAAAGGGTTGATCTAAATGCCCTGTAGTTGTAATGTATTTAGAGTATCCAAAAATGTAGTCCATGTAGTGTAGGTCAGTTAAGAAAAATCAGTATGGCAGTCAGTATTTCAGTCGAGAAAAGTTAGAATGGATACATCTGTGGTATTGTGGAACCTCAAGGTCAAATTCCAAGATATGCATCAGATAGTTTAATTCATTCTCTATAATATCATACCAACTCTTCTTTCTTTTTTTTTTTATTTTTTGGGAAAGTAAAAGAGAAAAAAACACTGTAGATAACACTAGTATATAGAGATGAGAGAATCGAAGCTGACAAACCAGAATTTGTTACGAATTTCATGAAATATTTGATTTGCAAAGAATGTGAATATCGCTGTGATTCTATCGTGTGAATCGCTTCATTATCCTCCATTTACTGCGGACCAGGCTCCAGGGCATCTAAAATGGCGAGTACATGGGACAAGGAACGCTGTAATCATTCATTACACTGCATACAGGCAGGACGGACATCGCTGTATGTTTGTGTTTCACAGAAAAGCTCATTCCAGCAGCATTTTACATCCTTGTCACTTCAACGTTCTGGTGGACAGAGAGCAGAGTTTTTTTTCACTGAAAAGGATTTTTACTGCAGCCATTAACCTCCCAGTTACTTTATTTATCGGGGTATACCACGCACCGGCCTATAACACACACCCTCATTTTACCAAGGATATTTGGGTAAAAAAAGTTTTTTACCCAAATATCCATGGTAAAATGAGGGTGCGTGTGTGTGCGCGTGTATACTCCGATACACCCCCAGGAAAGGCAGGGGGAGAGAGGCCGTCGCTGCCCGCTTCTCTCCCCCTGCCTTTCCTAGGGTCTAGAGCTCTGCTGCCAGCCCTTCTCTCCCGCTGGCTACCTGCGCCGCTGCCCATTCTCTCCCCCTGACTATCGGTGCCGGCGCCCCATTGCCGGCGCCGATAGCCAGGAGGAGAGAAGCGGCGCCGGCAATGGGGCAGCGGCGCCGACAGCCAGGGGGAGAGAAGGGGCGGCGGCACCCATTGCTGGCTCTGCTGCCCCGTTGCCTTCCCCCATCCCCGGTTGCATAATTACCTGTTGCCGGGGTCGGGTCCGCGCTGCTTCAGGCCTCCGGTGTGCGTCCCCTGCGTCGTTGCTATGCACTGCACGGCGCGGCGCACTGATGTCATGCGCCGCGCCGTTCAGCGCATAACAACGACGCAGGGGACACACACTGGAGGCCTGAAGCAGCGCGGACCCGACCCCGGCAACAGGTAATTATGCAACCGGGGATGTGGGGAGGCAACAGGGCAGCGGCGCCGGCAATGGGTGCCGCTGCCCCTTCCCTCCGTCTGGCTGTCATTGCCACTGCCCCATTGCCGGCGCCGCTTCTCTCCCTCTGGCTATCTGCTCCGGCACCGATAGTCAGGGGGAGAGAACGGGCAGTGGCGCCGATAGCCAGGGGGAGAGAAGGGCCGGCAGGATGGCTCTAGACCCCAGGGCAGGCAGGGGCAGAGAAGCAGGCAGCGCTGGCTGTCTCTGCACCTGCAAAGCTGCTGCAGTTCATTGATTTAAAGCGCCCGCTTTAAATCATTGAACTGCAGCGGCTTATCGGCGTATAACATGCACATAGACTTTAGGCTAAAAATTTTTGCCTAAAAAGTGCGTGTTATACACCGATAAATACGGTACTTTCTTCAGCATGTTATTACAGAGAGGTGCAGATAGCTGTGTGTTGCCTCATACATACAACAAGCTGCCTCAACTTCAGAAACCTTAGCAGAGGAGGCAGGAATAATTTTTCAGTAAAATTCTGTGTTTTTGTTCCACAACAAATCATCTGCTGATTATACTAGTCTGTAGATGGTATAATACCCAGCAGTCCATTCCTAATAGTCTTTGACAGAGTGAACTTTTTTGTTTAGTACACAGGTTTTTTGTGCTGCAGCACTGTTGTGTTCTGCAAGTGATGTGCAAAAATACTTTTTTTTAAGCATACTGTACTGCATTTTCTGCCCTCATAAGTGCATTCCACATATGTACATCTAAATAGTGTACTATTTCGTACCGTTTAATCGGTCAAGGGCCTACATACGGTGAAAGTCCAGGCAAAAGTAATCACTGGCTGGTGTTTTACTAAAATAAGTTTTTTAAGCGTACTGTACCACATTTTTCTGCCCTCATAAGTGCATACCATATACCTACATCTAAGTGGTGTACTATTTTGTGCCCGTTAATTTGTCAAGGGCCTACATACTGTTAAAGGGCAGCCAAAAGTAATCACCGGCTGATGTTTCACTAAAAGAATTTTTGAAGCGTACATTTTTCTGCCCTTAAAAGTGCATACCACATACCTACATCTAAGTAGTGTACTATTTTGTACCTGTTAATCTGTGAAAGGACAGATAAAAGTAATCCCCAACTGGTGATTTACCAAAAAAAGTTTTTTTAAGCGTTCTGTACTGCATTTTTCTGCCCTCATAAGTGCATACCACATACGTACATCTAAGTAGTATGCTATTTTGTAACTGTTAATCTGTCAAGGGCCTAGATATTGTGAAAGTCCAGGTAAAATTTATCACCAGCTGGTGTTTAACTTAAATACGTTTTTTTAAGCGTACTGTACCGCATTTTTCTGCCCTCATAAGTGCATACCACATACGTACATCTAAGTAGTATGCTATTTTGTAACTGTTAATCTGTCAAGGGCCTAGATATTGTGAAAGTCCAGGCAAATTTAATCACCAGCTGGTGTTTTACTTAAATACGTTTTTTTAAAGCGTACTGTACCACATTTTTCTGCCCTCATAAGTGCATACCACATACGTACATCTAAGTAGTATGCTATTTTGTAACTGTTAATCTGTCAAGGGCCTAGATATTGTGAAAGTCCAGGCAAAATTAATCACCAGCTGGTGTTTTACTTAAATACGTTTTTTTAAAGCGTACTGTACCGCATTTTTCTGCCCTCATAAGTGCATACCAAATACCTACATCTAAGTGGTGGGCTATTTTGTACCTGTTAATCTGTCAAGGGCCTACATACTGTGAAAGGACAGCCAAAAGTAATCACCGGCTGATGTTTCACTAAAAGAATTTTTGAAGCGTACATTTTTCTGCCCTTAAAAGTGCATACCACATACCTACATCTAAGTAGTGTACTGTTTTGTACCTGTTAATCTGTGAAAGGACAGATAAAAGTAATCCCCAACTGGTGATTTACCAAAAAAAAGTTTTTTTAAGCGTTCTGTACTGCATTTTTCTGCCCTCATAAGTGCATACCAAATACCTACATCTAAGTGGTGGGCTATTTTGTACCTGTTAATCTGTCAAGGGCCTACATACTGTAAAAGGACAGCCAAAAGTAATTACCGGCTGGTGTATTTACTCAGATACTTTTTTAAGTGTACTGTAGTGCTTTTTTTCTGCCCTCATAAGGGCATACCACATTCCTACCTCTAAGTAGTGTACAATTTTAAACCTGTTGATCTGTAAAGGGCCTAGATACTGTGAAAGTCAAGGCAAACTATTCACCGGCTTGTGTTTTTACTCAGATACTTTTTTAAGTGTACCGTAGCACATTTTTCTGCCCTCATAAGTGCATACCATATACGTACATTTAAGTAGTGTATTATTTTGTACCTGTTAATCTGTCAAGGGCCTACATACTGTGAAAGGACAGCCAAAAATAAACGCCGGCTGGTGTTTTACTACAATACATTTATTAAGAGTATTGTAGCACATTTTTTTGCCCTCATAAGTGCATACCACATACCTACATCTAAGTAGTAAACTATATTGTACCTGCTAATCTGTCAAGAGCTTAGATACTGTGAAAGGACAGTAAAAAGTGCACACCTGCTGCTGTTCTAGACAAATACTGTTTTAAGCGTAGAGAAGCGTAATGCACTCCCTTCATATACGCACAAAGTATGTCACGCAGAGAAGTGCCAGGACATGCACAGAGGATTGGCAGAGGCCTAAATTCATCAGGGAGAGGTCGCTGTAGACTAGCGGCAAGTGGCAGCAGGAGTCGCAGCGAGAGGCCTGAGCTCCCGTTATCAGTTAGCGGTTGTGTCTCGACCAGCAACCCATCTGCCATCGTCGATTGGTTAACATGGTCATCCACTTCATCACAAGTGCTAGTCAACAGTTGGTGGGTTCCTCAGACACAACCCTCAGTTGGCACGGCCCGGGCGCAGTCTCTGTCCTCCCATTACCTCTTTCCTAGGCTCTTCCCTCCCCTACAGAAGTATCTTATGCTGTGGGTTCAGCTCCACTATTCACTGAGGACGATCTAATAGAGGACAGTCAGCAGCTACTGGCCAGCCAACAAGTGGAGGAGACATCTGCTGCGGACGTGGGAGGCGGTGTTGCCAAGGTTCAGGGTCCTGAAGCAGACACTGTTGAGGATCCTGAGGGGGACATCAGTGATGTGCAGACATTTGTTGATGATGATGAAGCCTATCGCAATTGGAACCCGGATGCAGAAGGGGCTTCATCATCATCAGGAGAAGAGAGACGCAGGTTGCCCGTGAGGCAGCAGCTGAGCCAGCTAGGTGATAGCATGGCTGGCAGTCAGCATAGTGGCAGAAGTGGAAATTCTGGAGCCAAACGTGCCCATGGTAGACCACCTGCTTCGCGGCAGCCTACCTTCCCGGAAGATAGTGGAACAGGGGTTCCTGGAGACGGCAACAGTAGCAGTCAATTAGTATGGAATGTTGGTGGGAAAATCAGCTACTCGGCAGTGTGGCAGTTTTTCATCAAGCATCTGGAGGAGGTTCACATAGGGACATGCAAGATATGTCGGCAAAAGGTGAAGCGTGGCCAGGGTCCCAATGTTGGCACAACGGCCCTGCGTCAACATATGCTCCCATAAAGCGTCCTGGGAGAACCGTGGCTCCAGTGTAGTGGTCCAGCCTGCTGCATCACCCAGTGGTACGCCGCTCCGTCTTTCAGCCAGCTAAGGCTCCACCGCCTCAGACGAAGGGAGCTGTTTGTCATACTCTCCTTCTGTCGTTCCACACGCTCTTGCTCCTCCTACTTTTAGTTAGCCATTCCGCCAACAATTCATCGGCGAAGCCTTGTCCAAGAGACAACAATATGCACCCTCTCCAATGGTGCAAAAGCTGAATGTGCTCCTTCCAAGTTGCTGGTGCTGCAGTCCCTCCCTTTTCAAGTGGTGGACTCTTCACCTTTCAGAGAACTGATGGCATGAGCCGAGCCGTGGTGAAGAGTGTCAAGCTGTCATTGCTTTGCGAAGAAGGCAGTACCAGCCCTGCACAATTTTGTGGAAGAGAAGGTAGTCCAGTCCTTTAGCCTGTCGGTATGTACCTAAGCTGTAACTATGGTCAGGGACAATGCATGTCCTTTACGGCTCACTGGGTGATTGTGGTTCCTTCACAGCCACAACACCAACTTGGACAGGTCAAGCCGCTTCCTCCTCCACGCTCTCAGGCCGTTGGTCCTGTGACAGTGTGCGATTCCACCTCCTCATCCCAGACAAGTCTCAGTGGCCCTTCAGCATACCATGTGTGCAGGGCACAGCGGTGTCACGCTGTTCTTCCCATAATTTGCCTTGGCGAATGGAATCATACAGGGGAGGAACTGTTAAAAGTAATTCATAAAGAAATCGGAGCATGGCTTACTCCATGAAAACTGGAAATGGGAACCATGGTGACTGACAACGGGTATAACATCTTGAATGCGGTGTGACTGGGAAGACTGAGCCATGTGCCCTGCATGGCACACTTTTTCAATCTTGTTTTGAAGCAGTCTCTGAAGTGTTCCCCCCATTTGCAAGACATCCTAACAATGGGAAGGAAACTTTGCATGCACTTCAGCCACTCGTAGCACAACCTACTTGAGCTGCAGAACGGTATCCCCCAATATAGTCTGATTTGTGAAGTTTCCAGACGTTGGAATGTCATCCTCCTTATGTTGGACCGACTGTACGAACAGAGAAAAGCCATCACCGATTTCTTGATGATCCAAGCGGATAGGGGTACTTCTCTGTGTAACTTCAATGTGAACATGTGGCAGCTCATACATGACACCTGCCATTTGCTCAGGCCCTTTGAGGAAGACACATTATTTGTAAGTTGCCAGGATTATGGGATGAACTACGTCATTCCACTGCTTCATTTCTTACAACTCGTGTTGGAAACGATGGCTGGTCAGGGCACTGGAGACGTGGCGCCTACATCTCATGGCCACATGAGTCCTGTGTGGGCTGAACTAGGGGCACAGTGGAGCACAGTTTAGTTTTCGCCAAATGGGCAGTTTTTCTAGTAATCTGACAGGAGAGGAGGAGCAGGAGCAGCCAGAGGAGCTAGAGGATTATGAGGAAGGCAAGAGAGAGGACCCAGACACACACGGTGGCAGTATGCAGTGGAGATGGAGGCAGGGAGTCCCTCTGTCACTTTCACAAATGGCACGATGCATGCTCACTTGCTTGCGTAGTGACAGCTAAATTGCCACCATTCAGCAGTGGGATGACTTCTGGATCTCTACCTTATTGGACCCTCTGTACCGCCTCAAAATAGGGGCCTTTTTTACACCCACTGAGAGGGAGGACAAAGTTACCTACTGCAGAGGCATCCTATGTAGTCATTTGGCCGATGCCTATCGGCATCATCGTCCATCCTCTCGCAGGTATGAATCGGGGGGCCCCTGCACTCATCTTCCACTGCCTTGGCTGCTGAGGAGTGGTGGGGTGGCAGTACCAGCTCCATCAGCAGCAGCCTGAGTCCACAGTCGCTGATGAGTAGCTTTCTTCACCCTCATAGTGAAGCAACTCATCATCAGCAGGTACACCTGGAACAGGACCTGAACCAGCAGGTGGTTGCATACTTTGACATGCCCATGCCAACGCCCCTTGAAAATCTGCTGGACTTCTGGGCAGCCAAACTTGATTTGTCGCCGCAACTAGCAGATTTTGCCCTGTGTCTTCTCAGGCTGCTGCCAACTCCAAGCTGTGCCATTCAGACACTGTATAATCTCCTGATGCTTCAGCCAACTCCAGACTGTGTCATTCAGCCAATATATGGTTTACTGATGCTGCTGAGCCTGGGTCTGGGCCTAGAAAGTTTTTTTATGGTAGCACTACCTACCCTAATTCTTCAATTTAAATTTCAAAATTTGTCTTTTAATCTTAGGTATTGTGAAGCCCTAGTGTCTCCTCATGCTGCTGCCAACTCTAGGCTGTGCCATTTAGACACTATATGGTCTCCTGATGCTTTAGCCAACTCCAGAATGTGTCATTCAGCCAATATATGGTTTACTGATGCTGCTGGACCTGGGTCTGTGCCTAAAAATTTTTTATGGTAGCACTAGCTACCCTAAATCTTTAATTTAAATTTCAAAATTCATCTTTTGATCTTAGGTATTGTGAAGCCCTAGTGTCTTCTAATGCTACTGCCAACTCCAGGCTGTGCCATTCAGACACCATATAGTCTCCTCATGCTGCCAGTACCTCCACGCTGTGTCATTCAGCCACTATACGGTCTCCTCATACTGATGCCACCCCCCGGCTCTGTCATTGTGCGGCTCTGCAGCAGTGATTCCAAAAGCTATGCCTGTAAACTGCATGTCATTCTGAATAACAGAATTATTTCACTACCCCAGCACACTCAATATGCGTGTTTGAACACAGCAAAGTTTTCTACACCCCCTATTGAGGCTTTCTGTAGTCCAGAAATAACCGTTTTTAATATAGATTAGCCACAAATAAATTCGGAATGAACCAAATTTTTTCCGCAATTCTGCAGAATAGAATTTTTCTAAAGTTTGCTCATCTCTACTGGTATATAATGACGAGGAAGGTGTTAGGGGAAAGGTAAAAAACGGATTTCCCTACATGATAATATTAGCTCACAGGAGATGCTGAGGTAAAAATCACCAGAGGGAAGGGTTATCGTGGAAACAGAGGATGACAAGGGAAAAACTAAAATAGGACATGTAGTCAAAATCCAGCTGAAGCAACCTGTTCTAGATTGATGTTTCGATGAAGATTTTTTTAGCAGCATGTCTTTTTACAGCCGATAACATTGTAACTCCCCCAGGAAATCTTTTCTCCACATTTCCAAATAGTATATAAATTGGTTTATGTTCCCGACAACTTGTAAAATAATTTTCCCCTAATAAGGTTTTCTTGATCACTATAATGTATATTCCTGCAAGTAAATAGAAAATATTTCTGTCAAAACAATTATACTAATACTTTTTTTTTAACAACCTTACGATATGTCAGGTATCGCTGAAGAAATCTCATTGTTACAATATATTACGCTTATTAACTTCAAGTAACAACACAAACATTACCATAGTAAAAGATTGCCTTATCGCAGGTAAAGGATACACCTTATTACAGCGGATATTGTGTTTGTTAACAGTGCACTGTATCTAGAAAATATTGTCACTGTTAAATAACCCTCATTAAACTTCCAATTCCCTTATTTTTCAGCTACTACAGTTTATTTCACCAAATGCAGAAATACTGAATAAACTGCTTATTTGGAATGTGATGCCTTGCTTCATCCAGTTTTTAAGCTCTCTAAGGGGTTGTCCAGTAGCAAAAAAAATAATTATTATTATTATCTACCGATTCCATACTGTTTTGAGGCTAATGGTATCTCTACAAATCTCTTTATGTTCCTATCTTAACACATACCGTAGGATATGTCTGCTCAACCAATCACTAGCAAGACCAGTGACCTGCCCCAGTTAGTGATCTGCTGATCAGGCATTTTCTGTGTGGCAAGATGGGAACAGGAAGCAAAGATTAGCATGCATCAGATGAGCCTCATAACAGCATAGTGAGCAATAGTTTTTGTTATTTTTTATGCAGTATATATAATAACCCTATTTTTTCACACCAGGCAGCCAATGTTCAAAAAAAAAATTCCCCACTGGACAACCCCATTAGTGCAAGACTGGATTGTTCCAATATTTTTATATATTAGCTGTGAATAAAACGTTTGTGACTGGGCATGTTTTATCCATATTCTATCCTAAAGATCAGGACTACAGATGAGCAGATGGATTTGGAATTAATTAAATTTTGTTTTATTAACTTTTAGGATCTATTTTGAGCGAATAGCATAAGAAGAAGAGTATGGGGTTAGAGATGGCTAGGGGTAGGAAACCATCTCTAATCCAACTATCCTTAACTCTCATTTAGAGTTGAGGTTACAGTATGCTGCCTTAGCAATAATGAAGTTGAAAAGTGCTAGATACAGTCCTAGGATGGTTTCAAATAGTATTATGAGGCTTATTTTAATCCTCTTTTGGTCAGTAGTTTTAACAAAACCAGAAGGAACACACAAAAAAACTATAATAAAAAGATTTGCATATTTTTCTGTGATTTGGGCCACGTCTAGTTTTGGTAGATCTCCAAGTGTCCTACTACATCATGTTTCAGGGAAACTGGTCACTTTTAAATCTGAATCAAATTCATCAGCAAATTTTTATGAATCAGAGCCAAAACAGAGTTAAGGAAATGCATTCCTCTCTAATCTAGACCACTTGAACTTCTCAAAGTCTTTAGTGATCTAAGTTTGGTTGAAAATGATGGGAAATCCAAATACTACATCTGAACCTCATGTCATAGAGGATCTGACAACTACCCTAATGTCTATTTTAGTAAATAATAAAATAGTAGCTTTTTATATATATATATATATATATATATATATATAAATCTCTATTGACCTTGAGTTGTTACCAGTCTTCTTATCAATAGTGAATCTAACCCAATACGATACTGTCCCTTCAGTGCTGAAAGCTTCAGTGTAGAAACTATAGGGTACTGACAAAGGGAATGGTAACTCCCAGTTATCAATGTATCCATATATTTTCCTGAAAAACAAAAGAAGGGCACAAAGCAGAGTTCCAAGTAAAGATGCCCCAGCAATGTTAAATTGTGTATTTGTGAAACAAGAAAAGCCTTGCAACAAAACACAACTATTAAAATCTACAAAAAACAGAAGTAAAATCCTTATTTGCATATTTTTATTTATTGCTGTGTATTGTTGTGTTATTCAAAATATAGTTATTATTTTTTTCTTAAAATATACAAACCTTCTCATACATCTCATACAAGTCAACAAACAATTATAGTAATAAAAAAAATCAAAACAGTTAACAATAACTTTCAACATTTCACGGTAAATTGTCTGCCCATGGAGAGAAATTGCTCTCAACAGGGTTTACAGCATGTTTTACACAGAGCTCACTAGTTAAGTGTAATGTCCTATTGTGAAGCAGTATCATATAATCGCAAATGGTCCCTCAATTGTTTCCAGGCTACATGCCCTGTTATGTTTAGCACCTCCTTTTAGACTGGTGGGAGAGATGTGGAATCATTTGTACAGCATTATAGATATAAGCCTCTGGCAATGTCGATAATGTCCAATGCCATCTTGTTTTGTGATGTGACATTTTCTTTAAGTTCTCATTTTATTTACACAAGATGACCGGCTTAGCTATATTTGTTACACCACAAGGCTTAAAGAACTTCTTACAGGTCTTTGTGTCAAATCAATGACTTGTTATGGTGTGGAAAGGAGCTGTGATTATTGGATGTGCCGGAGTTAGTTTATCCAACTGTATTGATATTTATAGAGAATTTTTTGATACTCTAAAAAATATAGATAGAGACAGAGGGGTAGAGACATTATAAATTCCCTTATATGTTTTTTGCAAAGCAGAGCCTAAAATAATGTGCCATCTTCAAAATGGGGTTTTACTAGGGATTTATAAAGGGCCAAAAAGTATCCATGTCTTGTCAGGGCCATATTTACAACAAATGCTGTCCTGGGCACTCACTTTTAAGGTAATTTTGGTAATTTCATTTTTCTTAATTGTTTCCTGCAGCTACATAAACATTTTTTTTCTGATTCATAGAAAGTGTTGAAATCAATCACAAATTCACATCAGTTCTGACCCATGTGGATTCAACCAAAGGTCTCCAGCCCACAACATTGTGGAAGCAGCTACATCAAAAGTATTAATCATTTCTATGCTCATTTGGGTGCTGCCTCCCTAGGCACAGGCCCTCGGATAGCTTCAGCTGTCACGCCCCCTCCCATAGGCTTGCATTGAGGGGGTAGGGCGGGACGTCACATGGGGGCAGAGCCGTGACGTCACAATGCTCCAGCCCCATGATCTACAGTAATCAGACCCGGAGCGAACATGCTCTGGGGACTGATTTTAACCCCTTAAGGATGCAGGGTTTTTTCGTTTTTGCATTTTAATTTTTTCCTCATCACCTTCTAAAAATCATAACGCTTTCAATTTTGAACATAAAATTCCATATGATGGCTTATTTTTTGCGCCACCAATTCTACTTTGCAGTGACATTAGTCATTTTACAAAAAAATCCACGGTGAAACAGAAAAAAAAATCATTGTGCGACAAAATGTAAGAAAAAAGTTTAATTTTGTAAATTTTGGGGGCTTCCGTTTCTACGCAGTGCATTTTTTGGTAAAAATAACACCTTATCTTTATTCTGTAGGTCCATTCAGTTAAAATTATACCCTACTTATATAGGTTGGATATTTTGGAGTTTTTATCGGTACCATTTTTGTACAATTTCTATCGAGTATGGAAATACCTCATATGTTGACATAAAGTGCTCTGTGGGCTCACAACATGGACCAAGAAGGAAAGAGCAACTGTGGGATTTTTTAAAAACAAATTTAACGATCATGGTTTTTTGGGGCCATGTTTCATTTAGGAAGCTCCCATGGTGCCAGAACAGCAAAATAACCACTGCATGGCATACTATTTTAGAAACTACACTCCTCAAGGAAGGTATCAATGGGTATAGTGAGCCTTAACACCTCACAGGTGTTTGATGACTTTGCGTTGAAGTTGGACTTGAAAACGGAACATTTAATTTTTAACATTAAAATGATGGTGTTACCCCAAATTTTTCTTTTTCACAAGGGGTAATATGAGAAAATGTTCACCAAAATATGAAGCCCAATTTCTCCTGATTAAGAAAATGCCCCATATGTGAACGTTAAATGCTCTGCTGGCACACTACAATGCTCAGAAGTGAAGGAACAAAATTTGGCTTTTTGAAAAATAATTTTGCTGAAATGGTTTTTGGGGGGCATGTTGCATTTAGAAAGTCCCCAGGGTGCCAGAACAGCAAAAAAAAAAAAACACATGGCATACTATTTTGGAAACTACACCCCTCAAGGAACTTAACAAGGGGTATAGTGAGCCTTAACACCTCACAGGTGTTTGACGACTTTGCATTGAATTTGGACTGTAAAATGGAAAATTAGATTTTTAATACTACAATGATGGTGTTACCCCCAATTTTTCTTTTTCACATGGTGTAATAGGAGAAAATGGACCCCAAAATTTGAAGCTCAATTTCTCCCAGTTAGGAATCCGCACCATATGTGGACATTAAGTGCCCTGCTGGCGCTGCAGGTCTCAGAACAGAAGGGGTGCCATTGGACTTTTGAAGATAGAATTTTGCTGAAATTGAAGTCGGGGGCCATGTGCATTTAGAAACCTCCCATAGTGCCACAACAGCAGAACCCCCCCACATGTGACCCCATTTTGGAAACTAAATGCCTCACGGAAGTTAATAAGGGGTGCAGTGAGCATTTACACCCCACTGGTATTTGACAGATCTCTGGTGTTTTTTTTTTTCATTTTCACGGACCATTGTTCCAAAAATCTGTTAGACACCTGTGGGGTGTAAATGCTCACTTCCCCCCTTATTACATTCCTTGAAGTTAGAAGTTTCCTAAATGGGGTCACGTGTGTGTGTGTCCACTGTTCTGGCACCACGGGGGGCTTTGTAAACACACATGGCCTTCAATTCCAGACACATTCTCTCTCCACAAGCCCAATGGCACTCCTTCTCTTCCACCCGCAGAGTACTTTAAATCCACATATGGGGCATTTCCATACTCAGAAGAAAGGGGTTTACAATTTTTGGGGGGCTTTTTTCCTATTACTGCATTGTGAAAACGAAAAATTTGGGATAACACCAGGATTTTAGTGGGGAAAAAAAAATTCTCATCAAACTTTAGGGCGTTAAGGCTCACTATACCCCTTCTTATGTTCTGTGAGGGGTGTAGTTTCCAAACTGTGGTCACATGTGGATTTTTTTTTTTTTTTGCATTTATGTCAGAACCACTGTAAAGATCAGCCACCCCTGTGCAAATCACCTCAAATGTACATGGTGCTTTCACTCCTGAGCCTTGTTGTGCACCCGCAGAGCATTTTTACGTCCACATAATGGGTGTTTCCGTATTCAGAAGAAATTGTGTTACAAATTTTGGGGGTCTTTTTTTCCTTTTACTTCTTGTGAAAATGAAAAGAATTGGGCAACACCAGCATGTTAGTGTAAAAAATAAAACAATTTTACAATAACATGCTGGTGTAGACCCCAACTTTACCTTTTCATAAGGGATAAAAGGAGAAAAAGCCCCCAAAATGTGTTAGGCAATTTCTCCCGAGTACAGAAATACCCCATATGCGGCCCTAAACTGTTGCCTTGAAATACGACAGGGCTCCGAAGTGAGAGAGCACCATGTGCATTTGAGGCCTAAATTAGGGATTTGCAAAGGGACGGACCTGGATGAAAGAATTAGACTTGCCTCTGTTACCAAAATTACCCTGCCTCCAGCCTCCAGCTGTGACAAAACTCCCAGTATGCCTGGACATTCAATGGCTGTCCGACAACACTGGGAGTTGTTGTTTTGCAACAGCTGGAGGTTCCGTTTTAGAAACCATGCTGTACCAGATGTTTCTCATTTTAATTGGGAGGGAGGGGGGTAAATGTGTAGGGGTATATGTACATGTAGTGTTTTACTCTTTATTATTGTGTAGGTGTAGTGTAGTGTGTTTCATTCATATGTGCAGGGGTTCACAGCGAGTCTCCCGCTGGGAGTTTGAGCTGCAGCTGAAAATTTGCTGCATCTCAGACTTGAAGCGAGAAACTGACTGTAAACCCCCGCCCGTGTGAATGTACCCTGCACATTTCCATGGAGGGGACGGGGGGCAAACCTCTAGCTGTTGCATAACTGCAACCCCCAGCATGCACGGACAGCCAAAGGGCATGCTGGGAGTTGCAGTTATGCAACAGCTGGAGGCACACTGGTTGCAAAACACTTAGTTAGGTAACAAACTCTCAGGGGTTCTCAACCAGTGTGCCTTCAGCTGTTGCAAAAACTACAACCCCCAGCATGCACGGACAGCAGAAGGGCATGCTAGGACTTGTCGTTTTGCAACAGCTGGAGGCCTACTGCTACAACTTCCAGCAACTCCTTTGGCTGTCCGTTGCATGCTGGGGGTTGTAGTTATGCAACAGCTGGAGGCACACTGGTTGCAAAACACTGAGAGTTTGTTACTTAACTCAGTGTTTCCCAACCTGTGTGCCTCCAGCTGTTGCAAAACTGCAAAACTACAACTCCCAGCATGCATGGTCTGTCAGTGCATGCAGGGAGTTATTGTTTTGAAACAGCTGAAGGCACACGGGTTGGGAACCACTGAGTTAGGAAACAGACAATGTTTCCCAACCAGTGTGCCTCCAGTTGTTGCAAAACTACAGCTCCCAGCATGCCCGGACAGCTGAAGGGCATGTTGGGAGTTGTAGTTATGCAACAACTGGAAGAGAACAGTTTGGAGACCACTGTGTAGTGGTGTCCAAACTGTAGCCCTATAGATGTTGAAAAACTACAACTCCCAGCATGCTGAGACTGTCCAACAATGCCGGGAGTTGTAGTTCTGCAACACCTGAAAGGCCAAATATTACAGAACTACAACTTCCAGCATGCCTGGGCAGTCTGGGCATGCTTGAAGTCATAGTTTTGCAACATTTGTAGGGCTACAGCTTAGGCACCACTTTATAGTGGTCTCCAAACTGTGGCCCTCCAAATGTAGCAAAACTACAACTCCCAGCATGCCCAGACAGCTAAAGCTTTAGCGGTCTGGGCATGCTGGGAGTTGTAGTTTGGCAACTCCTAGGAAGCAGTGGACTCTGGTAACATCTTCCCTCCCCACGCCCAGGGGTGGGCAGAGCGGGGTGGGCAGAGCGGGGATTTCAACAGAAACCCCCCATCCCGCCCCCAACTACCATTGGTCGGTTAGTCCTAACTGACCAATGGCAGGGAATAGGAGGAGGTGGCATCTCTGCCACCTCGCTCCTATGCTTCAGGATGATCGAGGATGTCTCTGACATCTCTGATCATCCCTGTTTTCCGGGCTATCGGGTCACCAGCCCGGAATCGCCGCAAATCGCTGATCTGAATTGATCAGCGACTTGTGGCAATCGCCGACATGGGGGGTCTCAGAACCCCCTCCTAGGCATTTGCACGGGATGCCTGCTGAATGATTTCATCAGGCATCCCGGTCCAGTCCCCGACTGGCTAGCGGCAGGGACCAAAATTCGCACAGGCGTACCCATACAGGGGTGTACAGGGGTGTATGGATACGTCAGTCGTCCTTAAGGGGTTAAATAAAATTAAAATCTATGTAATCTTTTCTATACTGAGGCCCTATGGTTGTCGTCATATATTACCTGTGGAATTACCACAAGAATCCAATGAAACAGGTTGGAGCGATAACAATGAACCATAACTGATTAAATGAAACATTCGCAGTTCCACACAGAGTAAGACAGTCGGGGGGGCGGGGTACACTGCGAGGCAGTAGCTGGAACACATGGAATCTCTTTAATCTCTTCAATTGTGATACCATATGGTCTCCCGACCCTGCTGCCACATCCAGACGCCCCGCAGCAGTAATTCTAATAGTGATGCCTGTAATCTGCATGTCATACTGAATAACAGTATTATTTCACTTACACAGCACACTCCATATGTGTGTTACGATAAGGCAAAGTGTTCTACACCCCTATGGGTTGTGTCAGAAATAGCCGTTTTTAATAGCGATTGACCGCAAATAAGTGCGGACTAACCCAATTTTTTTTCAGGAAATTCGGCAATTCAGCCGAATCAAATTTTCCCAAAAATTTGCTCATCTCTAATCCTGTGTATTGTCATGCACTTGCTGGTACTCTATTCAAAATAAAGGGTACGCTTACTTACTCTAACACCTCTGGTCAGACATCACTCATCCATTCTTCATATACTTATTTACCCATGTAGATACCAATCCACATGCCTACTTACCCACCAATGAGCTTTATCACACATATAAAAAACTTAAACATTGATCTTTTAGACACCATTCTCTAGGTGAGGTCCTTTTGATATTTTTGTAGACCTTCTATGTTGATCCTGGGCTATGTAACTATGTATACTGTTATTGTGATCAAGGATTTTGTCTCATTTGTTACAATTTCACACATGTATGGATATTAACTTTTAGCCTTACTGTATGAAGTTATTTAGCCTGTTGTGTCCCAAGGATGTGGAGAAGTACAGTAAGATTCTGCACTAGAAAGGGATCACACACGGTCCACAATGGAAAATAGACGATGCCCATCGGCGCTAGTACTAAGACTAGTTATGAAGAATGAATCTGACCATAGATCTCAAATAAAGATTAATTCTTAATAACAAGCCTTAGTACTAGTACCAGCAGGTGTAGTCCACTTTCCATTGAGGATCGTGTGTGATCCCTTGCAATACATTACTTTTAATGGGATCTCGCAGACCTCGAGAGGATGCTGTGGCATCTGACTACCATCTTGGATTCCTTTGTGAGTTAGCACAACATCTCAGTACAACATCTTCTGGTAAGCCTTCAACCACATATCTACGAGGGTTTACTGAAATGTTATTACACCAGGAGCACACCTTTTTTTTTTCATGTGATTTTGTTTAGTAGGATTCTAGCATATAAACTAGGGTGTCCTTTTTGCATCACATATAATGGGCAGGAAACTGTGACTTTGCTTATTACTGTTTGGCATAAATGTACATTGTTACATTATACAATATATTAACTTATTTACATCCCACTGACAGCTTTATATGAGGATGAAACTTTACGATTAAATCTTTATATATACATGTCACACTAGAGCCCAGATCAAAGACAATAAAGGTTTTTTTCTGGGTCTACTTTTTATATGGAAACACGTTCAGAACATGTCTATAAAATAAAGATTGTGTAGTCACCTCTCCATTCCCCAGCTTTTGCTGTACCAGTGGTAAAATATTCCATTGTGTAGAACTGTTTGGTCTTGACCTTGACACAAAAAGGTGCCCACTGAACCAGTCACTAGCTCGTGTGAAATACCACTAACATAGATCTTATCCTTTTGTTCATGGGTTGTGTCCATGGGTTGTGTCCATTAACTATATCTTGATAGAATTGATACTTTTTACATTTTAACATTATTAAAGCAAATATATTTTATTAAATGTCACTTACATGATTATATTAGAATATATGCATCTATTTTTAGCTATCAGGCTGTTCTTTTGATCAGGAATAAAACACATGGATTAATATATACATGTATTTTTTTTCCAACTCTGAATTAGTAAAATAAGGCACATCATCCTATCCCTAGCAATGCAAAGAAACGTATTGACAACATATGTGGAGACTGAAGCCTGTTCTTGTAAGGTGACTGTCTGTACAATTATTACCTCATACCAAGTCTACATTTTTGAGAGTTTTACTTTATAGACTCTTACGTTAACCTTGCTTTTTGGGCTTTGGAGATAACTTGGTAGTTTTAGACATCCTGCTGCTGGATGGCATCATTTAACTGTCTGGGCTCTGCTGTTTTACTTTTAGGCTGCAGAGATTGTCATTATCTGGTCATTCTGCATGGGACTTCCAGTAAATCTTCTGATCATATTACTCTTGGGCTGCAGAGATTGCCTGGGAGGTTTAAACATCCTGCTATGGGACCACATCATGGTAAAGTATGACTTAACTGTCTGAAAGGCCGGTGCAGTGTATAGTTAGTGCAGGAATAGTGGGTGGGGAGGGCAGAGGAGAAAAGATCTATTGTGGGCTGATACGGAGCCAAACCAGTATGACATTCATGTTAGATAAAACCCCCAAAATATGGAGCCAAACCAGTATGACTTGCATGTTAGATAAACTCCCCAAAACATTATCATCACAAATCATTGTTGTAATGCCAGCCTGACCCAAATACCTTAAATTAGGTGTGTAATATATGAGTAACACAAATATAAAAAGTCTAATTTAGAGTACTAAAAACATGATCTAGAATATAGAAGTGAATATTTTTTTATAGTATTTTCTAACTCTATGGCCCATATTTATCAAACTGTGGGAGAGAAAAAATAGAGTGATTTTCCCACATCAACCAATTACAGCTCAGCTTTCATTTTACCAGAGCTCCTTAGCTGAGCTGTGATTGGTTGCTGTGGAAAAATCACTCTATGTTTCCTCTCACACCGTTTGCTAAATCTGGGCCTATGTCTCATAAACCATAAAAATCATGAAAACATATAAATAAGATGAGATAGGAAAAGAAACCTGCACTGGTCACATAAACATGGAAAAAGTATCATAGAAACCCCTACAGATAAAAAGTCAAAGCTGCTAAAAATGGCTAAACAATATCAGTTCCTTAAGGCTCTTCCCCAGACCTCAGCTGGTTAAACATGTGCAATAACATTATCTTTTATTCACCTACACCATATTCAGAACTGTCTTGAGATGATGTAAATTCCTTAACAGTTGGGAAAGCTGATGGTTGCCTACTTCTAGCATAAAATAATCCAAGTATTGAGAAGCCATATGGTTTATTTGGGCCAAAACAATACTATATCATGGGAATTATGCAAATGTCTCATTAAAAATTCTACAACCTGCTTCTTTGTTATTGACTACAACATTTAACATGGTGCCTGCTTGATTCTGACCCGCTTATCATTTAACAAAAATCATACATCTGTTTGGTCCACAGAGATGAGTACAGTGAAAACAGGTTTCTTCTTAAAAAATACATTTAGCTTTTAATTGAGAACCTTAGGCTTATGTCCATAAGGACATATTGTTTTATTTGATTTGAGACTCCCCAAATAGTTATTACTATCTCTGGATCATGAATTTGGAGCAGATTGCTGTTTCTTTTAATAAGTGCTTGAAGCCATATTGGTCAAAACATAAAAATGAATTGTGGTTGAACGCATATCCTACAGATCTACTGCTATTTAGTCTATATGTGTTTGTAGATCAATGGAAGGTTTTAACATGTTGCATGATATTAGAAATGCATGGCTAATTTCCTGTAGGAAAACGTACAATTGTCTCTATGGTTACAGGTGCAGATCTGGCTTATGCTCAATAATGATGCTGTATTTGGAAAAAAAAACGTCATGTCGTTCTAATTTTATGCAATCCCTTTGTTTAAAGCTAAAAATGCAAATTGAATACAAACTACAAGAGGGTTCTAGATTTTATTAAACATTTTGAAAGGGAATCTGTCAGCCCTATATCATGCCCAGAACTGCAGATATTGTACAAATGGCTAATAGGGAGATAAAACGAATGATCCCTGTCTCTTATCTAATCACTGTTTGCAAATTTATAAAATCATGTTTTACTTCTAAGCTTAAGAGTCATAGAGGAGGTATTTCTGCACCTCCTCTCTCCCCACCATCCCTGTTTTGCATGGCTCAGTGTTACAAGGCTCAGAGTTAGAAGCCAAACTCTGTGCATCAATCATGCAGCTGGTTTATAATGTTGATAAGAATCATTTTCCATTCTTCCGCCTGATTAGAATGGTTGCTGTTAACACACTTTTAGCAACCCCATAATAGTTACTGCAGTTTCTAGGTTTTGTAGACTTAAAGGGGTTCTCTGGTGCTTAGACATCTTATCCCCTATCCAAAGGATAGGGGATAAGATGCCTGATCGCGGGAGCCCCGCCTCTGGGGACCCCCGTAATCTTGCACGCAGCACCCCGTTTGTAATCAGTCCCCGGAGTGTGTTTGCTCCGGGTCTGATTACCGGCGACCACAGGGCCGACGGCGTGTGACGTCACGCCTCTGCCCCGTGTGACGTCACGCTTCACCCCTCAATGCAAGCCTATGGGAGGGGGCGTGATAGCTGATAGGGGATAAGATGTGTAAGCACAGGAGAACCCCTTTAGCAACCAGTCTTACATGGCTCGGCGATTCATTGGAATCTTGACTGTCACTGCAATGAACAACAGCAGAAGACAAGTTCTGTATAGAGCCCAAGACAGTGTTGAGCAACAAGACAAATAATTATGATTACATCTGTTTTTAAACCTGATCATACTGACCATAATTCCTGGATGGACAACGTCTCTTTACATACATAACGCTCTGTTAATAGTAGCATCATTCTGCAATCTGTCCATTTTCTTTTCCTTTTTTACAGCATAAAAATAAAGTAGTCAGAAATCCATCAAGATGTGTTGGATTTTATTTGATAACAGATCTGTTAACACTATCATGATAAGAAAAGACACTGTCACCAAATGTTAATGAAGTACTTTGGTTCATCCAAACCCTCCAATACAAAGACTCCTAAATGTAAGTTATAAACTATAGTGCATATATTACATGTTATAAAACAGACACACTAGGTATCCACACATCTGTAATAACCTGAAGACACATTTAACAGGTTTAAAGGGATGCTCCAGGATAGGATTGTAGTTAGAAAAATTCCCATTGCTAGGTATAAAAAATACAAACATCTACTAACCATCCACCACTCCCTCGGAGCCTCTGTTGTCCCACTATGGTCCTTACTGCGGTCCCGGGTGCGCTCCTCTTCCAGGTTCCCTTTGGTCAATCTGTCACCCTGCGGCTCAGCAAATCACTGACCACAGCAACGTCCCACCTCGGCCACGAGTAATCTGACGTATTGAGTCCAGCCACTGGTCTCCTGCCTGGAGCTGGACAACAGAGGCAGCGATGGAGCGGTGGGAGGTAAGCAGATGTTTATTTTTTTTTTATAGCTGGCACAATGGGAATGTTGCTAAAAAATAAAACCCTATGCCAAAGTACTCCTTTAACCCTTTAGGGACTCAGCCTATATTCACCTCAAGGACTCCGCAAATTTTCATTTTTGCCTTTTCGCTTTTTCCTCCTTCCTTTCTAAAAATCATAACGCTTTCAATTTTGTACCTACAGACCCATATAAGGGCTTGTTATTTGTGTCACCAATTTTACTTTGCAATGACATCACTTATTTTATAATATAACATGCAGTAAAACCAAAAAATAATAACATTTGTGGGGTGAAATAAAAATAAAAAAAAACACCATTTTGTAACTTTTGGGGGCTTCTTTTTCTATGGAAATTACACCTTATCTGTATTCTGTAGATCCATACGGTTACAACGTTACCCAATTTATATAGGTTTTATTTTATTTTAATACTTAAAAAAAATGATAAACTACATGCACCAAAATGATTATGTTTAAAATTGCCATTTTATGATTTATTTTTATTTTTCCGTATATGGGGCGGTATGAGGTAGTTTTTACAGGTACCATTTTTGTTTTGATGGGACTTTTTGATCGATTTTTATTAATATTTTTATGGTATATGAAGTGACCAAAAATGCACAATTTTGGACTTTGGCCATTGACCGTGTGGTTTAGCTAACCTAATATTTTAATAGTTTGGCCATTTACACACGTGGCGGTACCACATATGATTATTTTTTATTCTTTATTACATTATTTTATTTAAAAAAATTGTAAAAGGAGGGTGAGTTAAACTTTTAATAGGGAAGGGGTTAATAAACTTTTATTAAATTATTTTTACACTTTTTTTTTTCTTTAGCCCCCATAGGGGGCTAAAACATGCAATCTTCTGATTGCATATGCTGATCAGTGCTCTGCCATTGCAAAGCACTGATCAGGGTAACCGGCGCTCTGCTGCTCCTGCCTGCTGCGCAGGCATGGAGCAGTAGTTTGCCGATCAGATAACAGAGAGGCAGGTGAGGACCCTCCAGTCGGCCGTGATAGTCCCGATCAGCTCCGCTGAGCTGCCGGGATTCTTTTACTTTCATTTTAGATGCCGCGATCAACTCCGGCACAAAACACCTTATCCCCTATCAAAAGCATAGAGGATAAGATGTTAGATCGTGGGGATCACGCTGCTGTGTATCCCCGCGAACTCCGGGCCAGCAGCAGCGGCAGCGGCCGGAACACTGGAGCGTAAAGCTCCCGTGTTTTTGACGTCACGCCACGCTCCCTCCATTCATGTCTATGGGAGGGGGCGTGATGGCTAGTACACAGACGTCATGCCTCCTCCAATAAACCTAAATGGAGTTTTCTGCCATGGAGCAGAGTTCGCTCCGTGCACGGCAACCGGGGTGCCGTGTTGGCGATCACGGGGGTCCCCAGCGGCAGGATCATCGCGATCTAACATCTTATCCCCTATGGTGTTGATGTACCCCTTTAATGTTAAACATAAAAAGTAAAAAAAAAAATGCTTTTTATCTAAATTGACATAACAAGACATAAATTTTACAGTAATATAAATATCCAATGAAAGTTTTGATTGCTCAAAATTAAAAAAAAAGTAACAATGAGCTCGCAGAGGACTTTTCAGGGTTAAGACCGACAGATGAAAAGACACTTTTTATGATTTCCCCAAACAGTGTCCATAACAAGAAACACAACAAAACAAGAATCACCGAGATACAGGATACAGATGTTTTTAGTAATAACTGTATGATGTGCCCCTGTGTCATAGTGTAGTCTCATTTGCAGTTATGTAGCATAAGAACTCCACTCAGTGTCTAAATGCAGTTAATTATGGGAAATAAGTGTCATTAAAACCGGAGCGTGGTCTGGATGATAATAAGGATATTACACGTTGTGAATGCTTGAAGCAATGCAGCTGAAATTGTATCATAGAACACATGCTTAGAGCTGGCGTCCTCTCCAGTGTTTCCCATCTAGGGTGCCTCCAGCTGTTACAAAACTACTGCTCCCAGCATGCCCGGACAGACAAAGGCTGTCTGGACATGCTTGGAGTTGTAGGTTTGCAACAGCTTGAGGCAACCTGCTAGGGAAACACTGGTTTACCCACTAGACCAGTGTTTCCCTAGCAGGTTGCCTCCAGCTGTTATTTGTATGTTTTTCATGTAAATTAGGGCAGCAGATGACATTCAAATAAGGGTACATGTATCACTACTTTTTCTCATACAATTAAAGGGAACCTGTCATCAATGTCATGCTACCTGAAACAGGAGTCATTTGGGCTGTCTGGCTTCTTCTAACCCCAACAGCCTTGAGTGACAGATCTTTCCCTATACCCAAACGGGACAAGATCAATCAAGGCTGGGAAGGGGGTGGGGTATGGAGAAGCCACCAGAAACTGCCCTGGTGACTTGTGGTTCACGTTCCCTTATCCCCTTAAGGACGCAGCCCTTTTTTGCAATCCTGAGCACTGTCACTTTATGCATTAATAACTCTGGGATGCTTTTACCGTTTATTCTGATTTCGAGAAAGTTTTTTCGTACAATGTTCTACTTTAACATAGTGGTAAATTTTCCTCATTACTTCCCGCCGGGACCGCTGGAGAAACTACCTCAAGGCCGGACGCCGCTCCGTGCCAGCTCCGACTGACATCGTTACCGCACCACATTGTGCTAAGACCGTGAGCCACACATTGTGGACTGCAGGTACCTCTCTATATGATTATTACAGTATCCTGATAACATTTCTGATATCATTGGGAATAACCTGGCTTATTAATCCTATACATCTGCTGCACGGACATCACTTTAATTGCTGCACAGACATCACTTTATTTCTACCATAGACTCTTGTTTCATTCGTTGACTGTTATCAAAAGGTGGCTGATTTTATATTACAACATATTATATTCTTATCATTTTTTTTTATCTGTATACCAGTTTTTATCATATCAAATACATCTTGTGCAAGGGCCCTGCACTGATGTAAATTGTATTATAGTTTAATAAATGTGATTCATATTTCATATTTTTTATGTTTCTAACCTTAATTTGGGTTCATTATTGAGTATATACCCCAGGAATATTCCAAAAAACATCACAATCAGCAATTTATTTTCTTTTATTCCTTAATTTCCTTCTTCCTATTCTAATTTCACTGCATTCTAATTCCACTGTCTCTTGAGGACTGGTTTTTGTGTATAACAATTATATAATTTCCTACAAGGTGTATAGTGAGCCTTAACACCTCACAGGCGTTTGACGACTTTGCGTTGAAGTCGGACATAAAAATGGAAAATTAGATTTTTAACACAAAAATTATGGTGTTACCCCAAATTGTTATTTTTTACAAAGGGTAATAGGAGAAAATGGACCCCAAAATTTGAAGCCCTATTTCTCCCGATTAAGAAAACACCCCATATGTGGACATTTAGTTCTCTTCTGGCGCACTACAATGCTCAAAATAGAAGGAGCAAAATTTGGCTTTTTGAAAGAGAATTTTGCTGAAATGGTTTTGGGGGACATTTTGCATTTAGAAAGTCCCCAGGTGCCAGAACAGCAAAAAACAAACAAACAAAAAAAAAACACATGGCATACTATTTTGAAAACTGCACCCCTCAAGGAATGTAACAAGGGGTATAGTGAGCCTTAACACCTCACAGGTGTTTGACGACTTTGCGTTGAAGTTGGACGTGAAAATGGAAAATTTGATTTTTAACAGTAAAATGATGGTGTTACCCCAAATTTTTCTTTTTCACAATGGGTAATAGGAGAAAATGGACCCCAAAATTTGAAGCCCAATTTCTTCCGATTAAGAAAATGCCCCATATGTGGACGTTAAGTGCTCTGCTGGCGCACTGCAGGTCTCAGAACAGAAGGAGCGCCATTGGACTTCTGGGGAGAGAATTTTGCTGAAATTGAAGTCTGGGGCCATGTGCATTTTCAAACCTCCCATGGTGCCAGAACAACAGAAACCCCCCACATGTGACACCATTTTGAAACTAGATCCCTCCAGGAACATAAGGGTTATAGTGAACACTTACACCTCACAGGTTTTTTCAACAGTGGGCCGTAAAAGTGAAACATTTTATTATTAATACTAAAGTGCTGGTATTAACCAAAAATTTTTAAGATTCACAAGTAGTAAGAGAAAAAAAGCTTGACAAAATTTGTAGCCCAATTTCTCCAGAATAAGGACATACCCCATATATGGCGGTAAGGCACTATCCAGGTGCAAAACAGGACTTATGAGTGAGACAGCACCACTGAGATTTGAGGCCTAAAGTGGTGCTTTGCACAGCAATGGGTGAGGTTCTGACATAAAATCTAAAAAAAAATAAAATAAAAACCCTGGCAAGTGACCACAATTTTTAAACTGCTCAAGGAAGGTAACAAGGGGTACAGTCAGTACTTACACCTCACAGGTTTTTTGAACAGTGGGTTGTAAATTGAAAAATTAGATTTTTTTTACACCCAATTTTTTATATTTTTACAAGGGGTAATTGGAGAAATTGGGTTAAAAATTTTGGAGGGTTTTTTCTCCTGACTATGGAAACACATCCACATATGGGGTAACGTGCTGGGCGGGCACACAACAAAGCTCAGAAGTCAGAGGTCTGTTTGCATTTGAGGCCTATGGCATATCAGTAGCTGACGGTTACATTCACAGGAGAATACAAAAATAAAACACCCACATGTGACACCATTACAGAAATTACCCACCCTGAGGAATAGTTATAGGGCTAAAGAGGACATTTTGAACGCACAGATGTTTAATAAATTTATTTTCCAGGAATCGATGAAGGGTAGCTTTTGAAAATTGCAATTTTCAACCTATACTCTGCTTCATGTCTGGGAACAATTAACATGTGACTCCGAATTGTCGCCTGGAAATACGACAGAGCTCATGAGCGAGAACTCTTCGCATTAGAGGCCGATGTTTCTTACAGACCTAACAGTTACAAACATTCAGAGGAAAATACAAGAAAGGAACACCCTCATGTGAGCCTATTACAAACAGTACACCCCCTAGGGAAGGTGTATAGGGGTGAAGTGGAGATTTGAAAAATGTATTTTCCAGGAATGGATGAAGTGTGTTATGGGGGGGGGAATGAAAATTGCAATTTTAATACTGATATGCCAATTCCCAGAATGATGACCCAGAGTTTAGTCAAAGTAAAAAAGTAAAAACCCTATGCTCTGAATCATCATTCTGGGAATGTGATGTGTGTGGCCATCCCTAACCTGTTACCTCAAATGCGCACCCCGCTCAGGGGTGGAGAGAGCGCTGCGCATTTGAGGCAACTGCAAACCAGCAGTGCTGTTGATTCTGTGTCCCATGACCCATTTCTTTGGGGGAAAAAAGATATTAGGGGTATTGGGAAAGAGGTTTTTTTGGGGGTGGGGGGTATGTTTTGGTTTTAAAATTTGGAAGACAATGTACGCTGGACTGGTACATAGGAGTATAAATCTGGGGAATTAAAATTAGGGAAAAGGATAAAAAATGTAGTGCTCCATGGAAGAGCGATACTCCCTGAAGCAGTTTTTAATGCAGAGGCCCGGATGATCGGGGCAAGTGTCACACTGAGTGGTGTTGTCCTTCCCCTTCCTGTGACACACTCTGCATTTTTTCTGGAGGCCCACAGTTCCAGAGGTGCTGTGACCCGCTCCTTGGCAGGCACCAAAGATTAGGGCATTCAGAACTACCTCTTGAAACTGCAGGAATGTCCCTGTGTTGCCAGCCTACTGGAACAGTACAAAAGAGTTATACATGGCAACCTGTACCATGTCTGTGTTTTGCACATGGATTCATATCGTATCATATCGTTCCCATGAATTGTGGTGAGCATAAGGTCATCCCTCTTGTCCTTATACCTGATCAGTAACAGGTTTTCATGGGAAAGGGCACGGGACTCACCCCGGGGGATAGGAGCATGTAGGGGATGGGGCGGAAGGCCTCTTTGATTCTTCCGGACTGTCTCACAAGCGACCGTGGATCTGGCGGCGAGGGATGTAAAGAGAGGAATACTACTATAAAATTTATCCAAGTAAAGGTGGTAACCTTTATCTAGCAATTGGCGCAAAAGGCCCAAAATTATTTTCACCCAGAGTGGGGGACATTCTGGGGGTTCAATACGGGGATCTTGTCCCTCATACACCATAAACTTGCAAGTGTACCCTGAGGTACTCTTGAAAAATTTATACATCTTCACACCATACGTTTTCCATCAGAGTACCCCTTTAAAGAAGTAAAAATGTGTTCTAGTTAACCTGGTCACCTATATGGTTGAAAGAGCACAGAGCAACAACAGTTTAACCACAAAATTGTAGGCTCAATAAGCTTTCAGGATAGGCGCAGAACATTCTAAAGCTTGTACTGAGTATAAATCCGTACACACACACTGTAACATTTCGAACTACCATCAGAGGCCACATCAGCACACCAAATGGTAAAATGTCATGGGACATTGTATTCAAATTAGCTCTCCCTCAAAAATCCAGTCCCAGTGACAATAGCAAACAATGAAAGATAGCAATTGGCTATATGTAACTTCAGAGGCAAACGCATGTTTTTAACTCCTTAACGATGCAGGACATAAATGTACGTCCTGATGAGCTGGTACTTAATGCACCAGGATGTACATTTTCCTATACATAACCACGAGCATCGGAGCGTTGCCCAACTCATGCGCGGCAGGTCCAGGCAACTGATCGCAGCCAGGGACCTGCCGGTAATGGCGGACATCCGGGTTCCCGCGGATGTTCGCCATTAACCCCTAAGATGCAGTGATCAGTACAAATCACGGCATCTGCAGCATCGCGGTCACTAAAATGGATGATCGGATCGCCCGCAGCACTGCCGCAGTGTTTCGTTCATCCAGCATGGCAGCCGGAGGTCCCCTCACCTGCCTCCACTGCCTTACCGTCGTCTTCTGCTCTGATCTGCCTTCCCGCAGACCAGAGCAGAAGATGACCGATAACACTGATCAGTGCTATGTCCTATACATAGCACTGAACAGTATTTGCAATCAAATGATTGCTATAAATAGTCCCCTATTAAAGTGTAAAAATACTATTGACTATTATAAAAGTAAAATAAGTTAACAAAAAATGTGAAAAACCCCCTCCCCCAATAAAAACGTAAATTGTCCCATTTTCCCTCTTTCACCCCCAAAAAGTGTTAAAAAAATATTTTATATACATATTTGGTATCGCCACGTGCGTAAATATCTGAACTATTAAAATAAAATGTTAACGATACCGTACAGTGAACGACGTGAATGTAAAAAAAAAGTCCAAAATAGCTGCTTTTTTATAACATTTCTTCCCCCCAAAATTAATAAAAAATGGATTAAAAGTTTTATATTAGCAAATATGGTATCAATAAAAAGTACAGATCACGGTGCAAAAAATGAGCCCTCATACCGCCGCTTATACTGAAAAATGAAAAATGTTATAGGTCTTCAAAATAGGGGGATTTTAAACGGATTTTAAACGTACTAATTTGGTTACAAAATTTGCGATTTTTTTTAAGCACAACAGTAATAGAAAAGTATGTTATTATGAATATCATTGTAATCATATTGACACAATGAATAAAGAACACATGTCATTTTTACAGTAAATTGTATGGCATGAAAACGAAACCTTCCAAAATTAGCAAAAATTTTCTTTTTCATTTCTCCACGCAAATAGTATTTTTTTGGTTGCGCCATGCATTTTATGGTAAAGTGAGTGACGGCATTACAACGGACAACTGGTTGTGCAAAAGACAAGCCCTCATACTAGTCAGTGGATGAAAATATAAAAGAGTTATGATTTTTTTGAAGGCGAGGAGGAAAAAACGAAAATGTAAAAATAAAATAGTTTGCGTCCTTAAGGCCCAAATGGGCTGAGTCCTTAAGGGGTTAAATCAACTGGTGCCAGAATTTGTAAACATACAGCTGCTGTATATTACAGAAGAAGTTGTGTAGTTCTTTCCAGTCTTACACAGTGCTCTCTGCTGACACCTCTGCCCATGTCAGGAACCGTCTAGAGTATGAGCAAAATTCCCATAGCAAACCTCTCCTGCTCTTGACAGGTGTGTCAGCAGTGAGCACTGTGGACTGGAAGAACTTCACAACTTCCTCACTACAGCAGCTAATAAGTACTGGAATTTTTTAAATTTTTAAATAGAAGTAATTTACAAATCTGTTTAATTTTCTGGCAGTTGATTTGAAAACAAGGAGTACCCCTTTAATTTTGAGAACCTGTACTGCAGAACAGTAAAGCATCTATCAACTGACAACATTTAAACGGAATCTGTCTGTAAAGTCCGGGGTAGGAAAAGAGTGCAACCTACCACTTATTCCAAACTCTACCTACTTGGACAATCTTCCGAAATAGGCACCCATTATATTTTCCTTCTACAAGGTGAATGGGGATAAAGTCTCAGGACCAAGGTGGCACCATGAATACCCTCTAGTAGAGTGTTTTCCAAACAGTGTGCATGCTGGAATTTGTCGGTTTGCAACAGCTGAAGACACGTTGTTTGAAAAACACTGCTCCAGATCAGATTTATTTTATTTACAATATATATATATATATATATATATATATATATATATATATATATATATACACACACACACACAAAAGCAGATGATCTAACAGAAGATGCACTTAAGGCTCAAGCAGAGATCAATTAATCTTATTGTAATACAGGATGCATTTATATCTCAGGGAGTGATGCATTTGTACAGATCTCAAACTCGGCTTCCATTATACGTAAACACTGCAGAGAGCAATTGCTATGTTAGTGATAAGAATTGTCCATTGTTTATAATGTTATACTTATTGGTCTAAAAATTATTATTATTTTTTTTTTTACTTTTTTTTTGCTCGTACTCTTTGTGCACAGATCAGCGTGTTCCCAGTGCATGCATATCTTAATGCAGAAATCCAGTCAGGGTTAAATTGAAAGGGCAATTTGTTTTAAGATTAAGGGAGCATTTATAATCACTGAATAGTATTTCATTTTGTATTTTGTGCATTGCTGACACCTGCTGTTCATAGAAAAGAAGTGTTGCCATTTTAGCACCACCTTAGTTTAGGAATGTACTGTATAATACAACTGTATTACACAACAGTCTGCTTTACAGATGCTGGGAGGATGGGGCACAGTAATCTGGGCGTGTGTATTAAAGAGATTTATAATTAACATAAGTATGTGTTAAACAATGTGTAATGTTCTTACTTTCTAAAGCAATAGATCAGTGATCATATTGCCTATGACTGTAGAGTGTGACATTGTATTCATACATTGTATTGATACATCATATTTGTGACATAAAGGGCCATACCTGACCATATGACATGCTATCAAGATGTAATGTGGTCATATACATTGTCCATTTTAGGACATCGTCAGTTGTCAGATGTTACTCCATCCTCCGTCAGGTGAAACGGCATCCTGCCTCCTCCCTCGGACCAATCACCCTCAGTCATCAGATGCAACTCCGTCCTCCCTCAGGTGAAATGGCGTCCCGTCTCCTCATTAGGACCAACCGCCGTCATTGGTCAGCTGCAACTACATCCTCTGTCAGGCATAACAGCGTCCTGCCTCCTCCCTCGGACCAATCACCTTCAGTTGTCAGCTGCGACTCCATCCTCCATCAGGCCAAACAGCGTCCCGCCTCCTCCCTCGGACCAATCGCTGTCAGTCGTCAGCCACAACTCCCTCATCTGAAAGTCCTTCATCCAAAATGCCATCATGCCTCAGACCATTCTCCCTCAGACGCAACTTCCTGCCGCATAGCAGAGCCGGCGCTGCACAGCACTGTATAGCAGAGAGCCAACACTGACTCAGCTCTGCTACAGGCAGGAAGGTTTTTCATCTGAGGGATGACAGAGTTTTGGATGAGAGACTTTAGGATGACAAAGGAGGGAGGAGGGAGTTGCGGCTGACGCCTGACAGAGATTGGTCCGAGGGAGGAGGCGGGATGCTGTTTTGCCTGACGGAGGACGGAGGTATGGCTGACGACTGACGATGTCCTAAAATGACACCGTAGTCATTTACAATGCTGAGCACAAGGAATTTCATTTAAGGAACCTGTACTGTAGAACAGTTTAGCATATTTTGGCTGACAATAGTTAAAGGGAATAATTCTGTCATGTCTAGGGAAAGAGTGCACCCTGCCACTTACCCCAAATTTTTCTCCTTACCTACTCGGAGGATCCCCCTAAAAAGGCATCCCTCAACTGGGTGACGATCCCTACACTGGACTACAGGCTAAAGTCAGACAAACCAGGTTGGTAAAACACAAGCAGACATGGAACAAAATCACAAAGGAAACTCAGTATGGACACAATAGACATATAGTTTAAACTTGATGGATGGTGGTCTTTTTTCAACCTTATAAACTATGTAACTATGCAGAAGCGTAACTTGTAGCTTCTGGGCTCCGATGCAAAATCTACACAGGGCTCCATGTGCCAAATATAACACTAGCCTCTTATGTGGCAGATGTGCTTTGGCGCCCTCTTAGGCAACAGGGCCCCGGTGTGACTGCTACTTTTGCACCCTCTATAGCTATACCCTTGTAACTATGTAAAGACAGAGTCAAGACCAATTGTGGGTCAAATCTAGAGAGAACTGTGGCATAAAATTAGCAAATGGAGGAATGGCCAGGGAACAAGCAAAGCTCAGGTCACATGAGGTCAGAAGAACATAGGAAATAAAAAAAAAGCTTGTGACGGGTGATAAGCTTGATCACAGACAAGGACCCCAGCCAGTTAAAAAATGTTGAGGGAGGTGTGAATGTTGATGCCGGATCTTATTGGCCTGGCATTCACGCCTCCTCATTGGCCAGGCTGGCAGCATGACTGAATGATGAGCAGCCCTGAGATGTGTAAGACCATTGTCTGGACAAAAGAGGACACTGTAGCCACCACTGAAGACACAGAGGTTTTGCTGGAGCCCAAGAAGGAAAGGATGTAAAACTTTCATCATCTATTGTATAATAAAGTCTTCCATTTTACTATCTACATTTTAAAATCATGTTCCTTATCCACTTCCACACCTTTTATCCTGATGTTGAAGAGAAGCAAAGAAATAAGGAAATGTTCTTCATGTTAAATAATGGTAATGTTGAATAGACTATAACATGTTTATCTTGTGACAGTCTTTACCTTAATATAAGAGTGAAAATAGCTGCATAGTTGTCACGATGCCGGCTGGCAGGTAGTGGATCCTCTGTGCCAGAGAGGGATTGGCGTGGACCGTGCTAGAGGATCGGTTCTAAGTCACTACTGGTTTTCACCAGAGCCCGCCGCAAAGCGGGATGGTCTTGCTGCGGCGGTAGTGACCAGGTCGTATCCCCTAGCAACGGCTCAACCTCTCTGGCTGCTGAAGATAGGCGCGGTACAAGGGAGTAGACAGAAGCAAGGTCGGACGTAGCAGAAGGTCGGGGCAGGCAGCAAGGATCGTAGTCAGGGGCAACGGCAGGAGGTCTGGAACACAGGCTAGGAACACACAAGGAAACGCTTTCACTGGCACTAAGGCAACAAGATCCGGCGAGGGGGTGAAGGGGAAGTGAGGTGATATAGGGAAGTGCACAGGTGTAAACACTAATTGGAACCACTGCGCCAATCAGCGGCGCAGTGGCCCTTTAAATCGCAAAGACCCGGCGCGCGCGCGCCCTAGGGAGCGGGGCCGCGCGCGCCGGGACAGAACTGACGGAGAGCGAGTCAGGTACGGGAGCCGGGGTGCGCATCGCGAGCGGGCGCTACCCGCATCGCGAATCGCATCCCGGCCAGAGGCGGTATCGCAGCGCCCCGGGTCCGTGGAACCGACCGGAGCGCTGCAGTGAGAGGAGTGTAGCGAGCGCTCCGGGGAGGAGCGGGGACCCGGAGCGCTCGGCGTAACAGTACCCCCCCCCTTGGGTCTCCCCTTCTTCTTGGAGCCTGAGAACCTGAGGACCAGACTTTTGTCCAGGATATTGTCCTCAGGTTCCCAGGACCTCTCTTCTGGACCACAACCCTCCCAATCCACTAAAAAGAAGGTTTTCCCTCTGACCTTTTTAGATGCTAAAATTTCTTTGACGGAGAAGATGTCCGAGGAGCCGGAGACAGGAGTGGGGGGAACAGATTTGGGAGAGAAACGGTTAATGATAAGTGGTTTAAGAAGAGAAACATGAAAGGCATTAGGAATACGAAGAGAAGGAGGAAGAAGAAGTTTGTAAGAGACAGGATTAATCTGGCGCAAAATCTTGAAAGGACCAAGATAGCGTGGTCCCAACTTATAGCTAGGGACACGGAAGCGGACATATTTGGCGGAGAGCCATACCTTGTCTCCAGGGGAAAAAAAGGGAGGAGCTCTTCTTTTCTTATCCGCGAATCTCTTCATGCGTGAAGAAGCCTGTAAGAGAGAATTTTGGGTCTCTCTCCATATGATGGAGAGATCACGAGAAATTTCATCCACAGCGGGCAGACCAGAGGGCAAGGGGGTAGGGAGGGGGGGAAGAGGGTGACGGCCGTACACCACGAAAAACGGGGATTTGGAGGAAGATTCAGAGATTCTGAAATTATACGAGAATTCGGCCCAAGGTAGAAGATCTGCCCAGTCATCCTGGCGGGAGGAAACAAAATGTCGTAAATAGTCACCCAAGATCTGGTTAATTCTTTCTACTTGTCCATTGGATTGAGGATGGTATGCAGAAGAAAAATTTAATTTAATCTTGAGTTGTTTACAGAGAGCCCTCCAGAATTTAGACACAAATTGGACGCCTCTATCCGAGACGATCTGCGTAGGCAACCCGTGAAGACGAAAAATGTGTACAAAAAATTGTTTAGCCAACTGAGGCGCTGAAGGAAGACCAGGAAGAGGGATGAAATGTGCCATTTTGGAGAATCGATCAACGACCACCCAAATAACAGTGTTGCCATGGGATGGGGGTAAGTCAGTAATAAAATCCATACCAATCAGAGACCAAGGTTGTTCGGGAACAGGCAGAGGAAGAAGAAAACCAGCGGGCTTCTGGCGAGGAGTCTTATCCCGGGCACAGATAGTGCAGGCTCGCACAAAGTCCACCACATCAGTCTCTAGAGTCGGCCACCAATAGAAGCGAGAGATGAGTTGCACAGATTTCTTGATGCCCGCATGACCTGCGAGATGGGAGGAGTGACCCCATTTGAGGATTCCGAGGCGTTGGCGTGGAGAAACAAAGGTCTTTCCTGGTGGAGTTTGCCTGATGGAGGCTGGAGAAGTGGAAATCAGGCAGTCAGGAGGAATGATGTGTTGAGGAGAGAGTTCAATTTCAGAAGCATCTGAGGAACGAGAGAGAGCATCGGCCCTAATGTTCTTATCAGCAGGCCGAAAGTGAATTTCAAAATTAAATCGGGCAAAGAACAGAGACCACCTGGCCTGACGAGGATTCAGCCGTTGGGCAGACTCGAGGTATGAGAGGTTCTTGTGATCGGTGTAAATAATAACTGGAAATCTTGATCCCTCCAGCAGATGCCTCCATTCCTCAAGTGCTAATTTAATGGCTAGAAGCTCTCGATCCCCGATGGAGTAGTTCCTCTCCGCCGGAGAGAAGGTCCTAGAAAAAAACCCACAAGTAACAGCATGCCCGGAAGAGTTTTTTTGTAGAAGGACAGCTCCAGCTCCCACTGAGGAGGCATCAACCTCCAATAGGAAGGGTTTAGATGGGTCAGGTCTGGAGAGCACGGGAGCCGAAGAGAAGGCGGACTTGAGTCGTTTAAAGGCGTCTTCCGCTTGAGGAGGCCAAGACTTGGGATCGGCATTTTTTTTGGTTAAAGCCACAATAGGAGCCACAATGGTAGAAAAATGTGGAATAAATTGCCTGTAATAATTGGCGAACCCCAAAAAACGTTGGATGGCACGGAGTCCGGAGGGGCGTGGCCAATCTAAGACGGCAGAGAGTTTATCTGGATCCATTTGTAGTCCCTGGCCAGAGACCAAGTATCCTAGAAAAGGAAGAGATTGGCATTCAAACAGACATTTCTCAATTTTAGCATAGAGTTGATTGTCACGAAGTCTCTGAAGAACCATACGGACATGCTGGCGGTGTTCTTCTAGATTGGCCGAAAAAATTAGGATATCATCAAGATATACAACAACACAGGAGTATAACAGATCACGAAAAATTTCATTAACAAAGTCTTGGAAGACAGCAGGGGCGTTGCACAGGCCAAAGGGCATGACCAGATACTCAAAGTGTCCATCTCTGGTGTTAAATGCTGTTTTCCACTCATCCCCCTCTCTGATGCGGATGAGGTTATAGGCGCCTCTTAAGTCCAATTTAGTAAAGATGTGGGCACCTTGGAGGCGATCAAAGAGTTCAGAGATGAGGGGTAAGGGGTAGCGGTTCTTAACCGTGATTTTATTAAGTCCGCGGTAGTCAATGCAAGGACGTAGAGAGCCATCTTTTTTGGACACAAAGAAAAATCCGGCTCCGGCAGGAGAGGAGGATTTACGGATAAAGCCCTTTTTTAGATTCTCCTGGACGTATTCAGACATGGCAAGAGTCTCTGGGGCAGAGAGAGGATAAATTCTGCCCCGGGGTGGAGTAGTGCCCGGGAGGAGGTCGATAGGACAATCATAAGGCCTGTGAGGAGGTAGAGTCTCCGCTTGTTTTTTGCAGAAAACATCCGCGAAGTCCATATAGGCCTTAGGGAGACCGGTTACTGGAGGAAGCACAGAGTTACGGCAAGGGTTACTGGGAACCGGTTTTAGACAGTCCTTGGAACAAGAGGGCCCCCAACTCTTGATCTCCCCAGTGGACCAATCCAGGGTTGGGGAATGAAGTTGAAGCCAGGGAAGTCCAAGGAGAATTTCCGAGGTGCAATTGGGGAGGACCAAAAGTTCAATCCTCTCGTGATGAGATCCGATGCTCATTAGAAGGGGCTCCGTGCGGAAACGTATGGAACAGTCCAATCTTTCATTGTTTATACAATTGATGTAAAGGGGTCTGGTGAGACTGGTCACTGGGATGTTGAACCTGTTGACGAGAGAGGCCAAAATAAAATTTCCTGCAGATCCAGAGTCTAAGAAGGCCACAGAAGAGAAGGAGAAGGCAGAGGCAGACATCCGCACAGGCACAGTAAGACGTGGAGAAGCAGAGTGGACATCAAGGATTGTCTCACCTTTGTGCGGAGTCAGGGTACGTCTTTCCAGGCGGGGAGGGCGGATAGGACAATCCCTCAGGAAGTGTTCGGTACTAGCACAGTACAGGCAGAGGTTCTCCATGCGGCGTCGTGTCCTCTCTTGAGATGTCAGGCGAGACCGGTCGACCTGCATAGCCTCCACGGCGGGAGGCACAGGAACAGATTGCAGGGAACCAGAGGAGAGAGGAGCCGAGGAGAAGAAACGCCTCGTGCGAACAGAGTCCATATCTTGGCGGAGCTCCTGACGCCTTTCGGAAAAACGCATGTCAATGCGAGTGGCTAGGTGAATAAGTTCATGAAGATTAGCAGGCATTTCTCGTGCGGCCAGAACATCTTTAATGTTGCTGGATAGGCCTTTTTTAAAGGTCGCGCAGAGGGCCTCATTGTTCCAGGATAATTCAGAAGCAAGAGTACGGAATTGTACGGCATACTCGCCAACGGAAGAATTACCCTGGACCAGGTTCAACAGGGCAGTCTCAGCAGAAGAGGCTCGGGCAGGTTCCTCAAAGACACTTCGAATTTCCGAGAAGAAGGAGTGTACAGAGGCAGTGACGAGGTCATTGCGGTCCCAGAGCGGTGTGGCCCAAGCCAGGGCTTTTCCAGACAGCAGGCTGACTACGAAAGCCACCTTAGACCTTTCAGTGGGGAACTGGTCCGACATCATCTCCAAGTGTAATGAACATTGGGAAAGGAAGCCACGGCAAAGCTTAGAGTCCCCATCAAATTTATCCGGCAAGGATAGTCGTAGTCCAGAAGCGGCCACTCGCTGCGGAGGAGGTACAGGAGCTGGCGGAGGAGATGGTTGCTGGAGCTGTGGTAGTAACTGTTGTAGCATAACAGTCAGTTGAGACAGCTGTTGGCCTTGTTGCGCAATCTGTTGTGACTGCTGGGCGACCACCGTGGTGAGGTCAGCGACAACTGGCAGAGGAACTTCAGCGGGATCCATGGCCGGATCTACTGTCACGATGCCGGCTGGCAGGTAGTGGATCCTCTGTGCCAGAGAGGGATTGGCGTGGACCGTGCTAGAGGATCGGTTCTAAGTCACTACTGGTTTTCACCAGAGCCCGCCGCAAAGCGGGATGGTCTTGCTGCGGCGGTAGTGACCAGGTCGTATCCCCTAGCAACGGCTCAACCTCTCTGGCTGCTGAAGATAGGCGCGGTACAAGGGAGTAGACAGAAGCAAGGTCGGACGTAGCAGAAGGTCGGGGCAGGCAGCAAGGATCGTAGTCAGGGGCAACGGCAGGAGGTCTGGAACACAGGCTAGGAACACACAAGGAAACGCTTTCACTGGCACTAAGGCAACAAGATCCGGCGAGGGGGTGAAGGGGAAGTGAGGTGATATAGGGAAGTGCACAGGTGTAAACACTAATTGGAACCACTGCGCCAATCAGCGGCGCAGTGGCCCTTTAAATCGCAAAGACCCGGCGCGCGCGCGCCCTAGGGAGCGGGGCCGCGCGCGCCGGGACAGAACTGACGGAGAGCGAGTCAGGTACGGGAGCCGGGGTGCGCATCGCGAGCGGGCGCTACCCGCATCGCGAATCGCATCCCGGCCAGAGGCGGTATCGCAGCGCCCCGGGTCCGTGGAACCGACCGGAGCGCTGCAGTGAGAGGAGTGTAGCGAGCGCTCCGGGGAGGAGCGGGGACCCGGAGCGCTCGGCGTAACAATAGTGCAGTATTACCAAACATGGGTTAAGGGGGTACTCTGGTGGGAAAAAAAAAGTTTTCAAATCAACTACTCCCAGAAAGTTATATATATATTTGTAAATTACTTCTGTTCAAAAATCTTAATTCTCCCAGTACTTATCAGTTGCTGTCGCAGTTTCTTTCCAGTCTGACCACAGTGCTCTCCTGACACCTCTATCCATGACAGGAACTGTCCAGAGCAGGATAGGTTTCCTATAGGGATGTGGTTCTACTTTAGACAGGGACAGAGGTGTCAGCAGAGAGCACTGTGTTCAGACTGAAAATAACTACACAATTTACTCTGGAGCATACAGCAGCTGACAAGTAATGGAAAAATTAAGATTTGTATATAGAAGTAATTCACAAGTCTGTATATCTTTCTGGTACTAGTTTATTTAACAACATAAGTTTTCTACCAGAGTATTCCATTAATATCTTATATGATTAGCACTTACCAGATAAGGTTGTGGTATATAGTTAGGGCTGCAACTAGCAATTATTTCTAAAATCGATTATTGGTATGATTAATTGGATAAAAACCCAAAACAGGATTAGGGGACCAAGGAAGGGTTAACAGGAGGGCGGGATGAAGTTGTGAAGAGTTAACAGGGAGGAAGTTGTGAAGAGTTAACAGGGGGAGGGAAAGAGAGGGGACAGCACCTGGGGAGAAGGAACAGTTCACAGACCTTAGTGATGGCCGTCCTCCTGCACCAGAAAGATGCCAGCTTCTGGCTAGACAGCGGAGGCACCGAGGACAAGGAGGCGGTGCCAGCTTCTGGATAGCACTTCAGGCTGCAGTCTCAGTGCTGCTGGTAGGCCGCAGATGTTTCAGGCATCTTCAAAAAGGCATCAGAGGGTAAAGGAAGGCACCAGATGATAAGGGAAGATGGAGGTGGCAGACTGAGAGGCAAAAAAGGCATGGAAAAAATAGTAAAAATAGTAGGAATATGGCATTACTAGGCCATGCCCTTAACCCCTTAAGGACCATGGGAGTACCTGTACGCCCTGAGTCCGCTCCCGTTCTATAACACAGGGCCACGGCGGGTCAGGCCCAGGCTCGAACAATAGAAGGGGACCCGTGGCTAATAGCGCACAGCACTGATCACAGTGCCGCTCGCCATTAACCCTTTAGATGCGGCGTTCAAAGTTGATTGCCGCGTCTAAAGGGAAACTAAACTATCCCCGGCTATCCCCGGTGAAATTGCAGCATCCCGAACAGCTGTGGGACAGCAGGAGGGTCCCCTTATCTGCCTCCTGGTGTCCGATCGCCAAATGACTGCTCAGTGCCTGAGATCCAGGCATGAGCAGTCAAACAGCAGAATCATCGATCAATGGGTTCCTATGAGAAACCATTGATCAATGTAAAAGATAAGTGTGTGCAGTGTTATAGCCCCCTATAAAAAAAAAAAAAGTTGATACAGATAATTTAATGGGGTATTCCGGGCAAAAACCTTTTATCCCCTATCCAAAGGATAGAGGATAAGATGTCTGATCATGGGGGGCCCGCCGCTAGGACCCCCTGCAATCTCCCTGCAGCACCCGCATTTTATGCAGGAGCTGCGTCTCCAGTGCTCCCGCATAGAATGCGGGTGCTGCAGGGAGATTGAGGGTGGGTCCCAGCAGCAGGCCCCCCCGCGATCAGACATCTTATCCCCTATCCTTCGGATAGGGGATAAAATGTTTTTGTCCGGGATACCCCTTTAACCCCTTCCCTAATAAAATTTTGAATAAAAAAAAAAACTGTGAAAATAAAATAAACATATGTGGTATTGCCATGTGCGTAAATGTACGAATTATAAAAATATGTAATTAAGCTGCACGGTCAATGGCATACACGCAAATAAAATCCCAAGTCCAAAATAGTGTATTTTTGGTCACTTTTTATATCATGAAAAAATTTATAAAAAGCGATCAAAAAGTCCTAACAATACAAAAATGATACTGGTAAAAACTTCAGATCACGGTGTAAAAAAATGAGCCCTCATGCTGCCCCATAAGTGGAAAAATAAAAAGTTATAGGGTCAGCAGATGATGTAGTTATGATTTTTTCCAGAAGTACGACAAAATCAAACCTATATGAAGAGGATATCATTTTAATTGTATGGACCTACAGAATAAAGAGAAGGTGTAATTTTTACCGAAAAATGTACTGCGTAGAAACGGAAGCTCCCAAAAGTTACAAAAAAACTGTGTTTTTTCTTCAATGTTGTCGCACAATGATTTTTTTTCCGTTTCGGAGTAGATTTTTGGGTAAAATGACTCATGTCATTACAAAGTAGAATTGGTGGTGCAAAAAATAAGCCATCATATGGATTTATCAATGATTGGAATCGTCGACAATAATTTCCATAATCAATTTTAATCAATAATATTGATTAATTGTTGCACCCCAAAATATAGTAGACCCATGACTTGTAAACACTCATTACGCCCTTCCTCCCCTCATGTGCCTCTCGCATGAGTTTTAACCTGTCACCAAGGATCTAACATGCTCCCCATATTATTTATAGAGTGGGCTGATGGTTTTACCAATGTAGGGAAACACGACTGCATATGAATGCGTAAAACCCCGAAATTACACTTCTAATTTTGGCAAAATGTAGAAAATGGTTTGTTCCTGTTGCCTCTCTTCACGCTTCAACCCCTTAAAGCATTTGGAAATTCTTGTTAGCAGTATTTTTAAAAACAGAAGCACTAGACCCTTTATATATAGTGCTCCCCGTTGCCTCCCTCCCTCCCCTTGTGCACTTCACTACCCAGCTCCCTGTTGCACAGGGCAAGCTTCATTATAAGCTTATAGGGATCATCTTGTGCAGCGACACAGATCACATGCAGAGAAGTGTTCAGCCACACACTTTTCCCAGCAATATATACAGATTAGTGGGGGGTCTGAGCAATCAGATCCCTTATCATATCCCTGCAACATAGAAAAGGTTTTTTTTTCATAACGAGTGGGACACTTTATCTGCAGTTCCCAGGGTGCAGATCTTTTAAGATATGCAGCTGTTTAAGGTGCCATGTTGCTAGGCCAGACCGGAGGCCTGAAGGGCTTAATCTACACAGCCTACATCCTCCACTCACTAACTGACTAAACTAAAAAGAAGGGCAGGCCAAGACATAAGGCTCTACCTCTAAAAAAATTATAGGCCCAGTGTATAAAATGTAAAAACACATATAAATAGAATAACATTCCCCACTAGTAGTGGCCTAGTGGGACACATCAACAGGAGGCAAGTAAGAGGTCAGCAAATTATGCTTTACCCAAAACATTCAAATGATGTATATGAGACTGTATAAATACATGTAGATTACTTATATTATAGCACAGATAGATGACAGTGTTACAGCCCTCTATGTGAATAGTTGTATATGCTTTGTCATAGGTCCTAAATGCTTTTGTCATAGATCGTAAAGGGTATGTTTATATATCATTGTTGTACCTTCTACATAGATATTTTACAGCAGCCACAAGAACCATAGAAAACAATAATTAAAAATGTACTTATTAATTTCTATGGAGGACAAGACAAGGATGAAGGAAGCTTTGATCATCAACAATTGTGAATGGCCTGATCCCAACATAGGTGATCTATACAGAAGGGTTGTCTTTTATTGCAATACTATCTGTGATAATAAGGAGGATGCTGCTGTAAAGTTTTCTCTACAGAATAGGAGGAGGCAGTTTATTATTAGGCTTAGTGGCCAAAGTGCAAACTGCAAGATTTCAGGATTATTTTAACCCCTTAAGGACCAAGTGGTTTTCTGTTTTTGCACTTTCGTTTTTTCCTCCTTACCTTTTAAAAATCATAATCTTTTCAATTTTGCACCTAAAATTTAATTTTTTGAGCCACCAATTCTACTTTGTAATGACATCAGTCATTTTACCCAAAAGTCGATTGCGAAAAAAATAATAATTGTGCAACAAAATTGAAGAAAAAACACCATTTTGTAAATTTTGGGGGATTCTATTTCTACGCTGTACATTTTTCAGTAAAAATGACAATTTATCTTTATTCTGTAGGTCCATACGATTAAAATGATACCATACTTTTATAGGTTTGATTTAGTCGTACTTTTGGAAAAAATCATAACTACATGCACGAAAATTTATACATTTAAAATTGTCCTCTTCTGACCCCTATAACTTTTATTTTTCTACGTATGGGGTGGTATGAGGGAAAAAAAATTGCTCCGTAATCTGAAGTTTTAATCAGTACCAATTTTGTTTTGATCAGACTTTTTAAACGCTTTTTATTCCTTTTTTTATTGTGTGAAAAGTGACCCAAAATATGCTATTTTGGACTTTGGAAGCTTTTTGCACGTACACCATTAACTGTGCGGTTTAATTTACGATATATTTTATAATTCGGACATTTACGCACGTGGCAATACCATATATGTTTATTTTTATTATGGTTATATATTTTTATATGGAATTTGGGAAAAGGGGGATGATTTAAACTGATCTGTGTGCTCTGCGCTCGATTGATAAAGTCTGGCCCTGCCAGGCTTTATCATTCTGAGCACTGGAGCCACCTCAGTAGGCTACCTCAGTAGTGGATCACCCCCCGCGATCGCGCTGTGGGGGGGGGGGGGGGGCGTTCCCCCCCACCAGACCACCAGGGACTGGATACAGGCACCTTTAGATGCTAAAGGGTTAATAGCCGGCCGCAGAAAGGAATCAGCTGGGGGCTGTCCGGTATGATGCGGGCTCGAGTCAGGAGCCCATGTCATACGCCGTTAACGGCCATTGGACGAGCATAGACGTCCATGGTCGTTATCGAGTTAAAATACAAGTAGTAAATTGGAAAAGAAAAAAAAAAAAGAAAAGAAACCAACCATTAAAATATGCTTAACACAAAATGTGATTTAAGTAATAGGTTATGAGCCGCTGACTCGTTTTCTGCAAGGGTATGCATGAGTAATCCATATATACTGTGCAATATGTAGAATAGCAGAATTTTAAGCAGTTTTCTAGATCCTTTATAGAATGAAACTTGAGTTGATTGACACTATTCAATCAGTACTATTTGTTCTAAGGTTAATGTGCTCCAAAGCATATGAATTGTCAGTACTAGTGAAGTGGAAGACTACAACTATTGATCGTGTTGGAATAGACACTTCTTAATCCATCACCCTGCAAACAATAATCTATACGTTTGCCCCGCTGCTATTATCTGCAGCTCAAAGCTGACATTCTAAATGCAGAGCATCTTTCATACAGAGAGAACACTTGAGTTAATACTCTTTGTTGTAATCTCTATATCAAGTGAAGCAATCAAGGACTTTATCAACAAGGAATATATCCACAATAAATTACTACTTGCATAGGAAAAATACAGGTTTTCGGTTATATGTGAATATATATTGCTTCTGTGATTCCTGATACATGTGTCACATTTCAGTAAACAGTATTTTCAGGATACCAAGGTAAAAATCTGTCTAAAAATAAGCCTGTAAGTTACTTTCATGAGCCTACTCAATTAGCAACTCTTTTTGTTCACCATATGACCTTTATCGCAGATGACAATGAAAACCCCAGTTGAAATAGAGAAGCATGTTGAACTATTCTGCCTATTTAGACTATTGTAACTCTTTACTAATAGGCCTCCCCTTCTCTAAACTCTCTACTCTTCAGTCCATCCTCAATGCCGCAGCCAGACTCTTCTTCCTCTCAAGCCGTTACGCCAATGACCCCCCCCCCCCCCTCTGTGCCAGTCACTACACTGGATACCTATTCAGTCCAGAATACAGTACAAAATCCTCATTTTCACACACAAAGCTCTCCCAGTGCTGCACCTCCCTACATCTCCTCCCTTATCTCTGTCTACCATCCTACACGTTCTCTCCGCTCTGCTAATGATCTTACACTAACATCTTCTATAATCCGAACCTCTAACTCCTGTCTCCAAGACTTTGCTTGTGCTGCACCAGTTCTCTGGAATGCGATATCTTGAACCCTAAGACTCAACCACAACATCCACAGTTTTAAACGTGCCCTAAAGACACCTCTCTTCAAGCAGGCCTATAACATTCCCTAATTGGTCTCCACTACTACCACTTTGCCCCTTTTGAGACCTCTGGGTCTTGGAGATATCAAAAGCTTCATATTTGAAAGTCTCCCCCCTACTCTCTATGCACTTCAGACATTCGGAGACTAGCTAGTGACTGGTTCACCCTACTGTATGTAACCTATTTATGAAATATGGCTGGACCACTGTATCAATAAAAGCACTTTATGCCTTCTTTCTCAACCCCATTCCTTGTAGTCTGTAAGCTCTCGCAAGCAGGGCCCTCACTCCTCCTGTTGGAATAGTTAGTGTGCAATATTGCTATGTCTGATGCTTGTCTTTATATGTTCCCCAATATTGTAAAGTGCTGAGGAATCTGTTGGCGCTATATAAATAAAATTATTATTATTATTTATAATTATTATTATTATATTGGTTGGGCAGCAGTGGGGCTGCCTGACCACTGGGTCATTCCCTTTGTGGGCTTGGTGTCACGGCAGTCACAGCCCGTTGCTGCACCAGTGTTAGTTTAGGGACCCACTCTTATCAGGTGGCCTTGACATGGTGAGTGGTCTTGCACATTTTAATCAAAAGATACAATAACAACGTGTTTGTTTTTGGAATTATGCTAAGAAGCAAGTAGATCATTGTACAAGTTGCGGATATGCGGTTATGTTTATTTATTTTTTATTTTTTGCGAGTTACATGGGATGGAGAAGATGGTGCAAGAGGGCAACTCTGATCAAAGAAGACATCTGTCAATCTCTTAAAGTAACTGCACCGTAATCACTTATGTGATCTGCAGAGTGACTGTGTTGAATAGATGAATTGGTTGTTAACAGTAACTCTTTATCAGAAGTCTCAAACTGTGGCCCTCCAGAAGTTGCAAAACTTAAACTCCCACCATGCCTGGACATACCCAGACAGCGATTAGCTGCAGCCAACAGCTGTCTGGGAATACTGCTGTCTGGGAATACTGGAAGTTGAAGTTTTGAAACATCTGGAGGGCCACAGTTTGAGACCACTGCTCTATGTGCTCATTGTATAGGATAATATTTGTCATTGTATAATGGCAATGTGTAGTCATCTTGTGGCAGTGTTTTTCAAGAACAATATATTATTTTGTCACTATGTGGAGGTACCATGGTCAGAATGGGGCAGTATTTTTTACACTTGTATGGTGTTATTCTTGGTTACATTGGTTTGGTATACTGGGTTTTGTTCAGTAACAGTATGGAGATAATATTGTACCTTGTAAGTGGTATTATTCGGTAATAATATGACTATTATTTAGGGGAATATTATATACATAGAAAATTGTCTTATAGCTAGCAAGGAGGGGGTTGAAGAGTCCAAAATTTAGTCTAGGGCCCTTGTCTCTAGTTACATAACTAGAGTATCTATAATTGCCTGCTTCACCCTAATGCCAAATAATGAACCCTTATGTATTAATATTCCCAATGTGTTAAGTTAGTAAATTTATTCCAGTTTTCTGCCAGTTTTCTGGACAGTATTATGGAATACAGAACACACAATGCTGCAGTTCCACGCTAGTAAATACGCTGAATTAGAATCAGCTTTGCTGCATCTTGGGTCTACTAGAAAATTCCTATTTTATGAGTTGTTGGAATATCCCTTTTACTTGTACAGTACATTCTTTGCTCTCAGGACAAAGCTGCCTTGCTCTTCTACATACATGCCATGATTTACTATGGCTACAAAGGCCTTTTGATTTATACGTAGAAGATGAGCTACACCAGTAAGTAGTCAGCTGAAACAAAATAAAACAAAGTGACCACCTTTCCTGTCTTATAATGGAACTTTTATTGTGTTATATATCATAACTAGAGATTATTCCCCAACTCGAATAGACAATGGTTGTAATTTTCCAGCACAGTTCTAGGAATAGGCCATTTTTAACTGTATTTCTTCTGAAAGACACTGAATTAATGGCTACCACTACATTCACTAAACAGACTTCACAATGCAGATAAATGGTTGGAATATTGCTTAGACTGCTATACTGAGTCCCATCAAACCTACAGTAACATCAGATCATGTCATATTTTACATATAGCTTAGCGCTAGCAGTGTCCTGGGGTTATCCTCTTGTTTGTATTTGTAGTTCAGCTGCAGCAGCGTGCACCTGTATACTTACTGCATTCAATAGTTGTGCATTAGGATGTGCTGGCCATTTTTCTGACATATATATATATATATATATATATATATATATATATATATATATATACAGTATATACTGTATATTATATTATATTTCACAGTACTTTACAATTCTGGGGGTACATGTAGAGGCAAAAATTCTCTAGGACACTGTTGCCCAACTTGTGGCTCTCCAGCTGTTGCACAACAAACAAAAGTCTCCCATTATGCCCAGACAGCCTCAGGCTGTAAAAAGCTAGAGTAGAAATGTGTGCACTGTGCTATGTTGTAAAGAAATAAGCTAATAAGCTGCAAAAAAAAAGAAGAAAAAACCTCACATAGTCATCCGTTGTTAGGATTTGCATTGGCAGTCAACCATTCTTTTGAGCTGCAGTACGGTTTTTCTACATTTACAATGAATGAGATGCAGCAAGTCTGTATAATGGAACCATAGTGTGTAGAAAACCAGTCATAGAAACAAAAAGATATGTGTGATGTTACTATGCATTTACACAGGTATCACACATTAGAGAACATAAACTGAACTGCATATATTGGAAGATAAGGTGAGATGTTCTATTGTATCAAGTCTATTAATATTCTCAACATCCATTTTTCAAGTTATATCTGTTTCTTCCATGGATAATATATGTGGGTTGACAGCATGAGGGCTGCTATATATGTGTGTGTGTATATATATATATATATATATATATATATATATATATATATATATATATATATATATATTGTAGGGAACAGCTTACACAGTGGGGGTAGGCAATGACAATATTCACACAGGCAGTTGGTTTCAAACGTCCAAGAGGATGTTTATTTAAGTGATTTTCAGCACAAAGCACAGTGCAAACAAAACAGCAAAATCTAAGCCTGTCCGGCTTTAACTTAATATCAGAATACCTCACTATCCTACTGTGGGCCTAATGTCGGTCCCCTCCCCCAGCCGGATTCGGCAATCGTAGGCTGAAAACGAGGTGTGAATGCAGCCTAACACAGCCAGTACCTTATAGAGGTGACTCTTCCTGTCAGATGAAAAAATGACCACATCGTCCAGGTAAACAGTGGCATTATCACGATGTGGTCTCAAGATTAGATCCATCAGCCTCTGAAATGTAGCAGGGGCCCCATGTAACCCAAATGGCATCACAACATACTGAAACAGGCCTTCTGAAGTGGAAAATGCAGTCTTCTCTTTAGCCTCCTCAGATAATGGTATCTGCCAATAACCCTTTGTAAGGTCAAGTGTTGTGATGCACCTTGCCCTCCCAAGCCTCTCAATAAGTTCATCTACCCGTTGTATGGGGTATGCATCAAATTTTGAGACCTCATTTAATTTTCTGAAGTCATTACAGAATCTCCACGTCTCATTGGGCTTTGGGATTAGCACAATGGGACTTGACCATTCACTAGTAGACTCCTCAATGACACCTAATTCCAGCATGCGTTTGACCTCAGAGGACACTGCCTCCCTGTGCGCTTCTGGAATTCTGTATGGCTTTACGTTTATTTTACTGTGAGGCTCAGCTTTAATATGGCGTTTTATTAGGCGAGTGTGGCCTATGCTTACCTAGCTCATGTCACCGCCGCTCCAGTTAGCCTTCACCTGGTCCCCACATCTTCTCTCTTCTTCCTCCTGCTGAGACATGCGCTCATTGCAGGACCTGCCCTCCCAGCCAATAAGTGGCCAAAATGGGATGTCCATTTTACAGCTCAAAAAAAAATGTGAAATCAATACATGTATGCATAAACAGAAGGTGTAAAATTAAAGGGGTAGTCCAGAGATAAACTTCCTTTCAAAACAGGTCAGGGAGGAGGTGATTAATAAACAGGACCCACTCTTACATCCTCCCTTCCATGCCGCTGGTATGACAGAGCTATACTACTTACTTTCCAGCATTTCCGAGTTCTAGGATGTGATGTCACATGCCTGCTCAGCCAATCAGCAGCTGAGGTGGGACATTCCTGCTGCCAGTGATTAGATGAGCAGACGTGAAATGTCACATCATTAAAGGGGTACTCCACCCCTAGAATCTTATCCCCTATCCAAAGGATAGTGGATAAGATGTCAGATCACCAGGGTCCCGCTGCTGGGTACCCCCGGGATCTCCACTGCGGCACCCCGCTATTATTACTGCACAGAGCAAACTAGCTCTGTGCGTAATGATGGGCAATACAGGGGCCGGAGCATCGTTACATCACGGTTCCGCCCCCTCAATACAAGTCTATGGGAGGGGGCATTAAGGGGGCAGGGGTCACGAGGGGGCGGAGCCGTGACATAATGATCCTCCGGCCCCTGTATCGCCGGTCATTACGCACAAAGCGAGTGTGCTCTGTGCAGTAATGATAGCAGGGTGCAACAGCGGAGATCCCAGGGGTCCTCAGCAGTGGGACCTTGGCGATTTGACATCTTATCCCCTATCCTTTGGATAGGGGATAAGATGTCTAGGGGCGGAGTACCCCTTAAAACTCAGAGGCCATGCACAGCAAGAGTCAGAATTCCATGATGTTTGAGCTCAGTGAGTTTTCCAAACTAGACATCCCCTGTAAGCATTTATTTTTGAGAGAAAAAAGGTAATGTGAGGATGGTCAGTCACTGGGGAAGCACAGAGACAATAATGTTGTCATGTTTTAAGTAATATATTATTCTTTGCTGTGATATTATAGTACATGTGCTTATTCATGCATATTTATATTAAAGGGGTATTTCAGGAAAAAAATTTATTTTTTATTTTTTATGTCAACTGGCTCCAGAAAGTTAAACAGATTTGTAAATGACTTCTATTAAAAAATCTTAATCCTTCCAATAATTATCAGCTGCTGAAGTTGAGTTGTTCTTTTCTGTCTGGCAACAGTGCTCTCTGCTGACATCTCTGCTTGTCTCAAGAAATGCACAGAGTAGAAAAGGTTTTCTATGAGGATTTGCTTCTACTGTATATATAAAAAAAAAAAAAGTTTTTTCCTGGATAACCCCTTCAAGGCTACAGATTTCATTTTCCTATATTACTCTACAGAATTGAAAATAAAGTAAACCCAGCAGCCCATTAATAGGTATCCAACATATTTAAGTGATCAGATGAAAAAAAGTGCCAGTTTTCTAAATACGTTGGAGAGGTGAGCATGGGAATAAGTCCAGCGATGACTAATAATGGAGCTTCACAAATAGAATGCGGCTGCAGTAAGAGTCATTTTAATCCTCTTGGCAGTGGTCAGTGCCAATATTCATAAGTCATTTCATAATTTTTGCCTGTGACAGTATTCCACTTGGAAGGAAGGCCGTGTAGAAAGAGGCAACAATATGCTTTTACACTTGGAGATTTTCAACGTGCTTAAAAAGTAAATTGCGGTATTGAGCAAGAAAGCACTGCTCATCTGAATAAATAGAGCTGAAATGAAACCCATGGACAATACAATTGGAAGATGTGAAAAAGAGGATTTGGTTAGCAAGAAACCAGTTAATAAGAATCAGCTCAGTCTGATCTCATTGCAATATGACTGGCACAGATCTCCCATAGATCATCATGCCCTGGATGCTTATATAGAAGTCTTTCTTACCTTTCTGTTTTAAATTAACTTTGTCTGCAATTGGCCTATATATGTATGTATATATATATCTATATATATATATATATATATATATATATATATATATATATAAACTCCAGGAGAGCAGCACAACAAATTTAAGAAAACCGATGCAATGGTGCACGCTGGGTGTGAACCTTGGTGAGAGGTTCACCTGTGCTAGAAAAAAAGAAGAGACCAGCAGCACACAGAAAAATAAGTGCAAAAAAGGTGGAGGTTTATTGCATTATCCCAGTGTACAGAAGAAGCGACGTTTCAGCGACCTCTCGTTGCCGTTCTCAGCTTGAGATCGGCGACGAGAGGTCGCTGAAACATCGCTTCTTCTGTACACTGGGATAATGCAATAAACCTCCACCTTTTTTGCACCTATTTTTCTGTGTGCTGCTGGTCTCTTGTTTTTGTTTTATATATATATATATATATATATATATATATATATATATATATATATATACATACATACATATTTATCCCATACAGTACATAGGTGTCATCTGTACCATCTGTAACAGGGCCCTCCTGCCGTTTATAATGCCTCTTACATGCCAGGTCCTGTTGGTGACTACCACCTTTGCCCCGTTTTTAGCTGTGCTACTAATATTATAATAAAGGGGTACTCCGGTGAAAACCTTTTTTCTTTTAAATCAACTAGTGGCAGAAAGTTAAACATATTTGTAAATTACTGCTATTAAAAAATCTTAATCCTTCCAGTACTTATTAGCTGCTGAATGCTACCGAGGAAATTCCTTTCTTTTTGGAACACTGGTGACATCACGAGCACAGTGCTCTCTGCTGACATCTCTATCCATTTTAGCAACCATGCATAGCAGATGTATGCTAAGGGCAACATGGTGGCTCAGTGGTTAGCACTGCTGCCTTGCAGTGCTGGGGACTTGGGTTCAAATCCCACTAAGGACAACAATAAATAAAGCGTTATTATTATTATAAAAATGTCAGCAGAGAGAACTGTGCTCGTGATGTCATCAGAGAGCATTCCAAAAAGAAAATAATTTCCTCTGTAGTATTCAGCAGCTAATAAGTACAGGAAGGCTTAAGATTTTTTAATAGAAGTAATTTACAAAAAAGACTGAGTATGGTCTTGAAACTCATCCAGCCCCCCCAATACGACTATTGAAACCACTTACATAAACCTTTGTGAGTCCCGCATCGATAGGTGTCTGACCCGGTCAGTTGCCAGCCACGTATGCGCGCCTTGCAGCCACGAGGACGCCACCGCTACTCTGAATAGAAGCGCTGGAGCTACAACATTCGGAGCCCACCACCAGTCACGGCACCTTCACCATAGGAGACGGCAGAGTCCTCCAACAGAATCCTCTCCCGCAGTGAGAGAGATAACAGAGTTCGTTCCAGTAAAGCGCAAAGGAGAGACCACAGGAGAGATCACAGTATCCCCAAAGAGCAACAGCATCCTGACAAGTACCGGTCCCGGGGCGGTGAGCATAACTGTATCATTCTACTAACTGTTACAATTGCCGGCAATTATTACAATTCTGCTACCAAGTGATATATTAACTCTGTTACCAAGGGACATAACAGTGCTACACTGATATGCTTTAACGAACTGGATACAAACCTATTCAACTATTTATCAAAAGACTCAATAGACTGTGGTTAAAATTGCTATAAATAGCCCCATGGGTTGCTATTAGAGACTAACATCTAAAAAAGGTCCAAACTCTAAAGAGGACCTTTGTTGGATATCCATAATTTTTTGAGTGGTCTCAATAGTACTATTATGTTTTAAATAATATTTTATATTCATGATTTATTTCTTATTCGCAATTTTATCTATATTTTACTATACTTTTGTAGGGAGTGCCGTGGCTCTACAAGGGCCCTGTAAGTCATGGTACTTACCATGTCTTACTAATAATTTGATTACTATAAATTATAAATAATAAATATCATCATTTAACCTATTTAGCCAGTGGTGTCCATACATCATTTACCCTGAGCCCCAATTCTTTCTTGTAAAATATTACCATTTTCATTCACCTTGGGTATAGGTGATTTTTTTGGGCAGCCCGGGTTGCTGTTGGTTACGGTGAGGACAAAGAGCCACTCCAAATCCCCTTTTTAATCTAATTTACAAATATGTTTAACTTTCTGCAACCAGTTGATTTAAAAGAAAAAAGGTTTTCACCGGAGTACCCCTTTAACCATAGTGTGGTTGCTAAATGGCCCCTAAAGAAGTCATGGTTGTGCACCCCTTTGTTACATTGTGGTGAAGGGTCAAAATGATGGTAAGAAAATAAACAGAAATAATACATGAAACTCACTCTCCCTGTTCCCAAGTCAAGTAGTTTTGTGTCATGCAGTGACCTTACTTTTCTACATCTGCACCTGGAAATCAAATTTTCGAGCTGTGGAAAAACTTATGAGTAGCTTTTTGATACATATCATTTTACATTATATGCCTCATACTGCATTGTACTTGTGTGTCTAAGACATTATACAGGAGCAGAACACACACAGACACAACCAAATGGCAAGAGACAGACAAGTTCCCGGCTATACTCACTTCAGCTGTGTCTGTGTGTTCATTTTGTATAAAATTGAAGACACAGCTTAAAAAGGGTACTCCGGTGGAAAACATTTTATTATTATTTTTTTTTATCAACTGGTGCCAGAAAGTTAAACAGATTTGTAAATAACTTCTATTAAAAAATATTAATCCTTTCAGTACTTATCAGCTTCTGTTATGATCCACAGGAAGTTCTTTTTTTTTTTCATTTCCTTTCTGCCTGACCACCGTGCTCTCTGTTGACACCTCTGTCCATTTTAGCAACTGTACAGAGAAGGAGAGGTTTTCTATGGGGATTTTCTCCTACTCTGGACAGTTCCTGACATGGACAGATGTGTCAGCAGAGAGCACTGTGGCCAGACAGAAAGGAAACTCAAAAAGAAAAGAACTTTCTGCGGATCATACATCAGCTGATAACTACTGGAAGGATTAAGATTTTTTAATAGAAGTAATTTACAAATCTGTTTAACTTTCTAGCACCAGTTGGCAAATAGCTGTTTCAGCATGCTAGGAGTTGTAGTTGCGTACCTCCAGCAGTTGCATAACTACATCTCCCAGCATGCCCTTCAGCGATCAGTACATGCTGGGAATTGTAGTTTTGCAACAGCTGGAGGCACACTGGTTGGAAAATACTGAGTTAGGCAACAGAATCTATCTGAAGGTTTTCCAAACAGTGTGCCTCCAGCTGTTGCAAAAGTACAACTCCCAGCATGCACAGTCTGTCAGTACATGCTGGGAGTTGTAGTTTTGAAACAGCTGTAGGTTTGCCCCCACATGTAAATGTACAGGGTACATTCACACTGGCGGGTTTACAGTGGGTTTCCTGCTTCAAGTCTGAGCTGCGTCAAATTTTTCTCCGCTGCACAATCTCCTAGCGGGAAACTCACCGTCAACGACAGCCAGTGCGAATGTACCCTAAAAACACTACACTACACTGTATATGTAGTGTTTTAACACAAAATAAAGGTTAAAACACTACATATACACCCCCTTACACTACCCCCCCCCCCCCAATAAAAATGAAAAACGAATCATACGGCAGGGTTTCCAAAATGGAGCCTCCAGCTGTTGCAAAAAAACAACTCCCAGCATTTCCGGACAGACACTGACTGTCCGGGCATGCTGGGAGTTTAGCAACAGCTGGAGGCACCCTGTTTGGGAATCACTGGCACAGAATACCCATGTGTTCACCCCTATGCAATTTAGTTCTCAAATGCTCATGGCGCTCTCTCACTTCGGAGCCCTATCTTATTGCAAGGAAACAGTTAAGGGCCACATATGGGGTATTTCCGTACTCTGGAGAAATTGCACTACATATTTTGGGGGGCTTTTTCTCCTTTTACCCCTTAGGAATAGGAAAAGCTGGGGGCTACACCAGCCTGTTAGTGTAATAAAATAAAAATGTTTACTCTAACATGCTGGTGTTGCCCCATACTTTTTATTTTCACAAGCGGTAAAAGGAAAAAAAAAAAAAAAAAAAGACCCCCAAAATGTTAACGCAATTTGATCCTGAGTACGGAAATACCCCATATGTGGACGTAAAATGCTCAGGAGGCTCAGGAGTGAGAGCGTGCCATGTAGCTTCCAAAATGGGGTCACATGTGGGGGGAGGTCCACTGTTCTGGCACCACGGGGGGCTTTGTAAACACACATGGCCCCTGACCTCCATTCCAAAAAAATTATCTTTCCAAAAGCTCAATGGCGCTCCTCCTCTTCTGAGCATTGTAGTGCAACAGCAGAGCACTATACATCCACATATGGGGTATTTCCATACTCAGAAGAAATGCGGTTACAAATTTGGGGGGTCATTTCTCCTATTACCCCTTGTAAAAATGTTAAATTTGGGGAAAAAACTGAATTTTAGTGAAACCTTTTTTTAATTTTATTTACACATTCAACTTTAACAAAAAGTCGTCAAACACCTGTGGGGTGTTATGTTTCACTGAACCCCTTTTTACGTTCCTTTAGGGGTGTAGTTTCCAAAATAGTATGCCATTTTTTTTTGTTGTTGTTGTCCTGGCACCATAGGGGCTTCCTAAATGTGACATGCCGCCCAAAAACCATTTCAGAAAAACTCACTCTCCAAAATCCCATTGTCGCTCCTTCCCATCTGAGCCCTTTACTGCACCCGCCGAACACATTACATACACATATGAGGTATTTTCTTACTCTAGAGAAATTGGGTTACAAATTTAAGGAACATTTATCTCCTTTTACCCCTTGTAAAAATTCAAAAACTGGGTCTACAAGAACATGCGAGTGTAAAAAATTAAGATTTTGAATTTTCTCCTTCACTTTTCTGTTATTCCTGTGAAACACCTAAAGGGTTAAAAAACTTACTGATTGTCATTTTGAATACTTTGAGGGGTGCAGTTTTTATAATGGGTCATTTGTGGGGTATTTCTAATATGAAGGTCCTTCAGATCCACTTCAAAACTGAACTGGTCCCTAAAAAATTCTGACTGAAAATGTTGTGAAAAAATTGGAAAATTGCTGCTGAAATTTGAAGCCTTCTGATGTCTTCCAAAAGTAAAAACATGTCAACTTTATGATGCAATCATAAAGTAGACATGTTGTTTATGTCAATCAATATATAATTTATTTGGAATGTCCATTTTCCTTATAAGCAGAGAGCTTCAAAGTTTAAAAAAATGCAACATTTTCAATTTTTTCATAAAATTTTGGAATTTTTCACCAAGAAATGATGCAAGTATCAATGGAATTTTACCACTAACATAAAGTAGAATATGTCACGAAAAAACAATCTCGAAATCAGAATGAAAAGTAAAAGCATCCCAGAGTTATTAATGCTTAAAGTGACAGTGGTCAGATGTGCAAAAAACGCTTTGGTCCTTAAGGACAAAATGGGCCTGGTCCTTAAGAGGTTAAAGGGATACACCGTTGAAAAAAAAAATGTAATCAACTGGTGCCAGAAAGTTAAACAGATTAGTAAATTGCTTCTATTTAAAAATCTTAATTCTTTCAGTACTTATCAGCTGCTTAAGCTCCACAGGAAGTTCTTTTCATTTTGATTTTATTTTCTGTCTGACCACAGTGCTCTCTGCTGACCCCTCTGTCCATGTCAGGAACTGTCAAGCCAGTGCAGGATAGGTTTGCTATGAGGATTTGCTCCTACTCTGGACAGTTCCTGACATGGACAGAGGTGTCAGCGGAGAGCACTGTGGTCAGACAGAAAGTAAATTAAAAAAGAAAATTACTTCCTGTGGAGCTATATGCTCCACAGAAAGCAATTTTCTTTTTTAATTTCCTTTCTGTCTGACCACAGTGCTCTCTGCTGACACTTCTGTCCATGTCAGGAACTGTCCAGAGAAGTACTGGACGGATTAAGATTTTTAAATAGAAGTAATTTACAAATCTGTTTAACTTTCTGGCGCCAGTTGGTTTAAAAAAAGAAAAAGTTTTTCAGTGGAGTAAAGTAGGATAAGGTTCAAGCTGTCAATAAAATGAATTACTTATATGGATTTATTGGCACATGTTGGTGAATGCATGTGACCAAAAGCAACACCCCTGTGTTCATTAACTGTCTATTCACATGGCAGAATTTCCGTTCGTGGAATTCCGCCTCAAATTAAAGCCCATAGACTTCTAGAGGATTTTGCTCTCCCATTCACACTTCTGACTGACCGCTTGCGGAATTCCACAAGCAGAAATTCAGAAGTGTGAATGGGAAGGCGGAATCCCATAGAAGTCTATGGGCTTTAAATTGAGGCGGAATTCTGCAAGCAGAAATTCTGCCGTGAGAATAGGCCCTAAGGCCGTTGTACTCTGACAACAGTGCTCTCTACTGACATCTCTGTCTGTCTCAGGAACTGTCCAGAGCTGGAAAGGTTTGCTATGAAGATTTGCTCCTACTCTGTACAGTTCCTGAGACAGACAGAGGTGTCAGCAGAGAGCACTGCCATCAGACAGAAAAGTACAACTCAACTTCAGAAGCTGATAAATATTGGTAGGATTAATATTTTTCACTAGAAGTAATTTACAAATATGTTTAACATTCTGGAGACAGTTGGTATGAAAAAAATAGTTTTTTCACTGGATTAACCCTATAAATCCACCTTTCTGGCTGCAACTAGAATGCCTGTGTGCCACAGAATTTGAGAAGCTCTCCTGTAGACTATAATGAATATAAAATCAACAATGTGGCCTTGGATCAACACACACATAAAAACTGGTCTTGTGAAAGGATGACAGCAGCAGGTTCAATTGATAGATAGAAAGCATTACCGCTGAGCGACCAGAAGCTATCATTACATGGGCAAATGCCGAGATACAAGTTACGATAAAACAAATGCTCCGTAAATATGATGTTGGAAGTTTTTATATAATTTCTATTACATTAATTCTGAATATCACACATTACATGTGGTTAGTTTGTTTTTTTAAACTACTGATGAAGTTATAACATGGCTTCTTGTACCATCTCTCAATGCTATGCTACTGTAAATGTTTATACATGGAATATATTCATGGAAGTGCTATCTATTTCCATTGACTGTGGATTTAGTCACCATTATTGAGCCATATGATGCACAGATTGGTGCCAGAATAGGCAGATGGTTGATGTTTCTTTCGTTGATGCCAATTAAATTTGGTTTTTACTTGCTGAAAGGGATCGTGCCAACCAGCCTTTTGAATTGTGTCAAAAGGTAACTACATTTCTGCATATTCTAAAATACCATCAACTAAAAGCAAATCGCTAGCAAGAAAGCGGGTCCAAGTCTTAACTCTTCTGTTGCCTCTGAGTCTTAGCAGAAATATGTACATTACTCCAGGCTTTTGTATAAATTTAGTTTGACCAATTGCAGAGGCATCTATAGAACTGGCCTTAAGATTTGTTAGTCAATATTCTCTGGAGGACATGGCTAGAATAAGATTGTAGTTTGTAAAAAACCATGTGACAAAAACAAAAAAAACACTAAAACAGGAAAATAAGCATTCCTAGGAACCCTCATTCCTGATAATCGACCCGTGTAATAGGGCCATGGATCAGCCGACAAATAAGCAAATGCTACTTTGCTGGCTGATTTAATCTATTGCGGGACCATTTGAATTATCGCTATCGGATGCATATTACTCTGTATAAACTGAGTATGTGAGGATGTGGAGGGATACGCCAAATGGAAAAGGATTTAGGCAAACCAGAAGAATGGTCAGAACTTTGGCAACTGAAATTCGATGTGGTTAAAGGGGTTATCCAGCATAAGGTGATTTTAGTACATACCTGGCAGACAGTAATGGGGCTTGTCTTGGGGCAAAATGTCTATGTTGTGAGATTACCATAACACTGTGGCTAGCTGTTTGTGAACTAGTATTTCATTTTTGACTTTTCTTGACTTTTTTTGACTACAAATCCCACAATTCCATCTTCCTCCCTCCCTCCCACACATCAGCCACCCCACCCATTGAAACATAAATGTGCTGCATCCATTCAAATCAGTGTGGTTTTCAATCAGGGTGCCTACAGCTGTTGCATTAGTTGCAGATTGATCCCTCCACCCATTGAAGAAGACAGGCTCCCTGTCATCAGATGACTAGCGAGTCAGGTCTCGGCCGCATTGCAATCTGGGAAAAATCTGAGACAACAGTAATTTTGTATGCTGGTAAAAATAAATATTGGGGTGAAAATCACAGAAGAATTGTGAGAAAACCGTCACACACAGGTACAGACACTATATTATGAACTACACTAACTTTACAGCTTCTGTAATATAGTCAAATAAAATAATTCATGGTATATCCCTTTAAGTGCCAGATAATGCACCTGGGGCGTAAAAACCCAAGGGCAGAATATAGAATATTTGATATAGTGCTGACCTCAATATCTGAGGAGAGGGATTAAGGAGTAATTATTTCAGAAGACTTAAAGGTAGGAAGACAATGTAATAGAGAAGCAGGAAATGCTAGCAGAATGCTTGGATGTATAGGGAGAGGTATAAGCAGTAGAAAGAGAGAAGCGCTCATGCCGCTGTACAGCAAACTGGTGAGACCTCACTTGGAGTATTGTGTGCAGTACTGGAGGCCAAATCTCCAGAAGGATATAGATAGTCTAGAGAGAGTTCAGAGAAGAGCTACTAAACTAGTACATGGATTGCAGAATAAAACTTACCAGGAAAGATTAAAAGACCTTAACATGTAAGAAGAAAGAAGAGACAGAGGGGATATAATAGAAACTTTTAAATAAATAAAAGGAATCAACACAGTAAATGAAGAGAGCATATTTAACCTCTTTGGGGACGCAGGGCATATGCATGCGCCCTGCCTCCCCGATCCTTAAGGACTCAGGGTGTACCTGTACGCCCTGAGTATTTCCGGTCCCTGCTGCTCGTCAGGCAGGGAACGGACCAGGATGCCTGCTGAAATCATTCAGCAGGCATCCAGTGACAATGCCTGGGGGGGGGGGGGGGGGGTCAGATCGTCGTTTTGCACCAATTCCAGGTCAATTGGGTTTCCTGTGACCCGGAGAAAAAAGGACGGCACCTACCATCCTTTAGCAGCAGGAGTGAGGTGGCCACTGGTGCCACCTCCCAATCGTCCTGAATCAGGACGCCTGCTGTCGGGGTGTCCCTCATGGCACCTGCTCCGACCCTGTTCCGAAGGGTGAGAGCGGGTGCCGGAGCGTGTACCTGTGGCTGGGGCCCCTGATCCCTGGCATCGGGGGCAGGATTGTAGCCCCAGGAGCGGATTCGGCTGCGGTGACGGCAGGCGGATCTTCGGTGCGCAGCAGCAGCTGCCTCCTGCTCACAAGGACATGCTGGGAGTTGTTGTTATGCAACAGCAGAAGGCACAACTTCAACTCCCAGCATGCCCTTTGGTAGTTTGTGCATGCTGGGGCTTGTAGTTATGCAACAGCTGGAGGCACAAGCTGTTGCATAACTACAACCCCCAGCATGCACGGAGAGCCAAAGGGCATGCTGGGAGTTGCAGTAGTGTGCCTCCAGCTGTTGCAAACTAAAACTCCCAGCATGCAATGATAGACAGTACATGCTGGGAGTTGTAGTTGTGCAACAGCTGGAGGCACACTGGTTGAGAAACACTTAGTTAAGTAATTAACTTCCAGTGTTTTGCAACCAGTATGCCTCCAGTTGTTGAATAACTACAACCCCCAGCATGTATGGACAGCCAAAGGGCATGCTGGAAGTTGTAGTAGTATGTCTCCAGCTGTTGCATAACTACAAGTCCCAGCATGCCCCTTGGCTGTCCGGGCATGCTGAGAGTTGTAGCTTTTTGCAACAGCTGAAGGCACACTGGTTGCAAAACACTGAGTTTGTTACCTAAATCTGTGATTCGCAACCAGTGTCTCTCCAGCTGTTGCAAACTACAACTCCCAGCATGCTCTGATAGACCGTACATGCTGGGAGTTGTAGTTTTGCACCAGCTGGAGGCACACTGGTTGGGAAACACTGAGTTAAGTAACACACTCTCAGTGTTTTGCAAACAGTGTGCCTCCAGCTGTAGAATAACTAAAACCCCCAGCATGCACGACAGCCAAAGGGCATGCTGGGAGTAGTAGTTTTGCAACAGGGTACATTCACACGGGCGGGGGTTTACAGTGAGTTTCTTGCTGCAAGTTTAAGATGCAGCAAAATTTCCGCTGCAGCTCTAAACACTACACAAAATAAAGGGTAAAACGCTACATATACATATACCCCTACACAGTTACGCCCCGGCTACCCTCCTAATAAAATAAAAACACGTCTGGTATGGCAGTGTTTACAAAACGGAGCCTCCAGCTCTTACAAAACAACAACTCCCAATATTGCCGGACAGCCATTGACTGTCATGGCATGCTGGGAGTTTTGCAACAGCTGAAGTCACCCTGTTTGGGAAACACTGTTTTATGGTAATTTTTGTATCGGAGGCAAGTGAAATTCTGGCATCCAGGTCCATCCCTATGCAAATCCCCAATCTAGGCCTCAAATGCGCATGGCGCTCTCTCACTTCGGAGCCCTGTCGTATTTCAAGGCAACAATTTAGTGTCACATATGGGATATTTCCGTACTCTGGGGAACTTGCCTAACAAATTTTGGTGGGCTTTTTCTCCTTTTACCCCTTATGAAAAGGTAAAGTTGGGGTCTACACTTGCATGTAATTGTAAAAAATATAATTTTTTTACACTAACATGCTGGTGTTGCCCCATACTTTTCATTTTCAAAAGGTAAAAGGAAAAAAAGACCCCCAAAATTTGTAACACAATTTCTCCTGAGTACAAAAATACCCCAAATGTTCTGCAAACGCACAATAGGGCTTAGGCATGAGATTGAACTTTGTAAATTTGAGGCCTAAATTGGTGATTTGCACAAGGGTGGCTGATTTTACAGTGGTTCTGACATAAACGCAAAAAAATAAATACCCACATCCCATTTTGGAAACTACACGCCTCACGGAACGTAGCAATGGGTATAGTGAGCCTTAACACCCCACAGATGTTTGCCGAATTTCGTTAAAGTTTGATGGGAAAAAAAAAATTTCACTAAAATGCTAGTGTAACCCTAAATTTTTCATTTTCACAAGAGGAATTAGGAAAAAAATACCCCCAAAATGTGTAACCCCATTTCTTCAGAGTAAGAACATACCCCACATGTGGATGTAAAGTGCTCTGCGGGCAAACTACAATGCTCAGAAGAGAAGGAGCGCCATTGGGCTTTTGGAGAGACAATTTTTCCGGAATTGAAGGCCTTGTGCATTTACAAAGCACCCATGGTGCCAGAACAATGGACCCCCCCCCATCCCAAATTTGACCCCATTTTGGAAATTACACCATTCACATGATGTAATAAGGGGTGCAGTGAGCATTTACACCCGACAGGTGTCTGACAGATTTTTGGAACACTGATCCGTGAAAATTTAAAATGTAATATTTCATTTCCACAGCCTACTGTTCCAAAGATCTGTCAAACGCCAGCGGGGTGTAAATGCTTACTGCACCCCTTATTAAACTCTGTGAGGGGTGTAGTTTCCAAAATGGGGTCACATGTGGGGGAATCCACTGTTCTGGCACCATGGGGGGCTTTGTAAATGCACATGGACCCCGGCTTCCATTCCAAACAAATTCTCTCTCCAAAAGATCGATGGGGCTCCTTCTCTTCTGAGCATTGTAGTTTGCCCGCAGAGCACTTTAAATCCACATATGGGGTACTTTCAAACTCAGAAGAAATTGGGTTAAACATTTTGTGGGGCATTTTCTCCTTTTATCCCTTGTAAAAATGAAAAATTTGGGGAAAAACCAGCATTTTGGTGGAAAAAAAAATAATTTTCCATCTACACATCCAACTTTAACGAAAATTCATGAAACACCTGTGGGTTGTTAAAGCTCACTGTACCCGTTGTTACATTCCTTGAGGTGTGCAGTTTCCAAAATAGTATTCCATGTTTTTATTTTTTTTTATTTTTTGCTGTTCTGGCACCATAGGGGCTTTCTAATTGCGACATGCCCCCCAAAAACCATTTCAGCTAAATTTTTTTCCAAAAGCCAAATGTAACTCCTTCCCTTCTGAGTAGAGAAGAGCGAAACTTTGAAAAATTCAGTTTGGCAGATCCGCCAAATTTGCCAGATTCGCCAAATTTCTGTTTGATCCAAATTTATTTGTGGCAAATATATATTAAAAACGGCTATTTCTGGCCTACACAGAGCCTCAATAGGGGTATAGAACTATTTGCTTTGTTCTAACATGCATATGTAGTGTGCTGGGGTAGTGAAATAATACTGTTATTCAGTATGACATTCAGAATATAGGCATCGCTATTAGAATCACTGCCGCAGAGCGGCACAATGACAGAGCCTGGAGGTGGCATCAGTACGAGTAGACCATATAGTGGCTGAATGACACAGTGTGGAGGTGTTGGCAGCATGAGGAGACCATATAGTGGCTGAATGACACAGTGTGGAGGTGTTGGCAGCATGAAGAGACCATATAGTGGCTGAATGACACAGAGTGGAGGTGTTGGCAGCATGAGGAGACCATATAGTGGCTGAATGACACAGCCTGGAGGTGTTGGCTGAAGCATGAGGAGACATTATAGTGGCTGAATGACACAGCTTGGATGTGGCTGAAGCATGAGGAGACCATATAGTGGCTGAATAATGCAGCTTGGAGGTGTTGGCAGAATGAGGAGACCACATAGTGGCTTAATGGCACAGCTTGAAGCTGGCAGCAGCATGAGTAGAAACTAGTGCTTCACAATCCCTAAAATGAAGATGAATTTTGAAATTCCAATTGAAGATTTATGGTAGCTAGTGCTACCATAAAAATGTTTAGGCCTAGGCCCAGCAGTATCAGTAAACCACACAGCCTGGAGGTGGCTGAAGGATGAGGAGACCATATAGTGGCTGAATGGCACAGCCTGGGGTTGGCTAAAGCATGAGGAGACCATTGAAATTTAAGATTTTGAAATTAAAATTTTAACTCCCGAGTTTTAGTGTCCTGGGCCCTGTTGTTTGGGTACAAAGGACCAAATATAACAAGTTGTCACATGTCACATGGCAGCACAATGACAGTGCTTGTAGGTGGCATCAGTATGATGAGATCATATAGTGGCTGAATGAATGCCTGGAGTTTGTGGCAGCATGGGGACACCATGTAGTGTCTGAATGGCACAGCCTGGAGACAATATAGTGTCTGAAGGAGGTGGATGAAGCATGAGGAGACCATATAGTGTCTGAATGCACAGCCTGGAGGTGGCTGAAGAATGAGGAGACCATATAGTGTCTGAATGGCACAGCCTGGAGACAATATAGTGTCTGAAGGAGGTGGATGAAGCATGAGGAGACCATATAGTGTCTGAATGGCACAGCCTGGAGGTGGCTGAAGAATGAGGAGACCATATAATGGCTAAATGACACAGCATGGATGTGTTGGCAGCATAAGGAGACCATATAATTGCTGAATGACACAGCCTGGAGCTGGCAGCAGCATAAGTAGACACTAGGGCTTAACAATCCCTAAGATTAAAAGATGAATTTTGACCATTGAAATTTAAGATTTTCATGTAGAAATTTTAGATTTTGAAATTGAAATTGAGGATTTTGACACAGCCCGGATGTGGCTGAAGCATGAGTAGACCATATAGTGGCTGAATGGCACAGCCTGGAGTTTATGGCAGGTATAAGAGACCATATAGTGGCTGAATGGCACAGCCTAGAGTTGGCTGAAACATGAGGAGACCATATTGTGTCCGAATGGCAAAGCCTTAAGGTGGCTGAAGCATGAGAAGACCATATAGTGGCTGATTGGAACAGCCTGGAGGTGGCTGAAGCATGAGGAGGCCATATGGTGTCTGAATGGCACAGCCTGGAGGTGGCTAAAGCATGAGGAGATCATATAGTGACTGAATTGCACAGTGTCGAGGTGGCTGAAGCATGAAAAGACCATATAGTGGCTGAATGGCAGAGCCTGGAGTTGGCTGAAGCATGAAAAGAGACCATATAGTAGCTGAATGAGACAGGCTGGAGGTGGCAGCAGCATCAGGAGTCCTGAAAGTTAACCGGTGACAGAGTGGTGCTGTGGGTGGCAATACCAGTACCCGGTGACGAAGGTGGGTAAAAAAATGGTCTGATGTGGAGGAATGTTTGTAACTGGGAAGCAGTGCCTTAAATCTGTTTGGCACTATCCATATTTGTGAAGTGTTGGTGTGAGACCATGGTCAATATATTCTGATGCATCAGGCATTGATGGGTGGAAATCCTGGCTGATCCATGCCTGATTAATCTTCACAAAAGGTCAGTCGCTCCACAATTTTCATTGACAGATGAGTTCTCCTTGGGGTGAATATGTCCCCCGCCGCACTAAACACCTGCTCTGATGGCACATTACTGAATGGCCAGGGCAGCTTTTCCAGGGCAAACTCTGCAAGTTGCAGCCACAAATCAAGTTTGGTTGCCCAGAAATCCAGCGGATTTTCAAGGTGTGTTGGCATGTTCATGTCAAGGTATGCCACCACCTGCTGGACGCAGATGTCTCCTCCACTTCTTGGCTGGGCACTAGCTGCTGACTGTCCTCTATTAGATCGTCATCACTGAATAGTGGAGCTGAACCCACAGCATAAGATACTTCTTTAGTGGAGGGAACAGAATAGGACCGAGGCAATGGGAGGACAGGGACTGCTCCCGGGCCATCCAAACTGAGGGTTGTGTCTGAGGAACCCACTGACTGTTGACTGGGGGTATCAGATGTTACTTGTGATGAAGTGGATGACCGTGTTAACCAATCGATGAAGGCAGATGGGTTGCTGGTCGAGACACGACTGTTAGATGATACCGGGAGCTCAGGCCTCTAGCTGCGACTCCTGCTGCCACTTTCCCCTAGTCTGCTGCTACCTCTGCCTGAGGAATTTAGGCCACTCCTCTAAGCCCGTCCTGGCACTTCTCTGTGTGACATACTTAGTGCGTATATGAGGGGAGTACAATACGCTTCACTACGCTTAAAACAGTATTTGTCTAGAACAGCAGCAGGTGGGTACTTTTGACTGTCCTTTCACAGTATCTAGGCCCTTGACAGATTAACAAGTATAAAATAGTACATTACTTAGATGTACGTTTGTGGTATTTACTTATGAGGGCAGAAAAATGCGCTACAGTACACTTAGAAAAGTATGTGAGTACAACACCAGCCAGCCAGTACTTTTGCCTGGACTTTCATAGTTTCTAGGCCCTTGACAGATTAGCAGGTACAAAATAGTACACTACTTAGATGTACGTTTGTGGTATGCAGTTATGAGGGCAGAAAAATGCGGTACAGTACGCTTAAAAAAAACATATTTTAGTAAAACACCAGCCAGTGATTACTTTTTCCTGGACTTTCACAGTATCAAGGCCCTTGACAGATTAACAGGTACAGAATAGTACACCACTTAGATGTAGGTATGTGGTATGCACTTATAAGGGCAGAAAAATGCACTACAGTACGCATAATAAACATGTTGGAGTAAAACACCAGCCGGTGACTACTTTTGGCTGTCCTTTCACAGTATGTAGGCCCTTGACAGATTAAAAGGTACAAAATAGTGAACTACTTATATGTAGGTATGTGGTATGCACTTATGAGGGCAGAAAAATGTGCTATAGTATGCTTATTAAACTTATTGGAGCAAAACACCAGAAGGTGAATACTATTGGCTGTCATTTCACAGTATGTAGGCCCTTGACAGATTAACAGGTGCAAAATAGTACACTACTTAAAGATGTAGGTATGTGGTATGCACTTATGAGGGCAGAAATTAAAAATAGAAAAAATTGCCCACAGCACCAGCAGTACACAACAATGCTGGAGCCCACATTCACTAAACCCAAAATTGCAAAAAGATCCTCTCTCAAATACTATTAGGAATGGACTGCTGGGTATGGATTATACCATCTACAGACTAGTATAACCAGCAGACCAGTTGTTGTGGAACAAAGACACAGATTTGCCATAAAAAAATATTTCTCCCTCCTGTGAAAACGTTTCTGCAGCTGAGGCAACACACAGCTCTCTGCCCCTCTCTGTAATACAATGCTCACAGTGACTGAGGGGTTAATCGCTGTGTAAGAATTAATTTCTATGCAAATACACTGTGCTCTGTGTTCTTCAGAAGGCTGAGGTGACTAAGAGCTGAAACACTGCTGCAACAAGCCTTTCTGTGTAACACACACAGCGATGTCCGTCCCATCTCTCTGCAGTGTAATGAATGAAATGATGAGCAACAAAATGGCTGCCGAATATATAGGGCTGTGACATCACAGGGGTGACTGGCTGCTGAAAGGCTGCATCCTGCATGTGATTCAGGGTCATCCCGCCTACTTCCCTTCTTGCCTTCCCAGTGTTCCTTGCCCCTTTTACTAACATGTGGATCTGCCATTTTAGATGCCCTGGAGCCTGGAGCGCAGTACATGGAGTTTAATGAAGCGATATGCGCGATAGAAGTCGTCAAACACCTGTGGTGCTTCCTAATTGCGACATGCCCCCCAAAAACCATTTCAGCAAAATTCACTCTCCAAAATCCCATTGTCGCTCCTTCCCTTCTAAAGCCTCTAGTGCACCCACAGAGCACTTTACATACACATATGAGGTATCCTTACTCGAGAGAAATTGGGATACAAATTTTGGGGGGATTTCTCTCCTTTTACCTCTTGTAAAAATAAAAAATAAATGGCTCTACAAGAACATGCGAGTGTAAAAAATTAGGATTTTGAATTTTCTCCTTCACTTTGCTGCTTTTCCTGTGAAACACCTAAAGGGTGAATAATCTTTCTGAATGTCGTTTTGACTGATTTGAGGCATGCAGTTTCTATAATCGGGTCAATTATGGGATATTTTTCACAGAAAAGCCCCTCAAATCCACTACAAACTTAAAGAGGTACTCCGCCCCTAGACATCTTATCACCTATCAAAAGGATAGGGGAAAAGATGTCTGATTGTGGAGGTCCTGCTGCTGGGGACCCCCGGGATTTTGGCTGCAGCACCCTGCTGTCATTACTGCACAGAGCAAAGTCGTGCGTAATGACGGGCGATACGGGGGCTGGAGCATCATTATGTCTTGGGTACGCCCCTCGAGACGTCAAAGTCCGCCCCCTCAATGCAAGTCTATGGGAGGGGGCATGACGGCCCCCATGCCCCCTCCCATAGACTTGTATTGAAGAGGCGGGCCGTGATGTCACGAGGGGTGGAGCCTTGAGTTTGCTCTGTGCAGTAATGACAGAGGGGTGCTGCAGCCAAGATCGCGAGTGTCCCACCACTGGGGACACCCACAATCAGACATCTTATCCCCTATCCTTAGGATAGGGGATAAGAAGTCTAGGGCGGTGTACCCCTTTAACTGGTCTCTGGAAAATTCAGATTTTGAAATTTTCATGAAAATTTAGAAAATTGCTGCTATACTCTGAAGCCCTCTAATGTCTTCAAAAAGTAAAAACATGTCAACTTTATGATGTCAACATAAAGTAGACATATTATATTTGTGAATCAATATAAAATTTATTTGGAATATCCATTTTCAGAGAGTTTCAAAGTTAGAAAAAGGCAAAATTTTCTACATTTTCATGAAATTTTGGGATTTTTCACCAAGAAAGGATGCAAGTAATGATGAAAATTTATCAGTATGTTAAAGCAGAATATGTCCCAAAAAAATTATCTCTGAATCAGAATAAAAGGTAAAAGCATCTCAGCCGTCATGCCCCCTCCCATAGACTTGCATTGAGGGGGTGGGGCGTGACTTCACACGGAGGTGGAGTCGTGACATCACGATCTTCAGTTCCCGTGGTTCGGGAGCCAGAACCTCGAGCGCTGCCAGAGTTAGATACAGGTGGGTGCTGCATGCTATATCGCGGAGGTCCCCAGCGGCGGGACTCCAGCGATCAGACATCTTATCCCCTATCCTTTGGATAGGGGATAAGATGTCTAAATGTGGTGTACCCCTTTAAGCGACCCATGCTTGTCCCTGTATGGATCATTGCACTGCAGGAGGATATGGTCCAAACTTCTCTTCAAATGAAGTAACAATTTATCAATATACACAAATATAAAGTAATTAATCCCAACGCGTTTCCCCCCTCCAAAATCGATAGTAGGAGTAATGCAGGGTTCATCAGGGGATAAATGTGTAGGAAAAAAAATGAACAAGGATATGCAGCTGGGATGTAATAACTGCCAGTTAGTGTGGAAATAAGACATCCGGTCTGGTGGGGACCACTCACTCAGACCCTAAGATACCATCCTTGATGTGTGATAAATGACCTGGGTGGCCGTGTGATGATGGCTACTCCCCTCCTGGCAGCAGCAGCAGCAGCATACTTGTCCATACTCTGTGAGGTTCCTTGCACTACAGAGGGATTGCTGGACAGTTATAGGTTAACTCCCCTTGCCCCATCCATGCCCCATCCTTCTCCTGCAATGTGTGCCATTACTTGCTGCCGGCAACTCTGCAGTCGGGACAGAGAGCAGGGGAAGGGGGTGTGCAGACCGCTAGTGGAAAATTATTTTTTGCAGGTGGTTTATACTACAGAGGAATTTGAGTTTTTCTTTTCAGTCTGACCACGGTGCTCTCTGCTGACACCTCTCTGTGTCAGGAACTGTCCAGAGTAGGAGAAAATCCCCATAGCAAACCTATCCTGCTCTGGACAGTTCCTGACAAGGACAGAGGTGTCAGCAGAGAGCACTGTGCTCAGAAAAAAAAGAACAACTCAACTTCCTCTAGAGCATACAGCAGCTGATAAGTACTGGAAGGATTAATATTTTTTAATAAAAATCATTTTCTGACACCTGTTTAATTTTCTGGCACCAGATGATTTAAAAAAAAATTGTTTTCCACCGGATTACTCCTTCAAGCTATGTAACCATGTACGTCATAGCTAAAGTTGCAGACCTCTGTAGATGTGCAGCCATGAAGGGGCCTCTATTAGGTGTATTTGATGGCTACAAAATATGTATTATTAGCCTTATGAGGCTTAGAGATAAGTAATAGTCTTTTTATGTTGTATTGGATGCGTTCCAAGTGATCGCTCTAGGTTGATATCCGCAGCCAAATTAGATAATACGTGCACGGAGAAAACAGTCTGGCTCTCTCATTGAGTCAAACAGTTCTCTGGTTTATGGTCTTGTGTAATCCCAAGATATATCCTTCAGTAGGGCATAGCACATTGTGTAAGCATTCTAATTGGTTAGCAGACTACTTTACGTAAGCATGACATCGTATTCTCTCTGTGCCAAAAGGGAATGGTTGTACAGGGTGTGATAAAGTATGTAACTGCCATTTTAGAAGAATGATCTTCATTTTATATATATTATCCATAACAATGTCTGTTAATGTCCAGTATAAATTATGTATAAAAATTATATTATTTTTATTTTCTATTCAGCACAATGAATTGTTTGCCCACATGGTGCACTATATGGAACATTACAATTTGATTATATGTTAGACATGAGCTCAGCAATAAAATATGCATGTGCTGACCAGGTTTGCTCTTAGTCCTTAATGTGTTCTTCAAGGCTAAAAGCCTGGAAAGTAGGGAATTCTTGTAATTGTAAATGCTAAGTTCCCCGCTGGGCAGTGTATTGGAGTGTGGAAAACGTTCACGGTTGGTTACACAATCGCTGCGTAAATATAACCTGCACAGTATGTAATGTAGAATATAGCAACATTGATTTTCAACTCTTTGTTACCAGATTTAAGAAATTTCACTGTATTTTTATTAATGCTATTTTGATTTTATTATTGCTGATTGTCAAAATTCTGTGGCCTTTAAAAATAAGACAAATGTCAGATATTTCAAAAACAAAATGTTGGATTTTGGATACCTTTGCACTCTTAAAGGGGTACTCTGCTGCACACATTTTATCCCCTATCCAAGGGATAGGGGATAAGATGTTAGATAGCTGGGGTCCCACCGCTGGGGAACCTTGGGATCTCGGCAGGCACCCCTGTCACGGAGTCACTGAGCTCCATGCCCGATGACTGACGATGCAGGCCACCATGTCCCCTCCATTCAAGTCTATAAGAAAAGGCGTGAGGGCTCTGTACTAGCCGTCACGCCCCCTCCCATAGACATGAATAGGGGGCGTGGTGATATCACAAGCATGGAAGCTGCAAGTTTCAGTATTCCGGACGCCGCAGCTGCCAGCCCAGAGATCGCAGGAGTTCCTAATGGTGGGAATCTATCATTTTATCCCCTATCCTTTGGGTAAGGGATAAAATGTGTGTGGCGGAGTACCCCTTTAACTAAAGGGAATTGCCCATTTCTGGCAAAATATGTAATGTAGTAAAACTTTGGGGAAAAAAACTATTTCTGTGCACCCAAGCTTTACCTGGTTGTATTAAAGACTGGACAATAACAATTTTTTGTTTAGCTTTACAAATGTTTGCACTACTCATGGATCATGCTGTAACATGATGAGTACAAATAATAGACTTTTCCTTTTTATATTGGCCAATCACTGACCCTTTTATTGGCTAACAATGTATTTTAGCTGTCGTGAGGGGTCCTGCACAGAATCTCACCACCCATTAACAAAGTGGATGTAAACAGCTATGGGTCCCCTCTCTCCCTAAGGGCCTATAGCAACCTCATTTGCCTCTACGGTGAACATCCCCTTGGCCATGATTTCTGCTTTCACCATAGCACTGACAGCTATTCTGGATGAGTTTACCAAACTGATACCTGTAAATACACTGTGGCCTTGCAGTTCTTGAGTGCTGGGTTCAAATCCCATCACAGACCACAGAGTCTGTAGGTTTTCTCCTGGTTCTTAGGTTTCCTCCAATACTCCAAAACTATACTGGTTAACAGAGATAATTTCTTTCATAGACATCTCCCTGTCTGTCTCCAGGTTGGGTGTGGTTCTTCAGCTCAGTTCCATTGAAGTGAATGGAGCCAAGTTGTAATACCACATCCAAAGTGGAGATAGACAGGGAGTGGTCCATGAAAGAAAATAGATATGTTTTTGATTCCTGGATAACCCCTTTAACTTAGAATGCAAACCCCAATTGGCATGGGGACTTATATGGGCAATGACAAGCCAGTGCTGTGGAATACGTTGGCCTTACATACATAAAGTAATTATTAGTAGTAGTAATTTGATATGAGAAAAGTATCATATACTTGGCATTATTCTTGCAATTCTTGGGTGATAGTAGGATAGTATTTTGACAAGTATGTAGTAATATTGGATATTTATAAAGTTTCAAGTCTTTTCACAGCAGTATTGTAAAAACAAATAAAAATAAAAACAGCATTAAACAATGACAGGCGGATTCCAATACTATGTAGGGGGCATGTGGAATTTCCCACTTCTATGGGTTACCTTCCAAAATATCAGCAAAACATTTACCAAAAGTTAACATTAAGCATAAATTCTATATAAAATTTACAATAGGTCAATATTACCATAGAATAAAAATAAAAAGAGAAAATGGAATGCACCATAAAACAGCATCAATATAGTTTCTTTTCATATTTGCCTCATTTTTTATTTCATTACTTTATAACGTAATCTTTCCCACACGCATCTGTGTTACCGATTTGCAGAAATTAATCAGTACAGCTCATTTCACAGTATTAGTTAAACAAGGAAGTACTTAGAGTAATTGAAGTCCATGTTAATAAAATGCATTGCAAGGAGTGCTATCACCAACCCAGTCATCAATTATGTCGACTACTTCTCTGTTTATTCAACACGTTAAATGTAATGAGTCACCTGACTGAAGTTTATTTTCATGGAAAAAAAAAAAAAATCTGCCCGTATAATTGAGAAGGTGTCTCTAGATACAAAGGTATATTAAAAAGAATACAAAATGACGATGAAGTGTGATACAGCTTCATAAATTATTGTCATGGATACTGTACATGCTACATACATGTTCTAGTTTCCTACCAGTGGTGAACATAGCACACATTGCAAAGTAAAGACCCTTATAAACAATAGTATGTAGATCCCTTACTGCCTTATAAGCTAATAAGTACCGTATTTTTCCTCCTATAGGAAGCACCGGCGTATTAGACGCACCCAATTTTTAGGGGCAAAATCTAAAAAAAATAAAGATTTTGAACCCAATAGTGGTCTTCAACCTGCGGACCTCCAGATGTTGCAAAACTACAACTCCCAGCATGCTGGGAGTTGTAGTTTTGCAACATCTGGAGGTCCGCAGATTGAAGACCACTGCATAGGAGGTAATACTCACGTGTCCCCGCTGCTCTAGACCCATCACCGCTGCCCTGGATGTCGCTCCATCGCTGTCGCCGTGTCCCCGTTGCTCCGGAACATCTCTGCTGCTGGCCGGGTATCCTCGCTCTCCGTCTCCGCCATCACGTCGCTACGCACGCCGACGCACGTACGCGGCGACGTGATGACGAGGAAGGAGAGCGCCGGCATATAGGGGATCCCTGAACCGAGAAGACACCGAGGAGGCAGGTAAGGTCCCTCCCGGTGTCCTGTAAGCACTAACCCGGCTATTCAGTCAGGCTGTTCGGGACCGCCGCGGTCCCGAACAGCCCGACTGAATAGCCGGGTTAGTGTCACTTTCCCTTCAGACGCGGTGGTCAGCTTTGATCGCCGCGTCTGAAGGGTTAATACAGGGCATCACCGCAATCGGTGATGTCCTGTATTAGCTGCGGGTCCAGGCCGTTGATGGCCACAGGGACCACCGCGATAGGGGTGTATTCGCCGTATAAGACGCACCGACTTTTCCCCCCCAGTTTTGGGGAAGAAAAAGTGCGTCTTATACGGCAAAAAATATGGTAATTAGTTATTCATAAACAGAATGTGGCTCTTGATGTTTCTTTGTTTTTGTTTTTTTACTAAATAGCTTGAGATGCTGAAGCATGTTTACTTTTATTTAATCTGTTTTTATTTTTAGATTATTGTGTTTTTTCATGTTGTGCACATTGTCATTAGCTTTTTGCACAAAAAATTCAAGATATACTTTACAGGTCTCTCCATAGATATAGGAAACAGAAGACTAAGGAAGACCCTACTGCTGAGACCGGTGCAGAGGTCATTGTACAGGACAGGGCAGGAGGGGAGATGTGCCCATTACCTTCTGTGAATGGCCAACGCCTCTCTTATCTATATATTGGTGGCACCTTTTACTGCCTGTGATGATATTGGGGAGACTGATGAAAAGTTTTCTCTACAAAACAAGAGCCTCTTACAATGTTTATTGGGCAGATTCAAATTTGAAGAAAAAAAAAAGAAAACATTCTTCAAAAATTCTTAAGAATATGTTTATCATAAAGCTTGATTTGAACAATAAGTAATTCCCTTTAAATCCTTTGATATTATGCTAAATGTTCTGCTATATCACAATTCACTAGTGATTATAAGCGCAAGGAATCATTTACTTACAATAGTTACTTATGTGCAATATACTGATGCAAAAACAAGTCTGTTCCATGATGGGAGTAGTAGTAGTCTCACAACACTGCAGGAGTCTGTTGATTTCACCTCTTCTGAGCATGCTCAGAAGTAATAACGGATATTATATACCAGGTGCAAACAAATGACAGTTGCCATAGACTTCAATGTTGACCTCTTGCCACAAATGGACATTCATTAACGTGCACCTGCGGCTCCCGAGGTATGACGCGCGCTCAGCAGGTGAGCGTGCATCACACCCGGTGTGTCCCGGTTGCTATAAGCAACCGGGACCCACGGCTAATGCCGGATGTCGCTGCGTCCAAAACGAAAGTAAACATTACATTACTTGCTCAGTGGTGCTGTTCGGGGCCGATGAAGTGAAATCACGGCATCCCGGACAGCATCCATGACACAATGAGGATCCCTACCTGCCTCCTTGCTGTCTGATCGCTTAATGACTGCTCCGTGTATGAGATCCAGGCAGGAGCAGTCAAGGGGCAGAAACACTGATCAATGCTATGCTACAGCATAGAATTGAACAGTATGAGAGAGCAATGTACTGCATGTTATAGTCCCCTATGGGGGCTATAACATTGCAGAAAAAAGTGAAAAGAAAAGTAAATAAAGATCATTTAAAGGGGTACTCCGCTGCTCTGCGTTTGGAACAAATTGTTCCGAAGGCTAGAGCCGGTGCCGGGAGCTTGTAATTTCATAGCCCCGCTACCTCATGACATCATGCCTCGCCCCCTCAAAGCAAGTTTTTGGGAGGGTCAATGGCGTATGCAAAAAAAAGTCCAAAATAGCTTGTTTTTGGTCACTTTTTATTTCATGAAAAAATTTATAAAAAGCTATCAAAAAGTCCAATCAATACAAAAATGGTGCCTCTAAAAACTTCAGATGACTTCAGATATTCATTTTCGTGCATGTAGTTATGATTTTTTCCAAAAGTAAGACAAAATAAAACCTATATAAGTAGGGTATCATTTTATTCATATGGACCTACAGAATAAAGATAAGGTGTCATTTTTACCAAAAAGTATACTGCGTAGAAACGGAAGCCCCCAAAACTTACAAAATGGCATTTTTCTTAACTTTTGTTTAGTTATTCTCACCATCCAGCACCTCTGTCACCTAATAGGTGGTTGTAGGATGGTTGACATGGCAACTGAGGACCCTTAGGCCTGTCATGTTTGTATTCCTATTATGCAACAAGGGGTATTTCCCTAGTGATCGAATCCCCTAGTGGTCATGTCCCATAGTAGGACTAAAATGACATTTAAAGTGTTAAAATTATTTTAAAAAACACACACACGAATATAAAAAGTAAAAAAAAAATTTAAATACTTTTAACATTTATATAAAAAAAATAAAAATAAAACATAATTGGTATCACTATATCACAACCAGAAATACCGATTTAACAAGTTTAATATCAAAAATAGAAAAATAGGGAACCTTTTAAAATATTAATATTTATTATAATCATTTAAAAAAAATGAAAAAACTTGAAAAAATCACACCACGTGAAAAAAACTAAAGATATATTGCCACCGCCATATGCTGGTATCTTTCTTGGTGCTCACCTCTCCACATTATTTCGTGCAAATGAGCGCCCCAACATTGTATTCTTGTATTATCGCCACCGCCATCAGAGTTATGCACAAGCTCGCTCCACAAACAAACAAAAAGAAAGGAGATGCTGAAATAACAGTAAGAAAGCCAAAGTACGGTTCCTGATGAATTAAAGGCTGAAGGAAACGCGTCGAACCGATACCTTACAGAGGACCAGTGTGAACGAACACAAGGAGAAGACAACAGGTTTTTTCTCACATCCTCTATCTATTATTGCCACCATGTGTGTGTGAACAAATGAAATTATCTTAGTATTCTAAGGGACAGTGCAATAATTTATGAAGCTCAAACTTGTCTATCAATGGTTAATAACTAAACTAGTAACCCGTCTGCAAATGTAAAAATACTCATTTATGCACATCTGGGACTATGTGAAGTACATGTAAGGGAACTGTGCAATATCCAATAAGGCGCTGATATACATGCAGATAGTGGACCTATTGGACTTTGTATAATACCCATGGGACAAGGAAGCTTTTGGCACTAAAAGTCACATAAAACGTTTTCACCGTGTCCACATTTATGCGATTTTTATGGATGAATAATCTGGTGCAACATTGATATTAGACATCTCACTGTGTTTGTACCGACTTGTCATTTGTCATATGTGGATGATTGAGCTTGGTGCAATATACCAAATGATGAGGCACATCTAGTATCTGCAAAAACGCAGACACTCATATATAATAAACACCACGGACAAACGCTGAAGTGTCTTCTCATATCATCAAAGGGAACACTGCATGTAGTAAACCATCCATCTTAACAAATAGCACTGGACGCAGTAAATTATCATCAGTCTTACTGATTCAAGTTGTGGTGTTTGCATGAACGTTCTTTATGGTTCAAATACCTAAAATCAAGTGTGAACAGTGATCAAAAAGACTGTGGCGATAATACAAGAATACAATGTTGGGGCGCTCATTTGCACGAAATAATGTGGAGAGGTGAGCACCAAGAAAGATACCAGCATATGGCGGTGGCAATATATCTTTAGTTTTTTTTCACGTGGTGTGATTTTTCAAGTTTTTTCATTTTTTTAAATGATTATAATAAATATTAATATTTTAAAAGGTTTCCTATTTTTCTATTTTTGATATTTTTGTACTAGTTGGGAGACATCCTCCGGATCATTGTAGTTTTTTCTTTTAACAAGTTTAATACTTCTCCAAAATAGTTTAAAGTATGTGTAATGTATCCATTTTAAAAGAACACATATATACAACATTTTGTATTGCCACTGTCATACTGACCACAGAATAAAGTGACAATGTTTTTCCATACCATACGGGGAACTATGTAAAAACAACATACATTAAATGGTACAGTTAAGGGATTTGAACAGGCAGAAGCTAAGTTTGCTCCCGGGGCCCTTCCCTCCTTGGCTGAACTTGATGGACATTTGTCTTTTTTAAACCGTACTGACTATGTAAATCTGTAACTATGTTGTATAAAAATAAAAAATATACTACACTCTTCTCCTCTAGTGTGCCATCCCATCCCCACAGGACCTGTCTGCTCAGCCAATCATTAATTGAGGCTGAGGTCATTGATTGCAGGCAACTGCTTAGGGGAAAGATAGTGTAGATAGAGAGTGGGGACTTATTAATGTACCTGGGGGTGGAGCAGAGGGAGGGGTTAGAATAGTTAATAGGGATAGGCTTCATAGGAAGAAAAAACATGCTCCATTGAATTGCATGTTGACTAATCCCCAGAAGTCTGTCATATAAAACAGAGGAACTGGAGTGGTTGATGTCTGAGTAGAATTATGAGATAATGGGTATAACAGAGACTTGGTTGGACGATAGCTGTGACTGGGCTGTCAACATACAGGGTTATAGTCTAATCAGGAAGGATCGGACAAAACATAAAGGAGGAGGAGTTTGTCTTTATGTAAATTCCAGTCTGAAGGCCGCACTGCAGGAGGATATACGGGAGGGAAATGATAATGTGGAGTCACTATGGGTAGAAATATATGGAGATGAAAATAAAAAAAATTCAGATAGGGGTTTGCTATAAGCCACCAAACATAATGGAAGAGCCAGAAGATCAATTACTGAGGCAAATAAACATGGCAACAAATCAGAATGATGTGATAATAATGGGGGACTTTAACTATCCTGATATCAACTGGGAAACTGAGACCAGTGAATCTCATAAAGGAAACAGGTTTCTGACTATAGCTAAAGACAATTATCTGTCCCAAATGGTGCAGAGCCCGACCAGAGGGGGCACCCTACTAGACTTAATATTAACCAAAAGACCTGACAGAGTAACTAATGTGCAAGTAGAAGGACACCTAGGAAATAGTGATCATAATATAATATATTATAACTTGTTCTTCAATAAGGGAATCTCTTGAGGGGGCCACAAAAACATTGAACTTTAGGAAGGCAAAGTTTGATAAACTCAGAGAAGCCCTTAATTGAAATTGGGATAGTGTCTTCAAAAACAAGAATACTGACACTAAATGGGAGACTTTAAAAAATATCTTAAATTCTGACTGTAAGATGTATATACCTTATGGGAATAAAAGGGTCAGAAGTAAAAGAAAACCAATATGGATGAATAAAAATTTAAGGGGGCAATAAATGACAAAAATAAAGCATTTAAACTACTAAAACAGGACATCAGTGAAGAAGCATTAAGAAAGCTATAGAGAAAAATGTAAAATATGTAAAAAACAGATAAAAACCACAAAAATAGAGACAGAACGAATAATTGCCCAAGAGAGTAAAACTAACCCCAAAATGTTTTTTAACTATATAAATAGCAAAAAGGTAAAAAATGAAAGTGTTGGCCCTTTAAAAAATAATGAGGAAGAAATTATAAACAGGGATCAGGAAAAAGCAAATATATTAAACAAATTCTTCTCCACTGTATTCACCGAGGAAAATGAAATGCCAGGGGAAATACAGCGAGATAAGGTAAACTCCCCAGTACAGGTCACCTGTCTAACCCAGGAAGAAGTACAGTGCCACCTACAGAAAATAAAAATAGACAAACCACCAGGTCCAGATGGCATTCCTCCCGTGTTCTAAAGTAATTAAATAATGTAATAGACAGACCCCTATTTTTTATATTCAGGGACTCTATAGTATTAGGGACTTTTCCCCAGGACAGGCGCATGGCAAATGTGGTGCCAATATTTAAAAAGGGGTCAAAAGGTGACCCCCGGCAATCACAGACCTGTTAGTTTAACCACCGTTGTATGTAAATTGTTTGAGGGTTTTCTAAGGGATGCTATTTTGGAGTGTCTTCATAAAAATAAATATATGACTCCATATCAGCATGGCTTTATGAGGGATCTGTCCTGTCAAACTAACCTGATCAGCTTTTATGAGGAGGTGAGCTCCAGACTGGATCAGGGGCAATCGCTGGATGTCGTATATCTGGATTTTTCCAAAGCATTTGATACGGTTCCACATAAAAGATTGGTACATGAAATGAGAAGGATTGGGCTGGGGGAGAATGTGTGTAAGTGGGTAAGTAATTGGCTCAGTGATAGGAAACAGAGGGTGGTTATTAATGGTGCTTATTCTGATTGGATGACTGTTACTAGTGGGGTACCACAGGGGTCCGTCTTGGGTCCTGTTCTATTTAATATATTTATTAATGACCTTGTAGAGGGGTTGAATAGTAAAGTAGCAATCTTTTCAGATAATATTAAACTCTGTAAAGCGGTAAACACTATAGAGGACAGTGCACTGTTACAAATGGATCTGGATAGGTTGGAGGTTTGGGCTGAGAAGAGGCAGATGAGGTTCAACACTGATAAATGTAAGGTAATGCACATGGGGAAGAAAAATCCGGGCTGGGATTATGTATTAAATGGGAAAAAACTTGGGACGACTGATGTGGAAAAGGACTTGGGAGTCTTAGTTAACAATAAATTTAGCTGTAGTTACCAGTGTCGGGCAGCTGCTGCCAAGGCAAATAAAATCATGGGGTGCATCAATAGGGGCATAGATGCCCACGACAAGTAAAATAATTCTACCACTGTAAAAATCACTAGTCAGACCACACATAGAATACTGTGTACAGTACTGGGCACCAGTGTACAAGAAAGATATAGTGGAGCTGGAGAGGGTTCAAAGACGGGCAACCTGGGTAATACGGGGAATGGAAGGACTACAGTACCCAGAAAGATTATCAGAATTATAGTGTTGAGCGCGAATATTCGAATATTTATTGCAAATTTTGCATATTCGCATACTCGCGAATACAGTGACCCCCCCGACCTACGATGGCCCCGACATACGATCATTTCAACATGCGATGGCCTCTGAGAGGCCATCGCATGTTGAAGGCAGCATCAACATACGATGCTTTTGTATGTTGGGGCCATCGCATAAACGGCTATCCGGCAGCGCAGACTGCTTCAGCCACCGCCGGATAGCCGTTTACGATGCCCTGTGTGGTCCCCTGACGATCACTTACCTGTCCTCGAGCTCCGGCGCGTCCTCTTCGGGATCTTCTGCATCGTTGGCACTCTCCATCGTCGTCATCACGTCGCTGTGCACAACGTCCCGTCATCCAATAGGAGCCATGGGCGTAACAACGTGATGGCGGCGACGGAGAGCGAGGATGCCGGGGAAGCAGAGGCCTTGCTGGAGCGTCGGAGACAACCCGGGGAGGCGGCGACAGCGATGGAGGGTGACATCCAGGGCAGCAGTGACGAGCGGTGACGGTCCGGAGCGGCGGGGAGTACAACTTCCTCTACCAGTGGTCTTCAACCTGCAGACCTCCAGATGTTGCAAAACTACAACTCCCAGCATGCCCGGACAGCCGTTGGCTGTCCGGGCATGCTGGGAGTTGTAGTTTTGCAACATCTGGAGGTCCACAGGTTGGAGACCACTGTCCTATACTTTACATTGCATGGATCCCTCAACATACGATGGTTTCAACAAACGATGGTCCATTTGGAACGGATTACCATCGTATGTTGAGGGACCTTTGTATGGCGAATATAGCACTATATATTCGCAATTACGAATATTTGTAATTTTTTTCTTTCCCACAGAACACATTACAGTGATCTCATCCCTCCATGTTTCCAGCTTGTGGTCTAACGGGCTAGCAAAAAAAAAAATAGGATGGTGGGAGCTACCCTTTAAGTAATAATAATCACAACGTAACTGTTTATTTATATAGCCCCAATAGATTCTGTAGCACTTTACAATTTTCTGGGTACAGATAAGTAAAAATATCAGACATTACAATATTACACATTAAACATACACATAAGCAAAAACCAAGAAATTATTTCAGAAATACCACTTTGTAACCCCCTCCTGCTCTCCTCTGTGACTCTTCTGCTCTAAAGCTGCATTTGTGAGAAAAATGTGTGATATATGTATTTATTTCATTTTTTTTACCACTTTTCTCCCCTAAATGTACTAACCCTTTTTTGTATGTTTTTTTTTCTCATTTCAGTTCCGTGTATGCAAAGGACTACATCGTACTACGGTGACCAGCTTTTTTTTTTCTGTTTAATATTAATAAAATGGTTAACAAGGGCTTGTGGGAGTGTTTTTGGAATAAAATTTTTCAAATCTGTTGTTTTTTTTTTTTTTTTTTAGGTTTCTTAACAGGATTAGTAGTGGAAGTCGTCTAATAGACGGAATCCATTCCTAACTAGTGCTAACCCCCAATTATTACCCCGGTACCCACCACCACAGGGGTGCCGGGAAGAGACGGTACCAACAGGCGCAGAGTGTCAAAAATGGTGCTCCTAAGACCAGGCGGTAACAATCTGGTGTTATTTAGGCTGGGGAGTGCCAGTAACAATGTTCCCAGCCCACCCTGGTAATGTCAGGCTGTTGCTGCTTGGTTGGTATCGTGCTGAGAATGAAAATACAGGGAACCCCACATGTTTTTTGCATAGATAATTACATTTAAAAAAATTTAAAAAATGCATAGGATTCCCCATATTTTCATCCTCAACCAGATACCAACCAAGCAGCAGCAACCTGACTTTACCAGAGTGAGCGGGGACCATTATTACTGGCCCGCCCCAGCCTAAATAACACCAACCTGTTACCGCATAGTCCCAGGAGCACCATTTTGTAAGCTCCGGGCCTGTTGGTACCAGCTTTTCCTGGCACCCCTGTGGAGGTGGGTACCGGGGTAATAATTGGGGGTTAGCGCTAGCTGTTTTTGTGGCTAATGCTAAGCCCAGCTTAATAATGCATTCGGTCTGTTAGATAGCTTCCACTACTAAGCCTGTTAAGAAAACGGAAAACGGAAAAGCCCTTGTTGACTATCTTATTAATATTAAACAAAAAAAAATGCTGGTCATCGACGTAGTCCACCGAAACTGCAGCCCCATCCCATGACGGAAGTTATAATTTAGCAACAGCAAGCTTCCAGTTTAGCAACAGCTGGAGGCACCCTGTTCCTAAATTACAACTCCCATCATGGAAGTTGTAGTTTAGGAACAGCCAGGGAAGCCTGCTTATCTCCCACTCGCCTGCGCCACATGACTACAACTCCCAGCATGTCCTCACTGTAAAGGCATGCTGGGAGTTGTAGTTGTGTGGTACAGGCTGGTGGAAAATGTGAAGGCGGGTGACAGGGAAGCTTGTCACCCACTCGCAGATCTCCCACCCGCCTGTGCCACATGACTACATCTCCCAGCATGCCCTTACAGTAAGGACATGCTGGGAGTTGTAGTTGTTTGGTGCGCGCAGGTGACAAGCGCTCCGCTCCCCTGCCGGCTACCATGAATATAACACTATGGCATTGTAATTTCATATTCCCCGCCCAGAGCTGTGATTGGCAGAGGGGTCGTGGCCAATCACAGCTTCAGGAGGGAAATATGAAACTACAGTGCCTATCTGCGCGCGCCACACAACTAAAACTCCCAGCATGCCCTCAATCTAAGGGCATGCTGAGAGTTTTAGTCATGCGGCGCAGGTGACAAGCGCTCCGCTCCTTAGACAGCTCACAGGAATATGAAACTCGGCCAATCACAGCTCCCAGGTGGGAATATGAAATTACAATGCCATAGTGTGCCACACTCATGGTAGCTGTTCGGCTCCGCTCCCTACCTACCGCCCGCCCGCATCTAGCACCCACTGCCCCCCGCATACACCCACAGTATTCCACCATGTTGCCCCCCCTATATTCCACCCTCCGCCCGCTTATACCACCCGCTGCCAGACCGCATTTAACACCCGCCAGCTAGTTACTGCATGACTACAAATCTTACAACAGTCTTACAACAGTGGGTTATATATGTGGGCAGCCAGTGATAGATGCAGGCGGCGGGTGACAGATGCGTGCGGGCAACGGGTGTTAGATGTGGGCGGGACTTTACGGGATTTTTTCTAAGCCAACTTTTTATGGTGTAGATTTGTGACTTTTTGACAAAAGTCACAGTTAGTAAATCCCTGCCTACAGCTAAGTAAAAAACAGAACTTGGACAGAGATTTTGAGAAATCTCGCAGGCTGACGTACCACGAAAAGTCGCACAAAAGTCACACGTTCGACTTTTTTGCGACAAATATACATGAAAATCCTTGGTAAATCCCTTGGTAAATTCCCCTTAACACTTAAAGAAAGTTTTTCCGTTTTTGCATTTTAATTTTTTCCTCATCACCTTCTAAAAATCATAATGCTTTCAATTTTGTACCTAAAATTCCATATAGTTTATTTTTTTTGTTTTTGTTTTTTTTTGCACCACCAATTCTATTTTGCAGTGGCATTAGTCATTTTACCAAAATATCCATGGCGAAGCGGAAAAAAATTAATTGTGTGACAAAATTGAATAAAAAATGCCATTTTGTAAATTTGGGGGCTTCCGTTTCAACGCAGTGCATTTTTCAGTAAAAATGACATCTTATCTTTATTCTGTAGGTCCATATGGTTAAAATGATATCCTATATAGGTTTGATTTAGTATTACTTCTAAAAAAAATCATAACTACATGCAGGAAAATGTATACGTTTAAAATTGTCATCTTCTGACCACTATAACTTTTTTATTTTTCCGCATACGGCTAGAATGAGGGCTCATTTTTTGCGCCGTGATCTGAAGATTTTATCGGTACCATATTTATACTGATGAGACTTTTTAATCGCTTATTAATTTTTTCATGATATAAAAAGTGACCAAAAACATGCTATTTTGGAATTTGGAATTTTTTTGCGCGTACGCCATTGACCGTACGGTTTACTTAATGATATATTTTTATAGTTCGGACATTTCCGCATGTGGCAAAACCACATATGTTTATTTTTATTTACACAGTTTTTTTTTTTTTTTACTCGGATTCAAACTTTTATCAGGGAAGGTGTTAAATGATCTTTATTAACTTTTTTTCACACTTTTTTTTGCAGTGTTATAGCCCCCCCTAGTGGCTATTACACTGCACATACCAATCTAATACACAGATCATTGCTGTGCTCAAGCCTGGATTTCAGGCTTGGAGTAATCAATCACTGATCGGACACGACAGAGGCAGGTGAGGGGACCTCCGCTCACGTTCTAGCTGATTGGCTGATTGTGTCTTTGTTCCACAACAACTGGTCTGCTGGTTATACTAGTCTGTAGACGGTATAATCCATACCCAGCAGTCCATTCCTAATAGTATTTGAGAGAGAGTCTTTTTGCAATTTTGGGTTTGGTACACAATGACTGAGCTGCAGCATTGTTGTGTACTGCTGGTGTTGTGGGCAAATTTTTTTTTTTTACCATACTGTAGCGCATTTTTCTGCCCTCGTAAATGCATACCACACACCTACATCTAAGTGGTGTACTATTTAGTACCTGTTAATGTAACAAGGGCCTACATACTGTGAAAGGACAGCCAAAAGTAATCACTGGCTGGTGTTTTACTCAAACAATTTTTGATGCGTACAGTAGCACATTTTTCTGCCCTCATAAGTGCTTAAGTGGTGTACTATTTTGTACCTGTTAATCTGTCAAGGGCCTAGATACTGTGAAAGTCCAGGCAAAAGTACTCACAGGTTGGAGTTGTACTCAGATACTTTTTTAAGTGATCTGTAGCGCATTTTTCTGCCCTCATAAGTGCATACACATACGTGCATCTAAGTAGTGTACTATTTTGTAACTATAAATCTGTCAAGAGCTTAGTTACTGTGAATTTTCAGGCAAAAGTACTCACCGGCTGCTGTTTTAGTCAAATACTGTTTTAAGCGTAGTGATGCGTATTTTTACTCTCCTCATATACAAACTAATTATGTCAGGCAGAGAAGTGCTAGGACGTGCACAGAGGAGTGACAGAGGCCTAAATTCATTAGGAAGAGTTGGCAGCAGACTAGGGGGCGAGTGGCAGCAGGAGTCACAGCAAGAGGCCTGAGCTTCAGGTATCAACTAGCGGTCTTGTCTCGACCAGCAACCCATCTGTCGTCCTCGATTGGTTAACACGCTCATCCACATCATCACAAGTGACATCTGACACCCGCAGTCAACAGTCAGTTGGTTCCTCAGACACAACCCTTAGTTGGCATGGCCCGGGAGCAGTGCCTGTCCTCCCATTAGCTCTGTCCAACGCTGTTCCCTCCCCTATGGAAGTATTTTATGCTGTGTTTCAGCTCCATTATTCAGTTAGGACGATCTAATAGAGGACAGTCAGCAGCTCCTGCCCAGCCAAGATGTGGAGGAGACATCTGCCGCTTCCCCCGCCAGGCGGGCAAGTATTGATGAGGAGAGTGACGTGGGAGGCGGTGTTGTCAGGGTTCAGAGTTTGGAAGAAGACACTGTTGAGGAACCTGAGGAGGACATCAGTGACGTGCAGACTCTTTTTGATGATGATGAAGCCGATCGCAATTGGGAGCTGGGTACAGAAGATGCCTCATCATCATCAAGAGAAAAGGGTTTCATGTTTCCCATGAGGCAGCAGCTGAGCCAGCAAGGTGGTAGCATTGTTGGCAGTCAGCATGAGGGCAGAAGTAGAAATTCTGGAGTCAAACGTGCCCGGAGGAGACCACCTGCTTCACGGCAGCATACCTTCCCGGGAGGTAGTGGAACAGGGGTTCCTGGAGACGGCAACAGTAGCAGTCAAGTAGTGCGGACTGTTGGTCGCAAAATCAGCTACTCGGCGGTATGGCGGTTTATCATCAAGAATCCAGAGGAGATTCACATAGCCACATGTAAGATATGTCGGCAGAAGGTGAATTGTGGCCAGGGTCCCAATGTTGGCATCGCGGCCCTGCGTCAACATATGCTTCGCCACCATAAAGCGGCCTGGGAGAAACGTGGCTACGATGTAATGGTCCAGCCTGCTGCATCACCCATAGGCACGCCGCTCTCTTTTTTAGCCAGCCAAGGCTCCACCACCTCAACCGAAGGGAGCTGTGTGTCATACCCTCCTTCTGTCACTCCAGATGCTCCTGCTACTTTTAGTCAGCCCTTCCGCCAACAATCCATCGGCAAAGCCATGTCCAAGTGATAACAGTATGCGCTCACTCCTCCAATGGCGCAGAAGCTAAATGTGCTCCTTTCCAAGTTGCTGGTGCTGCAGTCCTCCCTTTTTAAGTGGTGGACTCTGCACCTTTCAGAGAACTGATTGATTGTGCCGAGCCGAGGTGGAGAGTGCCAAGCCATAATTTCTTTGCGAAGAAGGCAGTACCAACCCTGCACAATTTTGTGGAAGAGAAGGTGGGCCAGTCCTTGAGCCTTTTGGTGTGTACCAAAGTGCAAGGAAGAGCCGACGTCTGTAGCTGTAACAACGGTCAGGGACAATACATGTCCTTTACGGCTCACTGGGTGAATGTGGTTCCTGCACAGCCACAATACCAACTTGGACAGGTCATGCTGCTTCCTCCTCCATGCTCTCAGGCCGTTGGTCCTGTGACAGTCTACAACTCCGCCTCCTCATCCTCCACCGTGTCCTCAGCCTCCACTGCCCAGACAAGTCTCAGTGGCCCTTCAGCTTACCATATGTGCATGGCACAGCGGTGCAATGCTGTTCTTCACATGGTTTGCCTTGGCAAACGGAGTGACACAGGGGAGGAACTGCTAAAAGTAATTCGTAAATAAATTGGAGCATTGCTTACTTCATGAAAACTGGAAATGGGAACCATGGTGACTGACAACGGGAAGAACATCTTGCATGCGCTGCGACTGGGAAGATGAACTATGTGCATTGCATGGCACACATGTTCAATGTGGTTGTCAAGCAGTTCCTAAAGTCTTCCCCCATTTGCCAGACATCCTAACAATGGGAAGGAAACTTTGCATGCACTTCAGACACTCGCACAATACAAAGCACATCCTCCTTGAGCTGCAGCGTCAGAATGGTATCCCCCAACATAGTTTGATTTGTGACGTTGCCACACATTGGAATTCAACCCTCCATATGTTGGAACGACTGTACGAGCAGGAAAAAGCCATCACCAATTTCTCGATAATCCAAGCGGAAAGGGGTACTACCCTGCGTAACTTCAATGTAAACCAGTGGCAGTTCATACGTGATACCTGCCGTTTGCTCAGGCCCTTAGAGGAAGCCACATTATTAGTAAGTCGCCAGGATTACAGTATGAACGATGTCATTCCACGGCTTTCTTACAACACATGTTGGAAACGATGGCAGGTCAAAGCACTGGAGACGTGGCACCTATATCTCACGGCCACATGAGCCTTGTGGGGGCTGAACTGGAGGAGGAGGAGGGGGAGGGGCACAGTGGAGCACAGTATAGGTTTTGCGAAATGAGCATTTTTTCTAGTAATCTGACAGGAGAGGAGGAGCAGGAGCAGGAGCTAGAGGGTTATGAGGAAGGCAAGAAAGAGGACCCAGACACACCATGAAGTGGAAATTGAGGCGGGGAATCCCTCCTAATCACTTGCACAAATGGCACGATGCGTGCTCACGTGCTTGCGTAGTGACAGCCGAATTGTCACCATTCGGCAGCGGGATGACTTCTGGATCTCCACCTTATTGGACCCTTGCTACCACCACAAAATTGGGGCCTTTTGTACACCCAATGAGAGGGAGGACAAAGTTACCTATTTCAATGGCATCCTATGTAGTCAGTTGGCCGATAGGAGTCAGTTGGCCGATCGGCGCCATCCTCCATCCTCTCGCAGGTCTGAATCTGGGGACCCTGCGCTCACCTTCCACTGCCATGGCTGCTAGAGAGGGGTGAGGTGGCAGGAGCAGTACCAGCTCCATCAGTAGCAGACTGAGTCTACAGTTGCTGATGAGTAGCTTTCTTCACCCACACACCTGCATAGTGAAGCAACTCATCAGCAGCAGGTAGACCTGGAGCAGGACCTGAACCAGCAGGTGGTGACATACCTTGACATGCTCATGCCAAGACACCTTGAAGATCTGCTGGACTTCTGGGCAGCCAAACTTGATTTGTGGCATCAACAAGCAGAGTTTTCCCTGGAAAAGTTGTCCTGGCCGTCCACTAGTGTGCCATCACAGCGGGTGTCTAGTGCGGCTGCGGCCATAGTCAGCGGAGCGGTGCTCGCGTCATGAACGGCAGGTCCCGACTGCTATCAGCAGCCAGGGACCCGCCAGTAATGGCAGACATCCGCGATCGCGGCAGTGCGGTACTTTGAATGGATGATCGCATCGCCCGCAGCGCTGTCGCGGGGATCCAATCATCCAGCATGAACAGAATTAGCAATCAAATGATTGCTATGAATAGTCCACCATGGGGACTTAAAAAGTGTAAAAAATGTAAAATAAAAAAGTAAAAATATGTGAAAAATCCCCTCCCCCAATAAAAAAAGTAAAACGTCCGTTTTTCCCATTTTACCCCCCAAAAAGTGTAAAAAATAATTATTAATACACATATTTGGTATCATTGTGTGCGTAAAAGTCTGAACTATTAAAATATATTGTTAATTATCCCGTACGGTGAACGGTGTAAACGTAAAAAAATAAAAATGTCACAAATTGCTGTTTTTTGTCACATTTTATTCCAAAAAAAAAATAATAAAAAATTAATAAAAAGTAAAACCTATGCAAAAGTGGTACTGATAAAAACTACAGATTATGGCGCAAAAAATTAGCTGTCATATCACCCCATGAGAAAAATGGGAAAAATTAGAAAGTTATAGGTGATCAAAATAGGGCAATTTCAAACATACTAATTTTGTTAAAATGATTAGAGATTTTTTTTATGTGGTACAATTATAGAAAAGCATATAACATGGGTATCATTTTAATCGTATTGACCCACAGAATAAAGAAAACATGTAATTTTTACCGGAAAGTGTACAGCGTGAAAACAAAACCTTCCAAAATTTGCTAAATTGCGGTTTTCTTTTCAAATTTTGGTTGCGCCGTACATTTTATGGCAAAATAAGTGATGTTATTACAAAATACAATTGGTGACGCAAAAAACAAGCCCTCATATGGGTCTGTGGATGGATGGAAATATAAAAGAGTTATGATTTTTAGAAGGCGAGGAGGAAAAAACTAAAATGCCAAAATAAAATTGGTCTGGTCCTTAAGGCCAGGGGTTAATATAGATTCGCCTTGAGTAAATTCGACCTGAAACAAAATTTTTCGGTAAATTCCGCAAATAAGTCAAATCTAATTTTTCAAAAGTTCGCTCATCTCTAGTTAAATTAACCCATAACCCTTATATGAAAGATGGTATTTCTGTTTCAAGTCCCATTCAAGTATTCCATTCCATCTAGCAAAGACACGCCCCCACCCTTTAAGCCACTACCCTTTTATTTTCAGCTTCATCACAACTCAGTCACACCTGAGGACGGGATATAAGAATGGGTTATCAGGACGGGATATGAGGACGGGATATGAGGTCGGTATATGATGTCATAATATGAGGTTGGGATATGAGGATGGGATATGAGGATGGGATATGATGATGGTTATGATGTCAGGATATGAGGTCGGGATATGAGGACGGGATATGAGGACAGGATATGAGGTTGGGATATGAGGTCGGGATATGGGGATGGGATATGGGGATGGGATATGGGAAAGGGATATGGGGACGGGATATTAGGTCGGGATATGAGGACGGATATGAGGTCGGGATATGAGGACGGGATGTGAGGTCGGTATATGAGGTCAGGATATGAAGTTGAGATATGAGGACAAAATATGAGGACCGGATATGAGGGCGGAATATGAGGAGGGGATTTGGGTTCAGGATTTCAGGATGGGATATCAGGACAAAAGCTTCCTCCTTTGTGGCTTTTCCTCCCCCACAAGGATAAGGTAGGAAAAACAGGGCAGCACCGGGTACTCAGCTAGTTAGAGAATATTATAGGCCTGCGTGAAGAAATGTGTCTGTTGTGTTTAAGTCTGACTTGTATTCAAGAGAACTGGTGCAACATGAGAAAATTCTTGGAGACATAGAAAGCATGTTTATTGTTTTCATACAACCCCCAGCCCAGGAACATTTTTATTCTTTTGCACAGACAACACAGTGCACAACTGATGCTGCAATAAACAAGCCCTCATACAGTTATGTTGACTGAAAAAAAAGTTACGCCTCTTTTAAGGTAGGGATGAATAGAAATCAAATACCACGACTGTGGCAGATGGCAGTGTAATAAAACTGTTATACTAAATAAATACCTGACCAACAAATAACTTATGAAAAAATCAGTTTCCACAATTTGACTACCGAAAATTTTAGCCAAAAATAAAATAAGATGAGTCAAGGAATTTGATGGGGTATATACCTGTATAATAAAAAATAATAAAAATAAATAAATAAATAAAAATCAAAAAAATGCATGCACTCCAAAAAAAAGACCAGAACATAGAGGAGATTGAGAAGCATGACTTGGGGAGTGAATGTTGATACATGTATTTCAATACAATAATAAAAAATTTAGCAAAAGAAATCCAGAAGCATGGTTCCTGAGTAAACAATGTGCATTGAAATATACACAAAATCTGAGAAGAGTTCACCCGAGAAATAAAAATCTGTCATTTGTATGAAAGAGGAGTTATAAATCAGATCTGTATAAAAGGGCTGGGGATCATGGTTGTATTTAAACAAAACACATTGTATGTCTGTAAGTTTGTAAAGGAATCCCAAGTGGAAGGAATGGATATGAATTTTTCATATGAGCAGTTTCTACACATTGAAATACCGTCCATGGATTTCATTTCCTCTGGTCTATGAAACTAATCCGGACTGATTTTGAGGTGTCTTAGCATGGACCTAAAGCTATTCCAATATAAATCTATAAATCGCTGTGTGTGCTGGAATATCTCCTTTATTGCTATCACTTTGTGTAAGCGAAATACGATAGACAGTTCTTTTTAAAACACAGAATAAATCATATATATATATATATATATATATATATATATATATATATATATATATATATATATATTGAGGCACATGCTGTGAACACTATTAAATATAATTTTTCAGTTCTTATCCATTCATTTTTTATGGACAAATCAGGTGACATGTGTGCTTGGGTATATATCCCAAATACATAGATAAGATATTCTATGATATAGATAAATAGAGATCTGTAGGTAGATAAATGTAGGGAGGCTACTGAAACATTGGGGGGTAGTCATGAAAAGTGGCGTATGTGAAGTTGTGGAAACTGTGTATCTGATAAATATGCTGCTGATCACATTTCTTACATCAGTACTCTACTTTGTACGGTGTTCGTGTGATTTTTTGCATGACTTTTTAATAATGCTGTCCACAGTTAGTTTGTACACTGTTTTTTATTTGATGGTGATTTGCGCCCTTTTGGGTGCTTTGTGCCAAAGTTGATCTTAATGTTACTTGTAAAGAGGCTTGGCTGTTCTAGTATTTACACACATCACAAGCTTTATTGTTACCAGACACAATTCTTACATTGAGTAACAGCTTAGACAAGATGCCTGGTAGAAAGAAAAGGAAACCAGCTCCCCACCATACAGCCATTATAGAAGTCAGAGATATCCGTAGAAGACAAGGAGCACAGGGAACCATCCAGCCACATACTTGATGTTAATAAATGTCCGAGAAACAGTTGCAAAAATCAAGAAAAAATATTGCTAAAACTTCTAAAATGTATTAAGCATGATTAAAAATTGAACAAACGAGAGGTAAAAGCTAGGCAGAAATGCTGTCGCGTTTCGAACCGTTCCGATTCTTAGTCATGGCACAATTCTACTAGCCACTATCCTTCATTTTATATTCACTAGTCAGTTCTGGGAACAGCCCCATCACAACGTGCTTCCTGTGATGCACCCATGACGTAATATATAAAACGCATGACCAAAAAGCAAATCAAAAACAAAAGAGTAAACATGGATCAAAAAAGCACAAAACAATTCATAAAGAGACACACACACATATATATATATATATATATATATATATATATATATATATATGATCATAATCAAAAGGAAGAGAAGCCTTACACTTCAGTTTTGACAGCGCACAGCGCATAAATAATTATAGCAAGACTCAATACACATAGGCTAAGTCGTTTTAAACCTGACGGGAAACAAGTGTCTAATCTGAGAATCCAAAAGGCTTCTCACATTAACATAATCACCCTCTCGCCGTGGAGGGGAAACATGCTCTATACTCATAATATTCAGAACGGAAATATCACCTCCGTGAACTTCCTGAATATATTTGCTTAAAGGGGTACTCCGGTGGAAAACTTTTTTTTTTTTTTTTTTTAATCAACTGGTGCCAGAAAGTTAAACAGATTTGTAAATGACTTCTATAAAAAAAAATCTTAATCCTTCCAGTACTTATTAACTGCTAAATACTTCAGTTGAAATTCTTTTCTTTTTGGAACACAGAGCTCTCTGCTGACATCATGAGCACAGTGCTCTCTGCGGACATCTCTGTCCATTTTAAGAACTGTTCAGAGTAGGAGAAAATAACCATAGCAAACATATGCTGCTCTGGACAGTTCCTAAAATGGACAGAGATGTCAGCATAGAGCACTGTGCTCATGATTCAGCAGAGAGCACTGTGTTCCAAAAAGAAAAAGAATTTCCTCTGTAGTATTCAGCAGCTAATAACTACTGGAAAGATTAAGATTTTTTTTATAGAAGTAATTTACAAATCTGCTTAACTTTTCCGGCACCAGTTAATTTGAAAAAAAAAAATTCCATCGGAGTACAGCTTTAAAGGTGCAAGGAATAATGAACAAATGATCAGTGTGCAAAAAAATTATACTATAATAATATACTGTATATAATAACACCAGCTGACCTGACACCAGTGATAAAGAGGTGGCTTTAAAACATAACTTTTAATTATTATTCAATAAAAGATATATATGGTACAATTAGTGCAGTTCCGTGCATGTACACAATAATCTTTAAACCAGAATAGTACTGCTAAAAAACGGAATCAATGTTCCTACATCAACCATATCCAAGTACGGAGTGCTATGATGTTATACACGCACATCCATTCACATAAGGAGTGTTGTGTCAAAACACATTCAACCCGATGTGACTGACCATCAAGTAGTCACTCAGCAATCAATTACTCCCTCAGTCATTCAATGGTGGTGACTGAATCACCCAATGCGTTTCTATCGCCTATTGCAGCGATGTCATCAGGGGAGATATTAACACAGGAGTTAATCAAAAAAGAGACCGTCAGGGTATGTGTCACCTGAACGGACTATCACAAGGGGCCACAACATGCCAATGCGCATATCATGCGGTGGCCTCTTGTTTGCAATACTTAGATATATATAAAATATCAATAAGAATTTCACAAAACCATATGGATATATCTCCCTAAGTCCGGTGCCAATGGGGGCCTATCTTAACCATCTCCGATTGGCTGCCTGTTCCGTGACTTCAATAAAGAATACCGGTGGCGCGCACTCTCGCAGTGGCGAAGAGGCCAGCTGACATCCAGCTCATGCACGGAACGGCACTAATTGTACCATATATATCTTTTATTGAATAATAATTAAAAGTTATGTTTTAAAGCCACCTCTTTATCACTGGTGTAGGTCAGCTGGTGTTATTATATACTTGTCATTTGGCTTAGAGGTTTTTGATTCGACCGGTCGTGTACAGGACCTTACTGGTGTGCAGGTTTTTTTTTAATAGTAATATACTGCTAATAAAGTGCACACACACAATTAGTTGAAAAAATGAATTACCGTATATACTCGAGTATAGGCCGAGTTTTTCAGCACGATTTTTCGTGCTGAAAACACCCCCCTCGGCTTATACTCGAGTGAACTCCCCCACCCGCAGTGGTCTTCAACCTGCGGACCTCCAGAGGTTTCAAAACTACAACTCCCAGCAAGCCCGGGCAGCCATCGGCTGTCCGGGCTTGCTGGGAGTTGTAGTTTTGAAACCTCCGGAGGTCCGCAGGTTGAAGACCACTGCGGCCTTCAACATCATCCAGCCCCCTCTCACCCCCTTTAGTTCTGAGTACTCACCTCCGCTCGGCGCTGGTCCGGTCCTGCAGGGCTGTCCCGTGAGGAGGTGGTCCGGGCTGCTATCTTCACCGGGGAGGCCTCTTCTAAGCGCTTCCGGCCCGGCCTCAGAATAGTCACGTTGCCTTGACAACGACGCAGATACGTCGCTGTCAAGGCAACGGCTCTATTCCGGGCCGGAAGCGCGGAGAAGAGGCGCCCCCGGTGAAGATAGCAGCCCGGACCACCTCCTCACGGGACAGCCCTGCAGGACCGGACCAGCGCCGAGCGGAGGTGAGTACTCAGAACTAAAGGGGGTGAGAGGGGGCTGGATGATGTTGAAGGCCGCAGTGGTCTTCAACCTGCGGACCTCCGGAGGTTTCAAAACTACAACTCCCAGCAAGCCCGGACAGCCGATGGCTGCCCGGGCTTGCTGGGAGTTGTAGTTTTGAAACCTCTGGAGGTCCGCATGTTGAAGGCCGCAGTGGTCTTCAACCTGCGGACCTCCGGAGGTTTCAAAACTACAACTCCCAGCAAGCCCGGACAGCCGATGGCTGCCCGGGCTTGCTGGGAGTTGTAGTTTTGAAACCTCTGGAGGTCCGCATGTTGAAGGCCGCAGTGGTCTTCAACCTGCGGACCTCCGGAGGTTTCAAAACTACAACTCCCAGCAAGCCCGGACAGCCGATGGCTGCCCGGGCTTGCTGGGAGTTGTAGTTTTGAAACCTCTGGAGGTCCGCAGGTTGAAGACCACTGAGGGCGAATGATGAGAAGAGGATGATGAAGGGGGGGGGGGTGTGGGGATGATGAAGGGGGGTGGGGATGATGAAGGGGGGGGGGTGTGGGATGATTACAAGGGGATGATGAAGGGGGGATGTGTGGGATGATAAGGGGATGTGTGGGATGATGACAAGGGGATGATGAAGGGGGGATGTGTGGGATGATGACAAGGGGATGATGAAGGGGGGATGTGTGGGATAAGGGGATGTGTGGGATGATGACAAGGGGATGATGAAGGGGGGATGTGTGGGATAAGGGGATGTGTGGGATGATGACAAGGGGATGATGAAGGGGGGATGTGTGGGATAAGGGGATGTGTGGGATGATGACAAGGGGATGATGAAGGGGGGATGTGTGGGATAAGGGGATGTGTGGGATGATGACAAGGGGATGATGAAGGGGGGATGTGTGGGATGATGACAAGGGGATGATGAGGATGTTAATGACGGGTCTGGATGATGACAGGGGGGGATGAGGTATTTCCCACCCTAGGCTTATACTCGAGTCAATAACTTTTCCTGGGATTTTGGGTTAAAATTAGGGGTCTCGGCTTATACTCGGGTCGGCTTATACTCGAGTATATACGGTAGTATTAAGGAGAAAATGTAAACAAAAGTGAGAAAAATAGCAGCAGATAAAAAGAGACAATGTCAGGAACGCAGGACTCCCCCAGCCCCATAACACAACTCTGAAGCCTTTCTCCAGGAAAGGCTTTATCCAGGAGCGGTGTGGGCTGAGATAGCCATGATATTTATATAGTGCATGCGCCAATAAAAGAATAAAGAACACACCAAGTACGAGTGGACATGCATGACTGAGAGCTGGAAATGACACAAGATACCAGTGGGTCAAGGGATTATGGGGCGGTGATCATCATTCCGCTGTCGGGAGATCCCGTGAAGAGCTAGTAATCACGTGACTAAGTATGTGTTACTCTGCCCAATCACATGACCACACACAAATATATGTATCGTGGACAAATCCCACTCCCCATAGACTGAACACTGCCATCATTGACTGTACTGTATCTAGAAGTTTAAAGTTCTATGAGTCAAAATGCCCCCTTATTTATGATATATGTAGGAAATAACTGTGCACGTTGCAGATAGCAGAGCTGTCAATACGGAGATAAGCCAATCTGAGTCTTGTTATGTCATGTCTTAGGTATTACAGACAGATGCTGACATTGATTTCCTATAACAAGCCTTCTCATGACAGAATGCCGTCAGTACTGGTATGTGTATTCCATAAAATGGACATAACATGATGGGCAGCAGAACAAAGCATTTATACCATTTTTGTTTCTCATTCCATTGCCATTTATGAGTTAGATGAAAGGATAATGTGTAACTTCACAGAAATCATTTACGATATAAAGGGGCGAGCTTCCATCTCCCTTACATGTATTGTATGACTGTTAGTTTAATTTTTCTGCTAAAGTGAAGAGATTATAGAAGCTATTTAAATGGATGTAATTGCTTTAATAGGTAATTTCTTGACCTCTTCACATTAGTTGAAATACTGTATAAAATATACTGACAGCAGTCATGGGAGGTCATTCATTGCAGGAAGCGCTGAAGATATTTATATCATTTGATTTCCAAATATTATTTTTTCTGTTCATTAATTGTAATGTATATTCAGGTGCATATAGAATGCTGTGGAGAAAAGTATGTGCCCCCTTTTATTGTAGCTTATTATTGCATTTAGCACACTAAACTGTCTGGAAAATGTTGTGTATTTTTTCTCCTTATTTTGCTTTTACTCTCAAAATTAGGGTAAACCATCTGATTGGTGAGGTACAGACACCTGGCATCCTTGCCGATCAGTTCTTTGCTAGAATCATGGTGCCTGTATACAAAATAAAACAAAGCCAGAAGTAGATAGCTCCATACACTGTGTAGTGGCCATCCTGTGTTACTGCAGCTCAGCTCGCATCAAAGTGAAATTAGCAGCAACCCAGCATAGAATTAAGAAATCATGGAATTAATAAGGTTGAGGAAGAGAGCAGGGGGAAATGTTAAATTCAATATGGTGGCAGATCAGAAGCAGGCAAGTGACTAAATTGTAGGGAAATGAGGTCACTACTGCAGTGTCCCACTACGTGTAACTAGGACATTGAGGGCTATTTATGAAAAGTGGAATAGGTGAAGATCTTTTCACTCCATTAATTCATGTGGTGGAAACTGTGTAACTGCACCAAATTTATTACATGGCGCAGGGTATGGGATAAATATGCCGCTGCTCACATTTCTTACATCAAAACTCCACTTCGTATGGTATTTTTGTGCAACTTTTTGTGTGACTTTTTAACATGTGTGACAATTATGGGACTTTTTATTAATGCTGTCAACAGTCAGTTTGTATGTAGTTTTTTATTTGATGGTGATTTGAAAAACTTAACTCAAAACACATCTACCACAGCAAAAAACAAAAAAAAAGCGCGTGTAAGACATAAATACCCCCATTGTGTTAGTTGTTTGCCATTTTCCCCATGTAACTGGTAATGTAATGTTTTATTTATTACTGCACACCTTGTGATAATACTATTTTATATAATTTTTTTTATTGTTCGCTGTGAGCAAGGAAGCCTATATAGTTACATTGTCCAATGTTCCTTAGAGAGAGAAAGTTAATTTAGTCTTACCTGGCTTAGAGAGAGGTAGTGAGCGAAGCATCCAATTTCCCTTTGTCCACAGAGTTAGTTTTTGTGCCCTCTACACCAAAGGATCTGCATCATTGTGTCCTCCAAACTAGAGCACTGGTGTTATTGCAGCCTCCTTATAAACAAGGGGACCACCATCATGACAGCCTTCATAATAAAGGAGGAGCAGTGTCATCCAACTATCCTGGTACGTGGCCCTTACATTGCATTGCGAACAGTGAGTACCTCTCAGGGTAGAGACTTTGGGGGATATTTATCAAAGCCTGTGCAGAGGAAAAGTTGCTGAGTTGCCCATAGCAACCAATCAGATCACTTCTTTCATTTTTAACAGGACCTCTTAAAAAGGGAAGAAGTGATCTGATTGGTTGCTATGGGCAACTGGGTAACTTTTCCTTTGCACAGGTTTTGATCAATCTCCCCCTTTGACCAGTGGGACCTATTAGTAAAAGTAAAGAATACTGGGATCTTCTTGAGCTCTACATACCATTTTAAACTTAAGTGTGGTCCTGACACCTAGCGATGGATTCACAAACCGCACAGCGTGCTCAAACTTAAAACATTATATATATATATATATATATATATATATATATATATATATATATTATTATTATTATTATTTATTTATTTTAATCAGTAAGGAATACAAGTTACCTTTTATTGGGAGGCTCTCAGTTTGGAGTACCCCTTTGGAGGTTTCCCCTAAAGTTGTTGTTAATAAGTTGTTACCCTGGTTGTATCCATGTTATCCATGTTGTAAACTACATACCCCAAAGAGCACACCTTGCTTCAGTCACCTACAGCCATCTTTTGGATTGCAGCAAAATCAAGAATGTTACTTTATATAAAAAACTTTATATATAAAAACCTTTTCAGAGACTAAGCTGTTTCATATCTGCCAATGTGTGTCTGGCATGTTAACCATACCTTACCATCAGGAATGCTCATGTAGCTTTTATCTAGAGATGAGCGAATTTTTGAAAAATGTTATTTAGCCGATTCGCCAAACTTTCCAGAAAAAATGTGGTTCGGTCCGAATTTATTTGCAGTGAATCTCTATTAAAAATGGCTATTTCTGGCCTACAGAGAGCCTCAATAGGGGGTGTAGAACACTTTGCCTTGTTATAGGGTGTGTGCTGGGTTAGTAAAATAATACTGTTATTCAGTATGACATGCAGATCAGAGGCGTCACTATTAGAATCACTGTCGCAGAGCGGCACAATGACAGAGCTTGGCGGTGGCATCAGTATGAGGAGACCATATAGTGGTCTGATCCTAAAAAGTTTTATTTAATGTGCCAGCAGCATAAGGAGACCACATGGCAGTACAGTGACACAGCCTGGAAGTGGTAGAAGCATGAGGAGACCATATAGTGGCTGAATGACACAGCCTGGAGGTGGCAGAAGCATGCATTGACCATATAGTGGCTGAATGGCACAGCCTGGAGTTGGCGGCAGCAAGAGGAAACCATATAGTGGCTGAATGACACAGCCTGGAGGTGGTGGAATCATGAGGAGACCATATATTGGCTGAATGGCACAATCTGGAGTTGACGCAACAAGAGGAGACCCTATAGTGGCTGAATGACACAGTCTGGAGTTGGCGGCACCATGGGGAGACCATATAGTGGCTAAATGGCACCGCCTGGAGGTGGAGGAAGCATGAGAAGACCAAATAGTGGCAGAATGATACAGCCTGGAGGTAGCAGCAGCATGATGAGAACATATGGTGGCAGAATAAGGCAGCGTGGAGGTGGCAGCAACATGAGGAAAACATATGGTGGCAGAGTGAGACAGCCTGGAGCTGGCATCAGCATGGTGGGAGCTGGCAGCCGCATGAGGAGAACATATGGTGGCAGAATGAGACAGCCTGGAGCTGGCATTAGCATGAGGAGAACATATGGTGGCAGAATGAGAGGTGGCATCAGCAGCATCAGGAGTCCTGAAAGTGACCCGGTGACTGAGTGGGACGGTGGGTGGCAATACCAGTACCCGGTGACAAAGGTTGGTGAAAAGAGGAGAACTTGGCATCAGATGTGTGGCATCAATGCGGGTGGCAGGATCAGAATTGAAGCTTATACAGGTAGGCAGAAGAAAACGGCCTCTTTGAGGATATTCATTACGTAAAACGTAACTTTTTTTTTTTTACTTAGGATAAAATATATGTACCCAAAATCTTTTTTGAAATCAAATAAAAGGAAAGGTGTGCAAAAAACACCATGTGCAACCCACACCACCAAGTATTGATGTGATGCAAAGACTTCTAAAAGGTGGAAGGGAACAACATACTGTATGGTCCATTGTAGCAGGTGGGGGTAAAAAATTTCCCTGTAAGGCCCTACTCTAGCCCTATTAATTCCCTTCTTGGCAAGTGTTACTCGCCCTAAAAAGGGCGGCCAGTGACAGGAAGCTCTCCCTAATTCTACCTAAAAACCCTGAGAAATGGCAGTGTTTGTAGTTGAAAACAGGGAAAGGTTCCTGTGTGGGGCCACCCTTTTTAGGGCGAGTAACACTTGCCAAGAAGGAAATTAACCGGTACTCATCTAAGGACGAGCCGGCTCGTCCTGAGACAGCAATCGTTGTATGGTGCAGGCTCCTGACTCGCCATCAGCTGGGGGCTGGTATCAATAGCCAACATGCGGTGATCGCCACAGCCAGCTATTAACCCTTTAGATCTTTGACAGCGGCGTCTATAGGGACATTTAAACCATCCCTGGCGGTCCAGTGGGGTGGATTACCCCCCCCCCGCAGCGCAATCGCGGGAGGGCGATCCACTGCTGAGGTAGCCGGAGGGCTTTCCTCACGTCCTATGCCGACTCCTGTGCTGAGAATGATAAAGCCCCTGCCAGGCTTTATAAATCAAGCACAGAGCACTCAGATCAATGTGGTTCTATGAAACCACATTTATCTGTATGAGGAATCTACTGATTCCTCCTAAAAGTCCCCTGACGGGACTAAAAGTGTAAAAAATAAATAATAAATAAAAGTTTAAAAAAAACACCCATTAACCCCTTCCTCATTAAAAGTTAAAATCACCCCAAATTCCATATAAAAAAAAATATGTAACCATAATAAAAATTAAACATATGTGGAATTGCCGCGTGTGTAAATGTCCGAACTATAAAAAAAATATGTCATTAATTAAACCGCACGGTCAATGGCGTACGCGCAAACAAAATTCCAAAGTTCAAAATAGCGTATTTTTGGTCACTTTTTATAACATGAAAAAATGAATAAAAAGCGATCAAAAAGTCAGATCAATACAAAAATGGTACCGCTATAAACTTCACATCACTGCACAAAAAGCCATCATACCGCCCCATACACGTAAAAATAAAAAAGTTATAGGGGTCAGAAGAAGGCAATTTTAAACGTATTGTTACTATGCTGGATGGCGATGACTCAGAGCGTATCGGGGAGCGGAGTCTAAGGTGCCACTGTTCTTCACCAGAGCCAGGATGGGCTCGCTGTGGCAGGTGACACCCAGGTCACTACCCCTGACATGGCTTGACCACACATATAGCTGGGCAAGACGAGGTACCAGAGGATGAGACAGGAGCGTAGTCAAACTTAGCAGGAGGTCAGGGCAGGCGGCAAAGGTGCGTATTCAAATAACGTAGCAGGAAGGTCTGGATACACAGGAAGAGGCAAACAGGCAAAATAAATGCTTAATCTCAGGCTAGAGGCACTGAACATCCGGCAGGGAAGTGGGGGAGGAGCTGGCATAAATAACATATGGGATGGATCAGACACCAATTAGTGGTGTGCTGGCCCATTAAATCTAGAGAAGGTGCTGCTCGCGCTCTAGGAGGCGGGAGCGTGTGCGCGGGGAAGCAGAGATCCGGGCAGCAGGAGGTAAGCAAAGGGCCGCGATTCGCATGCGGCCGCATGCCACGATGCAAATTGCGGTCCCAGCGGGAGATGGCGGGTGCTCACGGTAATCGTGACACGTATTAAGTTTCTTGCATGTAGTTATGATTTTTTCCAGAAGTAAGACAAAATCAAACTTATACAAGTAGGGTATCATTTTAATTGTATGGACCTACAGAATAAAGATAAGGTGTCATTTTTACCAAAACATATACTGCGTAGAAATGGAAGCCCCCAAAATTTACTAAATGTTTAATTTTCTTCAATTTTGTCACACAATGATTTTTTTTCTGTTTCGACGTAGATTTTTTTGGTAAAATGACATTCTACAAAGTAGAATTGGTGGTGCAAATAAAAATCCATCATATGGATTTTTAGGTGCAAAATTGAAAAGGTTATGATTTTTTAAATGTCAGGAGGAAAAAAACGAAAGTGCAAAAACGATAAAACGCACAGTCCTTAAGGAGTTAATAATGCAAGGGTAGGGCCTTACAGAGGAAGTTTTTACCCCCACTGGTTACAATGGACCATACGTTGTTCCCTTCCACCTTTTAGAGGTCTTTGCATTACATAAATACTTTATGGTGTAGGTGGCACATGGTGTTTTTTTGCACAATTTTCCTTTTGTTTGATTTGGGTGGAAATCCTGGCCGATCCATGCCTGATTCATCTGCACGAAGGTCAGTCTCTCCACATTTTTTGTGGACAGATGAGTTCTATTTGGGGTTACTATGACCCCTGCTGCACTAAACACCCACTCTGATGGCACACTACTGGCCAGGCAGGACAGCTTTTCCAGGGCAAACTCTGCTAGTTGCGGGCACAAATCAAGTTTGGCTGCCCAGAAGTCCAGCGGATCTTCAAGGTGTGTTGGCATGGGCATGACAAGGTATGACAAGGTATGCCACCACCTTCTGGTTCCGGTCCTGCTCCATGTCTACCTTCTGCTGATGAGTTGCTCCACTATGCGGGTGAAGAAAGCTACTCATCAGTGACTGTAGACTCAGGCTGCTGCTGATGGAGCTGGTATGGTTCCTGCCACCCCACCCCTCCCAATCAGCCATGGCAGCAGAAGGTGAGGGCAGAGGGCCCCCCGAGTCAGACTTGCAAGAGGATGGACTATAGCACAGATAGGCATGTAGGCACGTAGGATGGCTCTGTAGTAGGTCACTTTGTCCTCCCTCTCAGTGGGTGTAAAAAAGGCCCCCATTTTGTACGGGTAGCGAGGGCCCAATAAGCTGGAGACTAAGAAGTCATCCCGCTGCCAAATGGTGACAAGTCGGCGGTCACTACGCTAGCAATTGAGCATGCATCATGCCATTTGTGCAAGTGACTCGGAGGGACTCCCTGCCACTATCTCCACTGCATACTGCCACGGTGTGTCTGGGTCCTCTGTCTCGCCTTCCTCATAACCCTCAAGCTCCTCTGGCTGCTCCTGCTCCTCCTCTCCTGTCAGTTGACTAGAAAAACCACCCATTTGGCGAAAACTAAACTGTCCTCCACTGTGCCCCTCCTCCTCCAGTTCATCCCCCACAGGGCTCATGTGGCCGTGAGATTTAGGTGCGACGTCTCCAGTGCACTGACCTGCATAAGGCTGCATAAGTTGACGCTGGGCCGTGGTGCCAACATTGGTGCCCTGGCCACGCTTCACCTTCTGCCGACACATATTGCATTAGGCCATGTTAACCTCTTCCGGATGCTTGATGAAAAACTGCCGAGTAGCTGTCTTTCCCACCAACAGTCCACACTTATTGACTGCTACTGCTGACAACTCCAGGAACCCCTGTTCCACTGCCTTCTGAGAATGTAAACTCCTGCTAAGCAGGTGGTCTACCCCGGCCACGTTTTGCTCCAAACTTCTCACTTCAGCCTCTCTGCTAACTGCCAACTATTCTACCACCTTGCTGGCTCAGCTGCTGCCTCACAGGCAACTTGCAACCCTCTTGTCCTGATGATGATGAAGCCCCTTCTGTACCCAGCTCTTAAGTGTGGTTGGCTTCATCATAATCGAGTTGTGTCTGCACGTCACTGATGTCCTCTTCAGGTTCCTCAACATTGTCTGCTTCAGAAGCCTGAACGCTCGCAACACCACCTCCTACGCCACTCTCCTCATCACTACTTGCCTACTAAGCGGAGGAAGCAGCGGACGTCTCCTCCACTTCTTGGCTGGGCAGTAGCTGCTGACTGTCCTCTAGTGTATCGTCCTCACTAAATAGTGGAGCTAAACCCACAGCATAAGATACTTCTGTGGGGGAGGGGACAGCATAGGATAGAGGTAATGAGAGGACAGGGACTGCTCCCGGGCCATGCCAACTGAGGGTTGTGTTTGAGGAACCCACTGACTGTCGACTGGGTGTGTCAGATGTCACTTGTGATATTGTGGATGACCGTGTTAACCAACCGATGACGGCAGATGGGTTGCTGGTCGAGACGTGACTGCTAGCTGATACCGGGAGCTCAGGCCTTTCGCTGCAACTCCTGCTACCACTGCGATCTCCTGTACGGAGCCCCGACAGCCCGCGGGAAGGGGGCGTGTCGACCTCCGCACGAGGCAGCGGCCGACACGCCCCCTCAATACAACTCTATGGCAGAGCCGAAGCGCTGCCTTCGGCAATCTCCGGCTCTGCCATAGAGATGTATTGAGGGGGCGTGTCGGCCGCCGCCTCGTGCGGGGGTCGACACCCGCTATCTCGGCGGAGAGCCGGGGCCCCGTACAGAGAGATCGCAGGGGGCCCCAGCGGTCGGACCCCCCGCGATCTCAAACTTATCCCCTATCCTTAGGATAGGGGATAAGTTTTTCACCACTGGACTACCCCTTTAAGTCTCTGACACTCCTCTGTGCATGTCCTAGCACTTCTCTGCCTGACATACTTACTGCGTATATGAGGGAAGGACAATACGCTCCACTATGCTTAAAACAGTATTTGTCTACAACACCAGCAGGTGTGTACTTTTGTCTGGCCTTTCAAAGTAACTAGGCTATTAGGACCTTAATAACATTAACAAAATGGAACGCCACTTAAATGTACGTACGTGGTATGCACTTATGACGGGTGTACAATGCGCTCCACTACGCTTAAAATAGTATTTGTCTACAACACCAGCAGGTGTAGACTTTTGTCTGGCCTTTCACAGTAACTCGGACCTTAAGACTTTAACAGGAACTAAATGGTACACCACTTAGATGCATATACATGGTATACACTTATGAGGGGAGTACAATGCTCTCCACTACACTTAAAACAGTATTGGTTTAAAACACCAGCAGGAGTGAACTTTTGTCTGGCCCTTCACAGTAACTAGGCCCTTAGGACTTTAACAGGAACAAAATGGTACACCACATAGCTGTACGTACGTGGTATGCACTTATGAGGGGAGTACAATGCGCTCCCCTACGCTTAAAACAGTATTTGTCTAGAACAGCAGCAGGTGTGTACTTTTGGCTAGCCATTCACAGTAACTAGGCCCTTAAGACTTTAACAGGAACAAAATGGTACACCACCTATGTACGCACAGGTTACACTTAATAGAGGACAATACGCTCTGCTACTCAACCAGTATTAGGCACTAATAGCATGTGATTGTGGCTTTTAGTTCTCTGCCCACCCTAACTGGCTGGCTACTATTAGCTTTTCAGTTGTTGTACACACCAGTGCTGTAGCACACAGCTGCTGTGTACTACACCCAAAATTGCACTTTCTCTCTCAATCTTTCTCCCTTTCCTATAAGTGCTTCTAGGCTGGATTCTAGGCGAATCACTGCTGTAAAAATGCTTTTCTGTGCAATACACAATAGAACGCTGATGTGAGTGGCCGCAAGATGGCTGCCGATTATATAGGGCTGTGACACCACAGGGGTGGCTGGCTGCATGTGATTCTGGGTCATCCCTCCTACCCTTTTTCCCATCTTCCTTGCATTCCTTGCCCCATGTCCTGACATGTGGAGCCACCATCTTAGATGCCCTGGAGCTTGGAATGCACTAAATGGAGTTTAATGAAGCGATTCGTGCGATCAAATCGTGGTGATATCTTTCCTGAAATTCGTAACGAATTTGGATTTGTCAGATTCGATTCGCTCATCCCTACTTTTAACCTGACACCACATCAGGGTGTGCCCTGAGTGAAATTGCTATTTATACCACAGTCATTGCAGTACCCTCATTACTGTCTCAAGCACAGGACCACCCTGAAAAAGCCGTTAAAGGGGTACTCCGGTGGAACTAATTTTTTTTTTAATCAACTGGTGCCAGAAAGTTAAACAGATTTGTGAATTACTTTTATTTAAAAATCTTAATCCTTCCAGTACTTATCAACTGCTGTATTCTCCAGAGGAAGTTTCTTTTTTCTTTTCTTTGCTGTCTGATCACAGTGCTCTCTGCTGACACCTCAGTCCGTTTCAGGAACTGTAAAGAGCAGGAGCAAATCCCCATAGCAAACCTATCTCGCTTTGGACAGTTCCTGATATGGACAGAGGGGTCAGCAGAGAGCAGTGTTGTCAGACAGAAAATAAATGCAAAAAGAAAATAATTTCCTTTGGAGCACCTGATAAGCTTCTGGCACCAGTTGATAAAAAAAAATATATATATATATATATATATATATATATATATATATTCCACTGGAGTACCCCTTTAAGCCCACCTGAACTGTGACCCCTTATGCTATCCTTCCCACTGGGCTGCACACTATACTATAAATGGAAGAATTACATAGTTTGATAAAGCATTAGGCTGGGGGGGGGGCAGTAATGAAAAGTCATCCAAAATTCATATAAACAAAATAAAATGTATTAACTAATGGTACTACTTTTAGCAGATACTTCCTATAGTTTCATGCCAGCCCTTCTCTGGGTGAACTGTAGGTCATTCTGACACAAGGTGAATTTTCATGCATGAGCTGTTCTTTTCCTTCTGATTCTCAGATGCCCTCAAGTCATGGATTAATGATAAAGCCAATCCAATGCTTTAATCCAGGTGTACACTTCTTGCTGTGCTTTGGATCATTACTTTACCACATAACTTAATTATACTTCAGCTTTATCTTATGGAGAGATGACTGGACATTTCTAGAATTTTCTGGTACAGTGCAAAATGCATGGTTCATTGATTCATGGCATATTGTCAGGTCCTGGAGCAGCAAAAAGCACAACGTTTGAGGCAAGACCTAATAGGATGGCATAATACATTGCAATACAGAATTATAGGAACAATCATGTGCCCTAGTGGGACTAGAATAAAAATCTAGCATATTTTTCGCCCTATAGGACGCACCGGCGTATAAGACGCACCCAATTTATAGGTGCAAAATCTAAAAAAATATAGATTTTGAACCCAATAGTGGTCTTCAACCTGCAGACCTCCAGATGTTGCAAAACTACAACTCCTAGCATGCCCGGACAGCCGTTGGCTGTCCGGGTATGCTGGGAGTTGTAGTTTTGCAACATCTGGAGGTCCGCAGATTGAAGACCACTGCATAGGAGGTAATACTCACGTGTCCCCGCCGCTCCGGACCCGTCACCGCTGCCCTGGATGTCGCTCCATCGCTGTCGCCGTGTCCCCGTCGCTCCGGAACGTCTCTGCTGCCGGCCGGGTATCCTCACTCTCCGCCGCCGCCATCACGACGTTACGCACGCCGACGCACGTACGCGACGACGTGATGACGAGGAAGGAGAGCGCCGGCCATACAGGGGATCCCTAAATGGAGAAGACACCGAGGAGGCAAGTAAGGTCCCCCCCGGTGTCCTGTAAGCACTAACCCGGCTATTCAGTCGGGCTGTTCGGGACCGCCGCGATGAAATCGCGGCGGTCCCAAACAGCCCGACTGAACAGCCGGGTTAGTGTCACTTTCCCTTCAGACGCGGCGGTCAGCTTTGATCGCCGCGTCCGAAGGGTTAATACAGGGCATCACCGCGATCGGTGATGTCCTGTATTAGCCGCGGGTCCGGGCCGTTGATGGCCGCAGGGCCCGCCGCGATAGGGGTGTATTCGCCGTATAAGACGCACCGACTTTTCCCCCCCAGTTTTGGGGAAGAAAAAGTGCGTCTTATACGGCGAATAATACGGTAAATAAAAAAAGAACAAAATGTAATTTTTTTAGGACAAAGAAAAGAAAACAAAAACTCTTTCCTGCTTTATGATATGAAAATATAAATCATTAAAAAAACATACAGTTGTTATTAAACCCATGTGTTCTGACCCAAGCTATAGTTATCACGTCTTTTTATATGACACTATAAGAAATAAATAATTAAATTTAAAAATGTAAAAACATTGATAGATTTGCTTCTTTTGCTAATTTTGCCTCCAATAAAATCGGATCAAAAATGCTTCCCAAAAGCCCTCTCAAAGGTTTGTCAAGAACTGCACAAAAGCTTTTTTTTCTTCTTTCAAAAACAGTGTTGGTATTCTGAAGAAATAGTAAGACATAAAAACTAATTTTGTAATCACACCCATAAAATAAAAGTGTAAATTATACTACACAAATAATCCTGTAAAAATAAAGAAATATTGCCAGAATCGATGTGCTCATTGTGCTCATGTGCTCATTTTGTCTCTCAAAAAATGGAGTAGAAAATTATCAAAAAAAGACTACAGCATGTCCTGCAAAAAAAAAAAAAAAGAAAGAAATCCTTATGCAGCTTCATCAATGCACAGACTATCAAAGGGCATGCTGGGAGTTGTAGCAGTGTGCCTCCAGCTGTTGCAAAACTACAACTCTCAGCATGCCCTTCAACTATCAATGCATGCTGAGTGTTGCAATTTTGCAACAGCTGGAGACACATTGGTTGTGAAACAGAGTTTGTGTCCTAACTCATTGTTTCACAACCAGTGTGCCTCCAGCTGTGTCAAAAATACAACTCCCAGCATGTACTGAGAGACTGTACATGCTGGGTGTTCTAGTTTTGCAACAGCTGGAAGCACATTGGTTGCAAAACACTGAGTTAAGTAACAAACTCTCAGTCTTTGTTTCGCAACCAAAGTGCCTCCAGCTGTTGCATAACTACAACTCCCAGCATGTATGGTCTGTCAGTGCATGCTGGGAGTTGTAGTTTTGCAACAGCTGGAGGTTTGCCCCCCCCCCCCCCCCCCCCCCCGGGCAGGCGAGTTTTCTGCTTCAAGTTTTAGATGCAGCAAATTTTCCGCCGCAGCTCAAACTCCCAGCTCAAACTCACTGTAAACCCGACCATGTGAATGTACCCTAAAAACACTACACTACACTACACCTACACAAAATAAGAAGTAAAACACTACATATATATATACCCCTACACGGTCCCCCCCCCCCCCCCCCGTCCCTCAATAAAAATAAAACGTGTTGTACGGCACTGTTTCCAAAACGGAGCCTCCAGTTCTCCAGCCACTGACTGTCCAGGCATGCTGGGAGTTTTGCAGCAGATGGAGACACCCTGTTTGGGAAACACTGCCATAGGGTATTTTGGTGGCGGATGCAAATCGCCAAAATAGGCCTCAAATGTGTATGGTGTTCTCTCGCTTTAGCGGCCTGTCGTATTTCAAGGAAATAGTTTAGGGCCACATTGGGAGGCATTGCGTTACAAGTTTTGGGGGGCTTTTTCTCCTTTTACCCTTTATGAAAAGGCAAAGTTGGGGTCTACACCAGCATGTTAGTGTAAAAAAATAAATTTTTTTACACTAACATCCGGGTGTTGCCCCATACTTTTAATTTTCCCAAGCGGTAAAAGGAAAAAAAGACCCCCAAAATTTGTAACGCAATTTCCCTGAGTACGGAAATACCCCATATGTGGACGTAAAATGCTCTGTGGGTGCACAGCAAGGCTTAGGAGTGAGAGCGCACTGTGTACATTTGAGGTCTAAATTGGTGATTTGCACAGGGGTGGCTGATTTTACAGCGGTTCTGACATAAACGCAAAACAATAAATACCTACATGTGACCCCATTTTGGAAACTACACCACTACGGAATATAACAAGGGGTATAGTGAGCCTTAATACCACACAGGTGTTTAACAAATTTTCATTGAAGTTGGATGTGAAAATGAAAATAAAAAATGTTTTCACATAAATGCGGGTGTTACCCTAAATTTTTCATTTTCACAAGGGAGAATAGGAAAAAAAGCCCCCCAAAATGTGTAACCCCATTTCTTCTGAGTAAGAACGTAGCCCATATGTGGATCTAAAGTGCTCTGCAGGCCCACTACAATCCTCAGAATAGAAGGCATGCCATTGGGATTTTGGAAAGAGAATGTATCCGAAATTGAATGCCATGTGTGTGTACAAAACCCCCATAGTGCCAGAACAATGGACCCCCCCCCCCACATGACCCCATTTTGGAAACTAGATCCCTCACAGAATTTAATAAGGTGTACAGTGAACATTTACACCCCACAGGTGTCTGGCAGATCTTTGGAACAGTGGTCTGTGAAAATGAAAAATTTATTTTTGCATTTGCACAGCCCACTGTTCCAAAGATCTGTCAAACGCCAGTGGGGTGTAAATGCTCACTGCACCCCTTATTATATTCTGTGAGGGGTGTAGTTTCCAAAATGGGTCACATGTGGGGTGGGTTCACTGTTCTGGTACCACGGGGGGCTTTGTAAACACACATGGCCCCCAACTTCTATTCCAATCAAATTCTCCAAAAGTTCAATCGTGCTCCTTCTCTTCATAGCATTGTAGTTTGTACACAGAGCACTTTACGTCCATATATGGGGTATTTCCATACTCCGAAGAAATGGGGTTACAAAATTTGGGGTCTTTTTTCCTATTTTCCCTTGTGAAAATGAAAAATTTGGGGTAACACCAGCATTTTAGTAAAAAAAATCTAATTTTTCATTTTCAAGTTCAACTTTAGCGGAAATTTGTCAAACACCTGTGGGGTGTTAAGGCTCACTGTACCCCTTGTTAAGTTCTTTGAGTGGTGTAGTTTCCAAAATAGTATGCCATGTGTTTTTTTTTTTTTTTTTTTTTTTGCTGTTCTGGCACCTTAGGGGCTTCCTAAATAGGACATGCCCCCCAAAAACCATTTCAGCAAAATTTGCTTTCCAAAAGCCAAACGTGACTCCTTCTTTTCTGAACATTGTAGTGCGCCAACAGAGCCCTTGACATCCACACATGGGGTATTTCCATACTCAGAAGAGATGGGGTTACACATTTTGGGGGCCATTCTCTCCTATTACCACTTGTAAAAATTAAGAATTTGGGGGAAAACTAGCATTTTAGTGAAAAAATAATTATTATTTAACGAAAAGTCTTCAAACACCTGTGGGGTGTTAAGGCTCACTGTACCCCTTGTTACGTTCCTTGAGGGGTGTAGTTTCCTAAATAGTATGCCATGTGGGGGGGGGGTTGCTGTTATGGCACCATAGGGGCTTCCTAAATGTGACATGCCCCCAAAAAACCATTTCAGAAAAACTTACTCTCCAAAATCCCACTGTCGCTCCTTCCCTTCTGATCCCTCTAGTGCACCCACAGAGCACTTGACATACACATATGAGGTATTTCTTTACTTGAGAGAAATTAGGTTACACATTTTAGGAAGATTTCTCTCCTTTTACCCCTGGGTAAAACTGGGTCTACAAGAACATGCCAGTGTAAAAAATGAAGATTTTGACCTTCAATTTGCTGCTATTCCTGTGAAACACCTAAAGGGTTAACAAACTTTTTGAATGTCATTTTGAATACTTTGAGGGGTGCCGTTTTTATAATGGGGTCATTTATGGGATGTGCAAAAAATGGCCAGATCCTACACTGAAAATTGTCTGGGTCCTTAAGGGGTTAAAGATAAATGTTTATGAAAGGAGTACTTTAGGATGCAATGTTTTTCTTTTACTTGCCCAGAATGCTGGTGTTAAAGGGGTACTCAGAGGAAAACTATTTTTTTTTTCTCATATCAACTGGCTCCAGAAAGTTGAACAGATTTGTAAATTACTTCTATTAAAAAATCTTAAGCCTTCTAGTATTTATCAGCTGTGTATACTACAGAGGAAGTTGAGTATTTTTTTTTTTTGTCTGACCACAGTGCTCTCTGCTGACACCTCTGTCCATGTCAGGAACAGTCCAGAGCAGGAGCAAATCCCCATAGAAAACCTCTCCTGCTCTGGACAGTTCCTGACATGGACAGAGGTTTCAGCAGAGAGCAAGGTGGTCAGACAGAAAACAACAGCTCAACTTCCTCTGGAGCATACAACAGCTGAAAAGCACTGGATGGATTAGGATTTCTTCATAGAAGTAATTTACAAATCTGTTTAACTTTCTGGCACCAGTTGATTTGAAGAAAATTGTTCTCCATCAGAGTACCCCTTTAACAAAATAAAACTGGACTTACCTCCTGACGTTTTCTTGTTGCCTACTGTATCCCACTCCTGGCCTCTGCTGCAGTTTTGTTCCTGTTTCTTGAGTTTGACTTGTCACACTGCAGCAAAGCAAATCAATGGCTGCAGCGATATTTTGCCTTGGCCAATAATAGGCTGAGTGTCAATGTGACATACTGAGCCCCAGCCCCAGGAGGAAAATGTCACACTGCTGCTCAGCTGTAGGACACAGCAGGAAGAAGAACACAGAGGAGGTCAGGAGCGGGATACCGGAAGAAACAGGGGGAGGGGGGGTGGGTGATGACATTGGTAAGAGGTAAGTCAAGTTTCTTTTATTTATTTATTTGTTTTTTAAACAAACAATTTATTTGACTTGTAGCATCATTTGGTAGTCTGTTGCTTCTTTACTTAGAGATTATGTTGAGTGACAAAAGGGTTTGGCATGGGAAATTTCAACAGCCTGATCCTAGATGTTACCAGCTGGAATGTCCCTACAATGTCTGACACTACCCACTGAAGCTGACAGTTCCAGCAAGGAGTCAGGACATGCCCCCAACTGGCAACACCCTTTTGGCTATTTAGTCATACATTTCACATAAGAATAATAGAGAAAATTGCCGCCAACACATGGCTATAAGAATTTTTTTTCCAGAAATGTTATTGCATGGGAAATACAGGAATTTAATAAAACAGAAAGGTCAGGAGAGGCCACAGGCTGGTGTAGAAATAATTATTATTTAAAATAGAGACAAATATTTCATTAAGACACTTTTATAAGCACTTTTCAACAGTTGGTGTTCACATATTGCTTTTTTTCTGCAGAATTCAATATTAAAAAAAAAGATTTTTGAGCAATTTCCCTAAGTGATTTCATGCCTTTTTAGCCTTTCATGTATTTTACAAGGATATATTTACTTGTAATAAAGTGTTTATTCCCGAAATGTGTATCTTACACAGAAGTTGAATAAGGAAAATGTAAATAACTGACAGCTTGGATAGAATATGTAGATGAACTTTGCAATCTTATATATAGTTCTCTATCTGTTCAGTCCCATAATGAGTGCTAAAATTGTATGTGCAATCAAAACATTAGTTTTATTTTAGACTGAATTACAGCCACTTCTCCAAATGTAACTTAAAAATGTAATGAGCGTAAAACTCCACCCGCCATCCAAAAATGGCTCATTCCACAAATCTCGTAATGAATGTTAGTTTTATGTCTTCAATCAAAACATAACCTATTTTACAGGCTTACTCTAAAGATAGGCTTCATTTCCTAGAAACCATGTGGCAAGTGTTAAAATGACATATTGAATAAAAGCCTACCTTTTTATTCCTTTTTTATTATATTCATCAACAGATTTAAAGTGTGAAGCAAGTTAAAAGGTGTCAGAATCATGGCCCAATGCATGGCGTATCTTAGCTTAGTGTTCTCTTCATTAACCTGTTAGGATGGTATCACACATAGAATTTCAAGAAAAACACAGGGGAAAAAAAGGAGTAGCCTTATGTTTTTTTTTTCTTCCGGTGCGGTGGTCCAGCCTGCTGTATCACCCAGTGGCACTCACGCCGCTCCTTGTTTCAGCCAGCCAAGGCTCCACCACCTCAGCCAAAGGGAGCTGACTGTCATACTCCTCTTCTGTCGCTCCAGATGCTCCTGCTCCTCCTACTTCCAGTCAGTCCGTCAGTAATACATCGGAAAAGCCTGGTCCAAGAGACAACAGTATGCGTCGAGCCGAGGTGGAGAGTCTCAAGCCGTCACTTCTTTGCGAAAAAGGCAGTACCAGCCCTGCGCAATTTTGTGGTACAGGAAGTGGGCCAATCCTAGAGCCTTTCGGTGTGAACAAAAATGCCATCACTGATTGCTTGATGATCCAAGCGGATAGGGGGCACCCCTGTGTAACTTAAATGTCAACAAGTGGCAGCTCAAACATGAAACCTGCTGTTTGATCAGGCCCTTTGAGGAAGCCAACTTATGAGTCAGTCGCCAGGATTACGGGATGAACAACGTCAATAATTCGTACTCTGATTGGTCCACGGTTATAAGTGGTGTACCCCAAGGTTCTGTACTGGGCCCGCTGTTGTTTAATTTATTTATCAATGATATAGAGGATGGTATTAACAGCTCTGTTTCTATCTTTGCAGATGACACCAAGCTTTGTAGCATGGTACAGTCTATAGAGGATGTGCATAAGTTACAAGATGACTTGGATAGACTAAGTGTCTGGGCATCCACTTGGCAAATGAGGTTTAATGTGGATAAATGTAAAGTTATGCATCTGGGTACAAATAACATGCATGCGTCGTATGTCTTAGGGGGGATTAAACTGGCAGAGTCACTGGTAGAGAAGGATCTGGGTGTACTTGTAGATCACAGACTTCAGTGCAATTGCAAGGGTCTGATGAGCACAAATGGCCGCTGAAGGTCTCTAACCAGCCTCGGGTATGCAGGATGCCTGACCTCCTGTTGCAGCTTGTAGAGCCAGGCTGTACAAGAAGATTGCTGATAGTACTGATCAGTACTATGTTACAACATAGTACTCAACAGTACATAACAATCCAATGATGACTTCTTCACAAAAAATTTACAGTGAGGGTTTTCACTGAATAACGGCAAGCAGAGATCTTCTAAAGCAGTGTTTTCGGGCATCCTGGGAGGTGTAGATTTGAAACAGCTGGAGACACACTTTTTGGAAAACACTATTCTAAAGCTATTGGGGTGAATTTATCATTGTCTGTGTGAATCAAATTTCCCAAATTCATCTCAAAGAGGTGCTTAGTCTTCATAAATAGCAAAGTAGCTTAGGGTGCTTTCACACCACGTTTTGTACTTACGGTTCCCGAATATGGCTGGGAGGAGGGGGCGGGGCTTAATCACGGCACCCGCACTCAGCCATATTCGGGAACCGTATTTGCCTGCAGTCGGGAACCGTATTTTCCTCTCGCGGTGTTCCCCTCTCTGCAGCACCCCGGTCAGACCCGCTGACCGGGAGCGCTGCACTGTCACTGCCGGCGGGGATGCGATTCGCATAGCGGGACGCGCCCACTCGCGAATCGCATCCCAAGCTACTCACCTGTCCCGGTCCCCGGCTGTCACGTCCTGGCGTGCGCGGCTCCGCTCTCTAGGGCGCGCGCGCCAGCTCTCTAAGATTTAAAGGGCCAGTGCACCACTGATTGACTGATTGGTGTTTGGCCCAATCACTGTAATTAGCTTCCACCTGCTCCTTGCTCATATAACCTCACTTCCTCTTCCCAACATTGCCGGATCTTGTTGCCCTTGTGCCTTGAGAAAGCGTTTCCTGTGTTTGCCATACCAGTGTTTCCAGACCTTCTGCTATCACCATTGATTACAAACCTTGCCGCCTGCCCTGACCTTCTGCTACGTCTGACCTCGCCTCTGTCTAGTCCTTCTGTCCCACGCCTTCTCAGCAGTCAGCGAGGTTGAGCCGTTGCTGGTGGATACGACCTGGTTGCTACTGCCGCAGCAAGACCATCCCGCTTTGCGGCGGGCTCTGGTGAATACCAGTAGCAACCTAGAACCGTTCCACCGGTACGGTCCAAGCCAATCCCTCGCTGACACAGAGGATCCACATCCAGCCTGCCGAATCCTAACAGTAGATCCGGCCATGGATCCCGCTGAGGGGCCGATGCCAAGTCTCGCTGACCTATCCATGGTGGTTGCCCAGCAATCCCAACAGATCGCCCAACAAGGTCAGCAGCTGTCGCAGTTGACCGCCAAGCTACAGCAACTTCTGCCACAGCTACAGCAGCAACCATCTCCTCCGCCAGCTCCTGCACCTCCTCCACAGCGAGTGGCCGCTCCTAACCTCCGCTAGTCCCTGCCGGACAAATATGATGGGGACTCTAAACTCTGCCGTGGTTTCCTGTCTCAATGTTCCCTACATTTGGAGATGTTGTCGGACCAATTTCCCACAGAACGGTCAAAGGTGGCTTTCGTGGTTAGTCTCCTGTCTGGGAAGGCCTTGTCATGGGCCACACCGCTCTGGGACCGCAACGATCCTGTCACTGCCACTGTTCAGTCCTTCTTCGCTGAGGTTCGTAGTGTCTTCAAGGAACCAGCCCGAGCCTCTTCTGCCGAAACAGCCTTGCTGAATCTGGTCCAAGGAAATTCTTCTGTGGGCGAATACGCCATCCAATTTCGTACCCTCGCCTCTGAATTATCTTGGAACAACGAGGCCGTCTGCGCGACCTTTAAAAAAGGCCTATCCAGTAACATCAAGGATGTGCTGGCCGCACGAGAAATTCCTGCCAACCTGCATGAACTTATCCATTTGGTCACCCGCATTGACTTGCGTTTTTCTGAAAGACACCAGGAGCTCCGCCAGGAAAAGGACCCTGATCTCTGGGCACCTCTCTCCCAGTATCCTTTGCAATCTACCCCTGTGCCTCCCACCGAGGAGGCTATGCAAGTGGATCGGTCACGCCTGACCCATGAAGAGAGGACTCGCCGCAGAGATAAAAATGTATCTCTGTACTGCGCTAGTACCGAACATTTCCTAGTGGATTGCCCTATTCATCCTCCATGTCTGTGAAACGCACGCACGCACCCAGCTCACGTGTGAGTGGCGTCTCTTGGTGTGAAGTCTGCTTCTCCACGTCTCACTGTGCCCGTGCGGATTTCTCCTTCTGCCAACTCCTCCTTCTCAGCTGTGGCCTTCTTGGACTCTGGTTCTGCGGGAAATTTTATTCTGGCCTCTTTTGTTAATAGGTTCAACATCCCTGTGACCCGTCTCATGAAGCCGCTCTACATTTCCTCGGTCAACGGAGTAAAATTGGACTGCACTGTGCATTACCGCACTGAACCCCTGCTTATGAGCATTGGTCTGCATCACGAAAAAATTGATTTTTTTGTTCTGCCCAACTGCACCTCTGAAGTCCTCCTCGGTCTGCCATGGCTCCAATGCCATTCTCCTACCCTTGACTGGACCACCGGGGAGATCAAGAGCTGGGGTGCTTCTTGCCACAAAAAAATGCCTCACGTGTGCTCCCAGTCCCGTCAGTCAAACCTCAGTGACTCCTCCTATACCAGGTCGCCCCAAGGCCTATCAGGACTATGCCGATGTTTTTTTGCAAAAAACGAGCAGAGATTTTGCCTCCTGATAGCCCCCTTCCTGGTAACACTCTGCCCCGTGGCAACCTTCACCTTCTGCCCTCCCTCCCCATTCCCACTTCTTCTGGACTGCTTGCCATTGATGAATTTACCCAGGAATTCTCTGTCTTCCAGAAAGAAACTCAAAAATCGCTCCCAATGGCCTCGTCTCATGTGAAGCGACAAGCAGACAAAAAGAGGGGGAGACCTAAGGGGGGGTACTGTTACGCCGAGCACTCCGGGTCCCTGCTCCTCCCCGGAGCGCTCGCGACGTTCCCCTCTCTGCAGCACCCCGGTCAGACCCGCTGACCGGGAGCGCTGCACTGACATTGCCGGCGGGGATGCGATTCGCATAGCGGCACGCGCCCGCTCGCGAATCGCATCCCAAGCTACTCACCTGTCCCGGTCCGCCAGGGTGTCACGTCGAGGCCCGCGCGGCTCCGCTCTCTAGGGCGCGCGCGCCAGCTCTCTAAGATTTAAAGGGCCAGTGCACCACTGATTGGTGCCTGGCCCAATCACTGTAATTAGCTTCCACCTGCTCCTTGCTCATATAACCTCACTTCCCCTTCCCAGCATTGCCGGATCTTTTTGCCCTTGTGCCTTGAGAAAGCATTTTCTGTGTTTGCCATACCAGTGTTTCCAGACCTTCTGCTATCACCATTGACTACGAACCTTGCCACCTGCCCTGACCTTCTGCTACATCTGACCTCGCCTCTGTCTAGTCCTTCTGTCCCACGCCTTCTCAGCAGTCAGCGAGGTTGAGCCATTGCCGGTGGATACGACCTGGTTGCTACCGCTGCAGAAAGACCATCCCGCTTTGCGGCGGGCTCTGGTGAATACCAGTAGCAACCTAGAACCGGTCCACCGGTACGGTCCACGCCAATCCCTCGCTGACACAGAGGATCCACATCCAGCCTGCCGAATCCTAACACCCCCCCTCCCCCAAGAATTTACAGTACTTACTATATTAAGCTGCAGATTATGCTATGGAGATCACACACAACTCAATGGATATTAATAACTAGCTGAGTACCCGGCATTGCCCCTTTTTCCCTTCCTAATCCTTGTTGGGAAGGAAATTCAACAAAGGAGGAAGCTTTTGACTTCATATCCCATCCTTATATATTGTTGTGATATCCCAACCCCATATCCTGTCCCCATATCCCGTCCTCATATCCCGACCTCCTATCCCGACCTCCTATCCCATCCTCATATCCTGTCCTCCTATCCCGTCCTCCTATCCCGTCCTCATATCCCGTCCTCCTATCCCGACCTCCTATCCCGACATCCTATCCCGACCTCCTATCCTGTCCTCCTATCATTTCCTCCTATCCTGACCTCCTATCCAGTCCTCCTATCCCGTCCTCCTATCCCGTCCTCCTATCCCATCCTCCTATACTGTCCTCATATCCCGTCCTCCTATCCCGTCCTCCTATCCCATCCTCCTATGCAGACCTCCTATCCTGTCCTCCTATCCCGACCTCCTATCCAGTCCTCCTATCCTGTCCTCCTATCCCGTCCTCCTATCTCCACCTCCTATCTCGATCTCCTATCCCGTCCTCCTATCTCGTCCTCCTATCCCGACCTCCTATCCTGTCCTCCTATCTTGTCCTCCTATCCCGTCCTCCTATCCTGACCTCCTATCTCGACCTCCTATCCCGATCCGTAATATGTGTACCAGGTACCAGGGACTTTAAACAAAAACTCTGACCCTCACAAATGTGGGTAGTTAAGGGTTAAATTAACTATCCTATATTTTAAGTGGACATATAAGTAACATGTGACCAAGTATTGTCGAAATATCTCCAGCCATTTGTAAGTTATGCAGTAACATATATTTCCCTTAGACTTGTATGGGACTTTAAACAAAAACCCCAACCCTGGCAAATGGGGGTTAGTAAGGGTTAAATCACCTATCCTATATTTGTTGTTGACATATAAGTAACATGTGTGCCAAGTTTCATGTTAATATCTTTAGCCGTTTGGACGTGATGCTGGAACATACACACACACATAAACACATTTGAGTTTTATATATATATAGATTATTTGGTGCCAAATAACAAACTCACCTATAGACGTTGTACCAATGGTTATCTACATTTGTTTGCTGTTTCCTCCTAAAATAATCTAGAATTCCTTCTGCCAACTAAAAGGATTATTTGTAATTTGGAGCAAGGAACCTGAAAAAATTATGTAAAAACATTCCAAGTAAGCTCCTGGCACTCGCTGAGCGTATTAAACTGTTTTGCATTGTTTCACATAACCCATGTAGCAGAGTTAAATGGGTCTGCATTGTGCATTGTAATAACTTTCAATTCCTCCATTTGCTGACTATTCTTCTCCTCCACATGCTACATTTTCATAGCCAAACATTCTGCATATGCCTGGTTTCTGAGTGGATTGACATGGAGTGCTATTGAATTATGGGGATTGACACGCTACCTATAAAAGACTGCCATATACTAAAACTGTCCGATGCTTGGACCATGAAAAATTAGACTAGGCAAAGGGATCTCACAGTCTAGTTGTGAAACCACATTGTGATCCATAGGTGCAGGTCCTCCACTCCAATGTAGGTGCACAACTGCACTTGGGGTTGAGCACCTTGTATCACCTTAGATCACATCAATGTAAGTGTTTGTTTAAAGTCAGTCATGTTTAACGCATCCACATACATGTTTATCAGGTGTCAGGATGCCATTGTGGTACTTGTGACCGTTTGTAGGCATCCTCCATTGTATGCAATTTTTGCTGGGGATATCGCCCTTAGCAACGGTTTACAATTGCAGTACCTCCGCCCCAGCAAAGGTGCATAACTGCACTTGGGGTTGAGTTTTCCTGCTATAACCATGTTCATGCAAATATAAGCCGACATGTCTTTGTTTAAGGCTTATACTAATGCACCCTTTTATCTTGCTGGGTAGCATTAGGGTTTCACCTGTGAGGCCTGCTATAAATGAACCAACCAGGGTGGGGCTTATAGCTTGTCTCCTCCCTCCCATTGTATGTGTGCCTAGTCCACACTGGAGGTGACTGAGGAGCAATCTGCAAGTCGGACCTATGGCTGCCGTAATTTGGTTCCTGGTTTTATTTATCTGGCCAGGTAGGTTAGTTGATAGGACCCACATCATTTGAGAAACCTTGGTGTTGGTGTGCGGGCTCAAGTGTGTCCTTCATATAAGGATATACTGGCTAATGTCTAAATTTTACATCAGTTTTGAGGGTTAGCCAATGTCATTGTTTACATTAACCACAGTAGTGAAACCACATTGTGATCCATAGGTGCAGGTCCTCCACTCCAGCGTAGGTGCACAACTGCACTTGGGGTTGAGCACCTTGTATCACCTTAGATCACATCAATGTAAGTGTTTGTTTTTATAAATGTTTCATCAAGCAGATTGGATTGCAGTACCTATAGTCAAAGCTATATCACTGGAATGTATTAGAATGAAAATATAACCTTTGTTTGATATGTGTTAAGAACACATCACAATTTCATAAACCTGAAAAAAAAAAATAGAGATCCAGGCAAATAAATAAAATGTATTTTGAACATACATGTTTTTATGGGGGTCTTTGTCTTTTGTGCTGTAGAGAAATGTCTAGTTACTTTAATAAAACTTATACATCTGTACTAATAATTTGGGTCAATATGTATTCATTTGGTTGGTAGTGAATTTGTAGGGGCATAATCTCTTCACATTTATGATGTGACATCATTTTATGGTCACCCCTCCCCTGGATCCATCACATAATGGGCACTATCAGCACCCAACCTCCCTAATATAGGTGCAGACCAAAGTGTCTATCATTTAGAAAATAGTGCAGTTCAACAGTATAACCAAAGGCACAATTCTGTGCCACCTGCTTGTTTGGCTGTCCCACATGCTTGTTTCCCCAACTCCCATGGAAATGAGAGAAACCTCTCTATTTCTTCTCTTAATGCGTTTGGGGCAGGGTTGGAGAATCCCATTCTGGATATAGGATCAGATTCCAGAACTGGTATACACATCTATCATGGCATATCCTGTGAATATGCAATAATTTTGGTGAGAATACCCCTTTGAGGGTTGGGTTCTACTGTACATTTGAAATCACTACCTGCCTGATTTTGCTAGTAATACTGGCAAAACTGTAAAGCTTTTGGCTGTAAAGTTACACCACACACCCTGGCACCCTACCCTAGAACTTTTACGGTAATAGTAACAATAAGCAGTTAAATTATCTCAATCTTATTTAATGCCTATGGCAATATTGACTTTACATTATAATTTGGAAGATATTTGCATTTACTTTTTTTCCAGGATTTTTCTCTCCCCACTACTTTCTAGCCGTTCTTTTACAGCCACTGCACAGCCGCTGCGGCGGGTTTATTATTGTTGTTTTAATATATATACTTCAGTGACATTGTCAAAACCAGCTATAAAAAGGAAAATATATAGGGCACATTTTTGATGGCTGTAAATACAGGTGATGCAGGCAGGGACTTCAGAGCAATTCCATTGGAGAACTTATAGCCTAGTGGGATTCAGAGAGAAAAAAATGAATAAATATCAATATGATGGATTAGACTGTAAAGTTGGGAACCAAGAGAAAGAAGAGGTCTCAGAGGAGTAGAGCAGGTGTATGTCATCCTTCCCCACAGAGACCTGGTTCTTGTTAACTTTGACACACGGATACAAATGAAATCTAATTTATGTTCCAATTACATCTGTTCTCTGAGGTATGAAACATAATTGTGAAACATTCACCGGCCATGCTGCTTTATTGATTATATACTGAGTAACTGCCCCATTGTAAAGGACATCTTATGGTCCTCGGCAGACATGCGTTGCAATGTTCTTCTTCAAAGTCCTTTCACCGCTCAGTTGACCTCGTATTTATCACTTAGAAAGAAATTAAGCTTATAAAATGCTAAACATGTAGTTGAGAGCAAAGGACGGGTCATGCTTTAATAAGAAGATAGTAATGTGTGTTTATCTCCCAGGTAATGGAAAATTCTTAACAATTAGTGACACCTACAGAGAAAGGAGCAGGTGAAAATATGCGTAAATTCTGTTTAATTCACAGTGACATGACTATCGAGAGTGCACAGGCCATTTAGGCACACACACACACACACATATATACCAAATAATTAATTAAAGGGGTACTCTGCCGGAAAACATCTTATCCCCTCTCCAAGATGTGGGATCACGGGGGTCCCGGCACTGGGGACCCCCGCGATCTAGCCTCCTCCCAAACACGTCACGCCTCCTCCCATAGACATGAATAGAGGGGACATGGCCACTGTAGGCGCCAGTCATGCGGCACAGAGTGGAGTTTGCTCTGTGCACCGGATGACTGGGGTGCCACAGCAGAGATTGGGGATAAGATGTTTTCTGGCGGAGTACCCCTTTAAAATTTTACCTTTTATTCTCTTCTCTGAAATCCATCAAAGTGATATCCTTCACCATATAAACATGAGGCTATACTTCAAGCCCTTTAATGTAAAACATATTCTCCAGTCACAATCCAGCAATAATAATTCAGCATAAAGCAAATAGTAGACTAATAGAATGGTCAATTAAACTTACTACCTTTCACTGTTATGGTTCTCTATTTCACCCTTCTGGGCAAGTGGTTTTACCACCCTGAAATAGGAGGACCCAACAAAGGAACCTGTCCCTAATGTCTCTTGTTATGTAATTCATCAGGGGAAAGTGTATTGTATGGAAAAAATCATAAGCATATATCATGTTTGCGCACAGGTTCAGATGTTTAGATGCCAGTTGTTTTATAAGAAGAGGATACTAGCTAAATATTAGTTAGATTACCAGCCAAATAATTAAAGGGGTTATCCAGAATACAGTGCTATTTTTTTTCCAAAAACAGTGCCACACCTGTCTTCAGGTTGTGTGGGGTAATGCTGATGTGAAAACTCATTTCACTTAAAAGTTACAAAACAGGGGGAATCCCATCATGTAAAAAAAAAAAACAGTCAGGTAGGAGTAGTAATAAGCACCAATTTGTGTAATTCCAATGTATTATTTACATACCTAGCTAATTTAATCTTGTTTATACCATATCATGGAAAGGTAACTTGTTTATTGCGAGTTCTATTAGCCTACCATTTGCATTATGTTAATATAATATAATATTGCTGGATTACTGACTGAATCATACAATTAATATGGAAGGGCTTTAAGTATAGTCTCCTGTTCATTTTATTAGTGGATTTTAGAGAAGATAATAAAAGTTAAAGGGGTATTCCAGGAAAAAAAACTAAAACATTTTTTATATATCAACTGGCTCCAGAAAGTTAAACAGATTTGTAAATTACTTCTATTAAAAAATCTTAATCCTTTCAGTACTTAGGGGCTTCTGAAGTTAAGGTTGTTCTTTTCTGTCTTAGTACTCTCTGATAACACCTGTCTCAGGAAACGCCCAGTTTAGAAGCGAATCCCCAGAGCAAACCTATTCATCAGAGAGGATTTAGACAGAAAAGAACAACCTTAACTTCAGAAGCTCATAAGTACTGAAAGGATTAAGATTTTTTAATAGAAGTAATTTACAAATCTTTTTAACTTTCTGAAGCCAGTTGATATATATAAAAACGTTTTTTTCCTGGAATACCCCTTTAAGTACATATATCTTTTCCGTTGTGTTTACATAAGAACCTATTAGTATGAAGGATTAGGTAGGTGGGTGTTTTAGTGCAAATTTTTCATTTGAACCCAGCTTCAAATTACATCTCCATTTACATTTTTTTGTGCAATTAAATTTTTCCATGTTTTGTTATTTGGTTTTCCAACATCATTTATTGTTTTCCAACATGAAAAGTGTTAACAGCAGTAACAATATAGTGGTACATATAGATAAGATCAGACTTATATCAAAAATCAGGAAGTTTATCCATTGGGGCTTATTATTAATGTGGCCTCACGTCATATAGAATGATAGTTCTTCTCACATAAAGTTCTCTGCTGAATAGGCTTCCCTATGTGAGGAAACATGATTTGGTTAATATGTCCCAATGCAAAGTGGCGGACATAGCCCCAAAGTGGCGGACAAAGCATGCAGTTAATGAGTCCTACTGGACCTTCAGGGCACCTAGAGAGCCTGAGAGCTCTGCCAAGGCATACCATTGTGTGCTAACAAATGGGCACATGATCTTCATCAAATCTTGCCAGTCTGAAGAGCTGTGCCACATTTACCTCTAAGCTGCAGTCAGTACGGGACAAACTATTCTATTTGTTTTGTTTTTTTAGGTAAAACTGTGTGGTTGTTGACAAAAGTAACACAGTTATTGTGTGTGTGTGTGTGAACATACCTTAAGATGACTGTATCTGACATATTAGCACTTCTGAAAACCTAAACCACTTCCAAAAACATCTTCATGTTGAAATGCATTTGGATCTTGCACTCATAAGTCTAAGACTATCTTTTGGTAATATCTATGGGATTTTATTTACCATATTTTTCGCCATATAAGACACACTTTTTCTTCCCCAAAACTGGGGGGGAAAAGTTGGTACTTCTTATACAGCAAATACACATTAAAACCCTGTCATATCGCGGTTACGCCCCTTTTTCGGGTTTGGGAGAATCCACATCGGGTCCGTCGGGAAAAAATGTCGCATCGCGTCACAGACTGGCGCACGATGTCTGCGACATGTCGCAGACAAAGATGCGCCAACAAAAGACGACAACACAAGTCGGGTTTAGAATAGTAAATGAGGGCCAATGTGGTGGATTTGAGCTGAGGAAAACCCTACAGATCGGAGCATGTATAAAAAAAGCAAAGTGTAGGGAAAGGGGAAAATGCAGGGAAACCTTAGTAAATACCATGGAAAATACATTATAGGGAATTAAAACCCACAAAGAAACCTACACTCCACTCTTAGTAAATGAGGGCCAATGTGTTATTAATCAAAGCTTCCAAAGGGTTAAACAGCCAAGATCAGAGTTGTCTCTGATCCCAGTCATTGCCATAGAGTGGCACCAGACCGTCCCAGCTGCCTCATTACAAATGTTTTATATCAATAAAAACCATTGGATCCCTCAGAAAAGTTACTGTTCTGAACTTTCTAACTTGATATCTCCTTCACTTCAGTTCATAAAAAAACATTAAACATAAGCCATACATTATGTAAAGCTCACCACGGGAGCACACAAATCATAACATTGTTCAATTTCATTTTTCCTTGGAGACCATGGTTATATGCTAATAATTGTATATTTATCACAGTGGTACTGCCGAGGACACAAGTTGTACTTTGCTATACAAAGGGCACAGATATATAATTATAATGTAGCAAACCTAAGCGCCATCACAATGGAAAGCATTTCTTTCTATCCTTCATCATTGCTTACACAGCCAGCTCTATACCTATGAATATATCATAATGCTAACAAATAAAAATATCTAACTCGTAACAAGTGTTAATGTGGAATGAAGGCACGGTCCAGAGAAAGAAGATTTGTTGGCAGGATTTGCTCATGTTCCAGCTGTTCTTAGAACTGGAAATTTTCAAACATTGAGATATTTTTTTTCCCTTTGAATTGGGTTCCATTAACAGCATCACAATGATTCACTCCAATAGACATGTTCAGATGATCACAGCAGGCCAAACTACATGCTCTATTGGCTTAGCGAACATTACAAATATGCAGCTTAGGATGAAATATAACACAGAGAGGAAGCACAATAACATGGAATTCAATCTTTTGAAAGACTTCCATTGTGTAACTGTTCACCTCAAAGACTGAAAACTACCATAATACCAGCCGAGTACATCTGGATGGAAGCAGCAGGAGGCATGACAATGGTTGAAGCCAAGACATGTTCGGCTTTGTGTGTGTGATGGACGGGTGCTGGAGTTCAGGCTTTTCTTTATAGAACTTAACATATTAAGAATTATTCCAACCAATCTTTATAAAGCCAAAGAATAATACTCTATATCAATTACCAGCCTCTAGATTGGCAGCTTGGTGTTCTCTATTCTTAGTTGTTAAATGTAAAAACTTAGTGTAAAAGTTTAGCTCAGTAGATGGAGCAAATGGCAGTAAACAACAGTCAGAGATAGTGACACAGACCAAATGAAGGGCTTCTCCTATAGTTTATTGCCCAAAAACAAAATAAAGACTAATTCACATTGGGTCACATTTAAACAAAACCTGCTTGCCCAGCACTAACTAAACACTTTAAGCAGCCCTCACTATACAAGTGGCTTACGACCAGCAAGGGGTTATCCAGGAAAAAAAAAATGTTTTATATATCAACTGGTTCAAGAAAGATTTGTAAATTACTTCTATTTAAAATTCTAAATCCTTTCAGTACTTATGAGCTTCTGAAGTTAAGGTTGTTCTTTTCTGTCTAAGTGCTCTCTGATGACACGTGTCTCTGGAACCGCCTAGTTTAGAAGAGATTTGCTATGGGGATTTGCTTCTAAACTGGGTGGTTCCCGAGACACGTGTCATCAGAGAGCACTTAGACAGAAAAGAACAAACTTAACTTCAGAAGCTCATAAGTATTGAAAGGATTACGATTTTTTAATAGAACTAATTTAGAAATCTATTTAACTTTCTGCAGCCAGTTGATCTATATAAAAAAAGTTTTTTCCTTGATAACCCCTTTAACTAAACAAACTTTAACCCCTTAAGGACATAGGGCGTATCCATACGCCCCCGTTTCCAAGTCCTTAAGGACCGAGGGCGTATGGATACGCCCTGAGCATTTCCGGCCTCCACCGCTAGCCGGAGGGGAGCCGGAGCCGGATGCCTGCTGAAATCGTTCAGCAGGCATCCCGCATATCGCCCAGGGGGGTCATTATGTTCCCCCATGTCGGCGATTGCCGCAGATCGCTGGACAATTCAGTCCAGCGATCTGCGGCAGATTCCGGGTCAATCGGGTCTCCAGTGACCCGATGACCCGGAATTACTGGCTGATCGGGGCCGTCGGAGACGGCCCCGAACAGCCAGAGCCAGCAGGGGTGAGGTGGCACTGGTGCCACCTCACGATCGCCCTGATTTTTCGGCCGGATTACCGGCCGACCAATCAGGGCGCCTGCTGCGGGTGTCACTCCCGCAACCCGCTCCGCCCCTCTTCCGGAGGACGTGAGTGGGTGCGGGAAGACGACCCCCGGTGCTGGGGACCCCGATCCCCGGCATCCCTGTTGGGATCGGGGCCCCAGGAGCAGCGGCGGCGGCGGAGACGACGAGGGACTGACCTGTGCGGCAGGATCGTTGGAGGTGAGTGACAGCCTCCTGCTGTTGCTTAGCAACAGCTCCCAGCATGCAACAAGGGCATGCTGGGAGCTGTAGTTATGCAACAGCAGGAGGCAGACCACCACAACTCCCAGCATGCCCTTATGGGCATGCTGGGACTTGTAGTTTTGCAACAGCTGGAGGCACATTTTTTCTATGGAAAAGTGTACCTTCAGCTGTTGTGTAACTACAACTCCCAGCTTGCACAATCAGCTAAAGTGCATGCTGGGAGTTGTAGTGGTGCATCTGGTGGTTGCATAACTACAACTCCCAGCATGCCCGTTGGCTGTCGGTGACTGCTGAGAGTTGTAGTTTTGCAACAGCTGAAGGCACACTGAGTTAAGTAGTAAACCAGTGTGTCTCCAGCTGTTGCATAACTACAATCCCCAGCATCCCCAGCCAATGTAGTATGCCTCCGGCTGTTGCATAACTACAAGACCCAGCATGCCCTTCCGCTGTCCGTACATGCTGGGGGTTGTATCTTTTGCAACAGCTGAAGGCACACTGGTTGCAAAACACTGAGTTTGTTACCAAACTCGGTGTTTCACAACCTGTGTGTCTCCAGCTGTTGCAAAACTACAACTCCCAGCATGCACTGATAGACCGTAGATGCTGGGAGTTGTAGTTTTGCAACAGCTGGATGTTTCCCCCCCCCCCCAATGTGAACGTACAGGGTACACTCACATGGGCGGAGGATTACAGTAAGTATCCGGCTGCAAGTTTGAGCTGCGGCAAAATTTCTGTCGCAGCTCAAACTGCCAGCGAGAAACTACTGTGAACTCCCCGCCCATGTGACTGTACCCTAAAAACACTACACTACACTAACACAAAATAAAATAAAAAGTAAAAAACACTACATATACACATACCCCTACACAGCCCCCCTCCCCAATAAAAATGAAAAACGTCTGGTACGTCACTGTTTCCAAAACGGAGCCTCCAGCGGTTGCAAAACTACAACTCCCAGCATGCACTGATAGACCGTACATGCTGGGAGTTGTAGTTTTGCAACAGCTGGATGCTCCCCCCCCCAATGTGAACGTACAGGGTACACTCACATGGGCGGAGGATTACAGTAAGTATCCGGCTGCAAGTTTGAGCTGCGTCAAATTTTCTGCCGCAGTTCAAACTGCCAGCGAGAAACTACTGTGAACCCCCCGCCCGTGCGACTGTACCCTAAAAACACTACACTACACTACCACAAAATAAAATAAAAAGTAAAAAACACTACATATACATATACCCCTACACAGCCCCCCTCCCCTCCCCAATAAAAATGAAAAACGTCTGGTACGCCACTGTTTCCAGAACGGAGCCTCCAGCTGTTGCAAAACAACTACTACCAGTATTGCCAGATAGCCACTGACTGTCCAGGCATGCTGGGAGTTTTACAACAGCTGGAGGCACCCTGTTTGGGAATCACTGGCGTAGAATACCCCTATGTCCACCCCTATGCAATCCCTAATTTAGGCCTCAAATGCGCATGGCGCTCTCACTTTGGAGCCCTGTCGTATTTCAAGGCAACAGTTTAGGGCCACATATGGGGTATCGCCGTACTCGGGAGAAATTGGGCTTCAAATTTTGTGGGCTATTTTCTGCTATTACCCTTTTTAAAAATTAAACATTTTTGGGAAAACAAGCATTTTAGGTAAAAAAAAAATTTTTTTTTTTACATATACAAAAGTCATGAAACACCTGTGGGGTATAAAGGTTCACTTAACCCCTTGTTACGTTCCCCGAGGGGTCTAGTTTCCAAAATGGTATGCCATGTGTTATTTTTTTTGCTGTCCTGGCACCATAGGGGCTTCCTAAATGCAGCATGCCCCCAGAGCAAAATTTGCTTTCAAAAAGCCAAATGTGACTCCTTCTCTTCTGAGACCTGTAGTGCGCCAGCAGAGCACTTTTCACCCCCATATGGGGTGTTTTCTGAATCGGGAGAAATTGGGCTTCAAATTTTGGGGGGTGTTTTCTGCTATTACCCTTTTTAAAAATGTAAAAATTTTGGAAACCAAGCATTTTAGGTAAAAAAAAAAAAAAATGTTCACATATGCAAAAGTCGTGAAACACCTGTAGGGTATTAAGGTTCACATTACCCCTTGTTACGTTCCCCGAGGGGTCTAGTTTCCAAAATGGTATGCCATGTGTTTTTTTTTTGCTGTTCTGGCACCATAGGGGCTTCCTAAATGCGGCATGCCCCCAGAGCAAAATTTGCTTTCAAAAAGCCAAATGTGACTCCTTCTCTTCTGAGACCTGTAGTGCGCCAGCAGAGCACTTTTCACCCCCATATGGGGTGTTTTCTGAATCGGGAGAAATTGGGCTTCAAATTTTGGGGGGTATTTCCTGCTATTACCCTTTTTAAAAATGTAAAAATTTTGGGAAACCAAGCATATTAGGTAAAAAATAAAATTTTTTTTTACATATGCAAAAGTCGTGAAACACCTGTAGGGTATTAAGGTTCACATTACCCCTTGTTACTTTCCCCGAGGGGTCTAGTTTCCAAAATGGTATGCCATGTGTTTTTTTTTTGCTGTTCTGGCACCATAGGGGCTTCCTAAATGCGGCATGCCCCCAGAGCAAAATTTGCTTTCAAAAAGCCAAATGTGACTCCTTCTCTTCTGAGACCTGTAGTGCGCCAGCAGAGCAATTTTCACCCCCATATGGGGTGTTTTCTGAATCGGGAGAAATTGGGTTTCAAATTTTGGGGGGTATTTTCTGCTATTACACATTTTAAAAATGTAAAATTTTTGGGAAACCAAGCATTTTAGGTAAAAAAAAAATTATTTTTTTTACATATGCAAAAGTCGTGAAACACCTGTGGGGTATTAAGGTTCACTTTACCCCTTGTTACGTTCCCTGAGGGGTCTAGTTTCCAAAATGGTATGCCATGTGTGTTTTTTTGCTGTTTTGGCACCATAGGGGCTTCCTAAAGGTGACATGCCTCCCAAAAACCATTTGTCGCTCCTTCCCTTCTGAACCCTCTACTGCGCCCGCTGAACAATTAACATAGACATATGAGGTATGTGCTTACTCGAGAGAAATTGGGTTTCAAATACAAGTAAAAATTTTCTCCTTTTTACCCCTTGCAAAAATTCAAAAATTGGGTCTACAAGAACATGCGAGTGTAAAAAATGAAGATTTTGAATTTTCTCCTTCACTTTGCTGCTATTCCTGTGAAACACCTAAAGGGTTAATACACTTATTGAATGTCATTTTGAATACTTAGGGGGTGTAGTTTTTATAATGGGGTCTTTTATGGGGCATTTCTAATATGAAGGCCCTTCAAATCCACTTCAAACGTGAGCTGGTCCATGAAAAATAGCGAGTTTGAAAATTTTGTGAAAAATTTCAAAATTGCTGCTGAACTTTGAAGCCCTCTGGTGTCTTCCAAAAGTAAAAACTCATACATTTTATGATGCAAACATAAAGTAGACATATTGTATATGTGAACCCAAAAAAAAAAATATTTTGAATATCCATTTTCCTTACAAGCAGAGAGCTTCAAAGTTAGAAAAATGCAAAATTTTCATTTTTTTCATCAAATTTGGTGATTTTTCACCAAGAAAGGATGCAAGTTACCATAACATTTTACCACTAAGTTAAAGTAGAATATGTCACGAAAAAACAATCTCGGAATCAGAATGATAACTAAAAGCATTCCAGAGTTATTAATGTTTAAAGTGACAGTGGTCAGAATTGCAAAAAACGCTCCGGTCCTTAAGGTGAAAAAGGACTCGGTCCTTAAGGGGTTAAAGGAAAACTGATAGCAGGTTTCCAGGTCCAGTTCTAGACCCATTGTATTAGCCTCCATTGTTCATAGCTGGCTTTGTGCAATGGAAGCGGGACCAGGCATGTTAAGTATGCTAGGTCCCCCCATTGCACAAAGTGGCTATTAGCAATGAAGTCTGATACGAAAGGTATGTCCAAAATTGGAACGCGGATCCAGGTAAGTGATACCTCCTGTTCACTCGCACGATAACCATGTGTATTGGTTTTAGTGTGGGTGAAACCGGCTGTCAATTTTCCTTTAACGGTACGTTCCCACACGCCGTATTTTGCTGCGTATTTGCTGCGCATTAGGTGCTGCGTATTTTCCTACCCATTGACTTCAACAGGGAAAATAAAATACGCAGCAGCAAATACGCAGCAAATACGCCGTGTGGGAACGTACCCTAAAGGTGTTACGTCAAACCACTGCCAATTGTCTCGCATAGACTGGACATGACTTAGTTGAGAGGTAGACTTTTTTTAATGCTCTATATCCTGGCCAGAGGGTTCTTATTTAAGTTCCGTTACTGCAACTACAGGGAAGGAAACCTTGGGAACATCAGAGTGTCCTATTTTTTTATGGAGAATCATTGGTTAATGTGAGTTTTGTTATTCCAACTGGGTGTTCATGGGAAAAAAAAGGTTTGTTGTGATGCAGTTCCCTTGACTCAATTGTCTTCCCAAGTCAGCATGATATGACAAAGGAATATGCTTGAGTGGACTTTTTTATTAGTTGCCTCACAAGGCTACCTTCAACGTTATATGAAATGTATATGTTATTTTCTTTAAAGTTATTAAAATGTTATTTCAAAATAGCATTTTGGTAATAAAGAGACTGTTGTGGCTGCCATTTTCCATTGTCATAAAGTGTGTAGAAGCAAAGGGGGCAGGTTGGGGGAAGTTTGCAGACCAATTCTCCATACTCTAGTCTAGCTGTCTATAGTGTAGGCTGTTGTCACGCACAAGTTTTTTTTTAAATTTATTTTTTTTTTTAAACTGTTCTCGAGCCTAAGCCAGGAATGGATTTAAAAAGAATAGAAACAAAATAGGAAATACATACCCTTTCCTTCCTGTTAGATCCACTTCTGGCTTTGGTTCAAAAAATGCAGTGAATTTTTTTCTAAAAACTGCATTGTGTGGCACCGACCTTAAGCCATGTCCACAAGGCGGAATATCCAAGCATAATCTTTCAGAACATTCCACTCAGCAATTTAGATGCAGCAGAGCCCCATTGTTTTCATTGGAATTCTGCTGCCCCGTGCTCGCAGCCAAATTTCCCTATTCCGGCCTCCCCAAAAAAAGAAAAACTGACATGTCAACTTTTTCAGTGGAATCCGCTGATTTATAGATAAAGCACAGTTTGAAGCGGTCCTAGCGCTGGCATGTTCTCCGACGCCTGCTGTTAGCGCAATGTGCACTGGAAATTTTCTAGATGGAGATTCCGCAAAAATTGGGCTGCGTGAACATGGCCCTAGAGTAGCAGCTCAGGCAGGGTGACTGCCCCATAATTATGTGCAGAAAAAAAACACAATAACAAAATATAAAGACATAGAAAAAAATAAAATATTACAAGAGTTTTGTTGACTATGTGTTTAGCTCATATATAATTTAACCCCTTAACGACCACGGACGTAAATGTACATCCTGGTTTGTTTCCAAATCTGAAGTAACATTTCAAGCACTGTTGCCCTTTGTTCCTTGTTCTTAAATTATATTTCCATTGAAAGAAGCAAACAAAAAAAAAAAAAGGCTTTCACATGCTTAAGCAGGTGCATTTGCTAAAAACGAATTCTTGGTTTGCATATGTCGTTTTTAGACCTTGTCATTTAGAACAGATGAACATGGTAAAAGTAAAATCCTTTAAACCTTAAAGTGGTGTCAGATGGGCACTTTGAACGCTAACACTTTTCCAGCTGAGGAAACAGTAGCCTTAATATAGCTCGATTGCTCTAATGTTGACACTCTGAAGTAAAGAGAAAAGTTTCTTCACTGTCACAGAGTAACAACTGTGATGTGAAAATGTTACATACTGTGCCTTCTGAACATATTCGCTCTCATGTCAGGAGAACAGTATTCACTGCGCTGTGGAGCTACAGACAGGAGCTGTATGGAACGTGCACTACGCTGCAGAGAAATCTTATGGCAGATACATTTCCTTTAAGAAATTCTGAATTTACTGAGTGTCAACTGAGTTCTGTATTTAGCCATCGCTTGTATGGTTTGTATTAGACAAAATGCATGAAAAATAAATAAAGATGGGTATTTATTTATTTATTATTTATTTTGTTTTATTTTTTTGAGCTTTTGAATAGAGAGATACAAAAAAGTATCTAATTTTCTATCTGCGACAGTAATTACTGTTATGCCCATCAGTGTAAAAGTGGAGTAAAAAAAGCCATTCGGCTTGGCCAAAATAGAAGCCAGCTTTGTTTTAGATGGTGCTCTGTGCAGCACGTTCTTAAAGTGGTTATTCAGGAAAAAACTGTATATATATATATATATATATATATATATATATATATATATATATATCAACTATTTGTAAATTACTTCGATTAACAAATCTTAATCCTTTCAGTACTTATGAGCTGCTGAAGTTGAGTTGTTCTTTTCTGTCTAAGTGCTCTCTGATGACACCTGTCTCGGGAACTGTCCAGAGTAGAAGCAAATCCTCATAGAAAACCTATTCTGCTCTGTGCAGTTCCCGAGACAAGCAGAGATGTCAGCAGAGAGCACTGATGCCAGACAGAAAAGAACAATTCAACTTCAGCAGCTGATAATTATTGGAAGGATTAAGATTTTTTTTTATAGAAGTAATTTACAAATCTGTTTAACTTTCTGGAGCCAGTTTATATTTTAAAAACTGTTTTTTTCTGAATTACCCCTTTAACCCCTTAAGAACTTATCCCTTTTTCACCTTAAGGACTCATTTTTTGCAATTCTGACCACTGTCAATTTAAACATTAATAACTCTGGAATGTTCTTACTTATCTGATTCCGAGATTGTTTTTTTCGTGACATATTCTACCTTAGCATAGTGGTAAAATTTTATGGTAACTTGCATCCTTTCTTGGTGAAAAATTCCAAAATTTGATGAAAAAAAAGAAAATTTTGCATTTTTCGAACTTTGAAGCTCTCTGCTTGTAAGGAAAATGAATATTCAAAATAATTTTTTTTGTTCACATAAACAATATGTCTACTTTATGTTTGCATCATAACATTTATGAGTTTTTACTTTTGGAAGACACCAGAGGGCTTCAAAGTACAGCAGCAATTTTCCAATTTTTCACAACATTTTCAAACTCGATATTTTTCAGGGACCAGTTCAGTTTTGAAGTGGATTTGAAGGGTCTTCATATTAGAAATACCTAATAAATTACCCCATTATAAAAACTACACCCCACAAAGTATTCAAAATAACATTCAGTCAGTGTTTTAACACTTTAGGTGTTTCACAGGAATAGCAGCAAAGTGAAGGAGAAAATTCTAAATCGTAATTTTTTACACTCGCATGTTCTTGTAGACCCAATTTTTGAATTTTTGAAAGTAGTAAAAGGAGAAAATGTTTACTTGTATTTGTAACGCAATTTCTCTCGAGTAAGCACATACCTCATATGTCTATGTAAAGTGTTCGGTGGGCGCAGTAGAGGGCTCAGAAGGGAAGGAGCGACAAGGGGATTTTGGAGAGTAAATTTTTCTGAAATGGTTTTTGGGGGGCATGTCACCTTTAGGGTGTCAAAACAGCAAAAAAAAAACACATGGCATACCATTTTGGAAACTAGACCCCTCTGGGAATGTAACATGGGATAAAGTGAGCTTTAATACCCAACAGGTGTTTCATGACTTTCGCAAATGTAAAAAAAAAAAAAATGTTTACCTAAAATGCTTGTTTTCCCAAAAATTTTACATTTTTAAAAAGGGTAATAGCAGAAAATTTGAAGCCCAATATCTCCCGATTCAGAAAACACCCCATATGGGGGTGAAAAGTGCTATGCTGGCGCACTACAGGTCTCAGAAGAGGAGTAGTCACATTTGGCTTTTTGGAAGCAAATTTTGCTCTGGGGGCATGCCGCATTTAGGAAGCCCCTATGGTGCCTGGACAGCAAAAAAAAAAAACCACATGGCATTATATTTTGGAAACTAGACCCCTTAGGGAACGTAACAAGGGGTTAAGTGAACCTTTATACCCCACAGGTGTTTCATGACTTTTGCATATGTAAAAAAAAATTATTTTTTTTTACCTAAAATGCTTGTTTTCCCAAAAATTTTACATTTTTAAAAAGGGTAAAAGCAGAAAATACCCCCCAAAATTTGTAACACAATTTCTCCCGAGTACGGTGATACCCCATATGTGACCCTAAACTGTTGCCTTGAAATACGACAGGGCTCCAAAGTGAGAGCGCCATGCCCATTTGAGGCCTAAATTAGGGACTTGCATAGGGGTATTCTACGCCAGTGATTCCCAAACAGGGTGCCTCCAGCTGTTGTAAAACTCCCAGGATGCCTGGACAGTCAGTGGCTGTCTGGTACTACTGGGAGTAGTTGTTTTGCAACAGCTGGAGGCTCCGTTTTGGAAACCGTGGCGTACCAGACGTTTTTCATTTTTATTGGGGAGGGGAGTGGGGCTGTGTAGGGGTATGTGTATATGTAGTGTTTTTAGGGTACAGTCACACGGGCCGGGGTTCACAGTAGTTTCTCGCTGGCAGTTTGAGCTGCGGCAGAAAATTTGCCGCAGCTCAAACTTGCAGCAGGATACTTACTGTAAACCTCCGCCCATGTGAGTGTACCCTGTACGTTCACATTGGTGGGGGGGGGGGGATGGGGACATCCAGCTGTTGCAAAACTACAACTCCAAGCATGCGCTGACAGACTGTACATGCTGAGAGTTTTACTTTTGCAACAGTTGTAGGCACACTGGTTATGTATCACTGAGTTTGTGACCTAACTCAGTGTTTCACAACCAGTGTGCCTCCAGCTATTGAAAAACTACAACTCTCAGCATGTACTGTGCATGCTGGGAGTTGTAGTTTGCAACAGCTGGAGGCACACCGGTCGTGAAACACTGAGTTAGGTAAAAAAAAAAACTCTAAGTTTCACAACCAGTGTGCCTTCAGCTGTTGCAAAAACTACAACTCTCTGCAGTCACTGACAGCTAACGGGCATGCTGGGAATTGTAGTTATGCAACCAGCCGATGCACCACTACAACTCCCAGCATGCACTTTAGCTGTTTGTGCAAGCTGGGAGTTGTAGTTATACAACAGCTGAAGGTACACTTTTCCATAGAAAAAATGTGCCTACAGCTGTTGCAAAACTATAAATCCCAGCATACCCATAAGGGAATGCTGGGAGTTGTGGTAGTCTGCCTCCTGCTGTTGCATAACTACAGTTCCCAGCATGCCCTTTTTGCATGCTGGGAGCTGTTGCTAAGCAACAGCAGGAGGCTGTCAATCACCTCCAACTGCTGCTCTACGCCGCTGCACACAGGTCAGTCCCTCGTCGTCGCCGCCGCTCCTGGGGCCCCGATCCCAACAGGGACGCCGGGGATCGGGGTCCCCCGCTGCCGGGGTCCACGTCCCGCACCCGCTCACGTCCTCCGGAAGAGGGGCGGAGCGGGTTGCGGGAGTGACACCCAGTAAACCGGCCGACGAATCAGGGCGATCGTGAGGTGGCACCAGGGCTAGCGGTGGGGATCGGAATTCTCATGGGTGTATGGATACGCCCTGCATCCTTAAGGACTCGGAATGCAGGGCTTATCCATACGCCCTGCGTCCTGAAGAGGTTAATGTAACCCTCTTAATTGTAAACTAAATGCAGTGTCCAAATAATATACAAAAAACAAAAAACAAAACATGTAAAACAGACTTATAAAACACAACTAAAACAGACTTGTTTGTTTTATATCTAAAGTAATTATCGTGCACTTTTTCCTTTGGCTGTTAAAAAAAAATAAAAAATAAAAAGTATATACATGAACCTTTTATGCCCCAAAATACACACTAAAAACTATGTGTGAACATAGCCTAATAAACAAGCAATCTCTCTCAAGTATCCTGTTTTTGTTCTGAGAGGGAGATTAGTCTAGGTAGAAGAGGGAATAGCTGAGCAAGTACTTTTCTGCCCACACTTAAAGGGGTATTCCAGGAAAAAACTTTTTTATATATATCAACTGGCTCCAGAAAGTTAAACAGATTTGTAAATTACTTCTATTAAAATATCTAAATCCTTCCAGTACTTATGAGCTTCTGAAGTTAAGGTTGTTCTTTTTTGTCTAAATCCTCTCTGATGACACCTGTCTCGGGAAACACCCAGTTTAGAAGAGGTTTGCTATGGGGATTTGCTTCTAAACTGGGTGTTTCCCCAGACACGTGTCATCAGAGAGGATTTAGACAGAAAAGAACAACCTTAACTTCCGAAGCTCATAAGTACTGAAAGGATTAAGATTTTTTAATCAAAGTAATTTACAAATCTGTTTAAATTTCTGGAGCCAGTTGATATATAAAAAAGTTTTTTTTCTGATATACCCCTTTAACTGTAAGTTTCAAGACTGCGTTAGAGCTACATGGCTATCACATCATGATCATCTGTATCTTACACCATAATACCCACAACTATGAGTTCTGTTCTTTTTAAGCATCTGCACCACATGTTCAGTTTTCCAAGCGGACATTCCGCAAATGGTAATGTATTTGTGAGTGGGATATGCCCAAAGAATTTACATGTTCATTCTTTTGGCAGACACCAGAATAGAAGTTTTTGCTGCAGAAATTCTGCTGTGTGAATGGTGGAGCAGAATACCATTAAAAAAACAATGGGCACTCTGCTGCAATAGAATTCTTTGGAATTTTTTGGAAATTCTGTTGTGTGAACATGACCTTAGCCAACCTGTCTAGGTCCTGCTTGGTAGTAAATTCTACACTGAACTGTGAATCACCATAAGCAACACAAAAGTTCATTGAGCATTACCAGAGACTTTCCTTGTCAGTATTTCTGCTAACAAAACACTTAAAGCACATGGGGGGAGATTCATCAAAACCTGTCTAGAGGAAGACTTGCCCAGTTGCTCATAGCAACCAATCAGATCGCTTCTTTTATTTTTAGGAAGGCCTGTGAATAATGAAAGAAGCGATCTGATTGGTTGCTATGGGCAACTGGGCAAGTTTTCCTCTGCACAGGTTTTGGTAAATATCCCCCATGGTGACCAATTTTCACACATCCACGTTGGAGTACTTTAACTTGCTACCTTATACTGTAAGATAATATATTGGCTGCTTTATGCACAATGGACTTAAAGGGGTACTGCGGTGGAATTTTTTAATTTATTTTTTTAAATCAACTGGTGCCAGAAAGTTAAACCGATTTGTAAATTACTTCTATTAAAAAATCTTAATCCTTTCAGAACTTATCAGCTGCTGTAGGCTGCAGAGGAATTGTGTTTCTTTCCGACCACAGTGCTCTCTGCTGACACCTCAGTCTGTATCAGGAACTGTCCAGAGCAGGAGCAAATCCCCATAGCAAACCTCTCCTGCTCTAGACAGTTCCTGACATGGACAGTGGTGTCAACAGAGAGCGCTGTGGAGCATACAGCAGCTTATAAATACTGGAAAGATTACAATTTTTTTATAGAAGTAATTTACAAATCTGTTTAACTTTCTGGTACCAGTTGATTTAAAAAAAAATTTTTTCACCAGAGTACCCCTTTAAGTAAAAACAAAACCTATTATCAAATTACCTCCATGTTTGCAGTATTCCATTATAGGTACATAATCTACGATTACTATCTAAAGAATTGGCCCACACTAAAGAATCTTCCCGAGGGACTAATACCCTCAGCTGCCCTGGATTACTCCACCCAATCTGCTCATGGGCTCCACATAACATATTTTTCTCCCTATAGGACGCACCGGCATATAAGACGCACCCAATTTTAAAGGTGCAAAATCTAGAAAAAAATATTCTGCACCCAACAGTGATCTTCAACCTGCGGACCTCCAGATGTTGCAAAACTACAACTCCCAGCATGCCCAGACAGCCGTTGGCTGTCCGGGCATGCTGGGAGTAGCAGTTTTACAACATCTGGAGGTCCGCAGGTTGAAGACCACTGGATAGGAGGTAGTACTCACGTGTCCCCGCCGCTCCGGACCCGTCACCGCTGCCCTGGATGACGCTTCATCACTGTCGCCGCGTCCCCGTGGTGTCCCCGATGCTCCGGACGTCTTCTTCCCCGGGATACACGCTCTCCGTCACCGTCATCACGTCGCTACGCATTGGATGACGGGACGGCGTGCGCGACGAACGACGTGATGACGTCGAAGGAGAGCACCGGCCATGCAGGGGATCCCGGCACGGAGCAGACACTGAGGAGGCAGGTAAGGTCCATACCGGTGTCCTGTAAGCTGTTCGGGACGCCGCGATTTCACCGCAACGGTCCCGAACAGCCCGTCTTTCGCTTCAGACGCGGCGGTCAGCATCTGAAGGGTTAATACAGGGCATCACCGCGATCAGTGATATCCTGTATTAGCCGCAGGGACCGTCCCGATAGGTGTGTATTCGCCGTATAAGACGCACCAACTTTTGCCCCCCAGTTTTGGGGAAGAAAAAGTGCGAAAAATACGGCGAAAAATACGGTAATCATCTTGCAGCTTATAGTTACTAAAGTCTGGACAATCATTGCTATCCAGAACTTAATTTAGATTTTTTTTTTTTTACTAAAATGAGGTAAATTGGCTAATTTATGGTTTATCTGTATATTTTTTTAATTTTTTCTTTATTTATTTTTTCATTTTTTTTGCTTTCCTCTTGATTAACACTGGTAGGTGACTGGATAAATTGGATGGACATGTCTTTTCCATCCATACAAACCATGGGTGCACTGACAACTCATGGGGCCCCTAGGCAATAAAGAATCATGCCCCTCCCCCCCCCCCCAATGCATGATATATTATAGTATATAACATCCCCCACATATGAATTTATACTATATACCAGGGGAAGACAACATTAGTGACGTGGCCCAAAAATCTTTTAAGCCGCTTGGAGTGCCGGCAATATGGGTGTGCTTTATTGTGGGTGATGTTTGGGTGGGTCTGGCTTGTCACTGGGTTATTTATTTTTTTTTTTTACAGAATTTTCCAAAACTATGTTTCTATATAATGACCTGTAGCAGAAAAAGAGTTGTTGTTGTTTGCAATAAGTCAGACAGTAAATGATAAATGCAGTAAATAGTAAATTCTAACCAGGAATCCTCGTTCTTAGGTTGAGTGGAGACCCTCCAATATGAGGGATGTGGTATAAAAGTCAATTTACATGGAACCACTATAAGCAAGAATTATTGGGATTGAATGATGAGATGATGTGAACTTTAAAGTATGTTTATTGTCATTGTTTTCTATGCACAGATTTGTACATTTCCTGTAATATCCTGTTTGCTTTTTCCTGCCAAGCCCCTGCTCTGTAAATTCTTTCTTTTCTATTTTTCCATGTGCTGCCAACCTGAAGAACTGAAGGTTCATATGATGCCAGTAAAACAATGAAAATAGGAACAGTGAAGAACATTCAGCAAGCAGCTGCTGGAATAATAAAAAGTGCATCAAAATCAATATGCAAAGTCATTACGCTATGAGATAACTCTCAGCGTGCCAGTAATGTAAAGATAAATGTGTATGCAGAACGGCCTTGAATCCAAGTGCTACTCATGAGGATCTGCAGTGTTCTGATGCCACTCCTACAAGTAAGGGTATCAGTGGGCACATCTGTAATTGTAGATTCTCTGATATACTGAGATTTGATCATTTTTCATATTCTGTGAATTGGTTCTTTTGACTGTTAATATCACTAAGATCTTGCCGGGAGATGAGCAAATCTCATGTGACACTATTTGGTCTGACCTGCCAAAATCTTCATGTTTTCCTGAAATGTACTTGTGACCTGCTTCATCGGCGATGTGCATAAAATGTTAAATAAGAGCAGACTGAGATGTACCGCAAGTTAAATGACAGTACATGTTAAGTCAGCGGTATCGCAGTAATAAGTAATTACTGTGGAGCCTCATCTGTACTCTACACAGCAAGATTTTAACAGTGCTACTATATTTATATACTGGAGATGAGAGATTCAAAACTAGAGTATTCAAGAAAAAAAATAACTGTATTGGGCCCCCTTTTGCTCAATTGATTTGTTGACCCATCATTTCAAGGGGTTGTCCCAGAATAGACTTTGGCTGGGGTAGATTAAAGTGGAAAGTAAATGTTTTTTTTTTTTTTTTTTTTTTTAAACTACTGGTGAAAGTAAGTTATACAGATTTGAAAATGACTTCTATTTTAACCTGTGAAGGACCAAGGGCGTACCTGTACACCCTGAGTCTGCTCCCTTTCTATAACGCAGGGCCACGGCATGGCATGTCATAGCAGGTCGGGTCTGGCCTCTAACAATGGCCGGGACCCGTGGCTAATAGAGTGAGCACTGATCGCGGTGCCGCATGCTATTAACACTTTAGACTCAGTGTTTAAAGTTGATCGCTGTGTCTAAAGTGAAACTAAACTACCCCCGACTAGTTCATTGAGCTGTTCGGGGAAGCTGCGGTGAAATCACAGCATCCCAAACAATTGTAGGACACTAGGAGGGTCCCCTTACCTGCCTCCTGGTGTCCGATTGCTGAATGACTGCTCAATGCCTGAGATCCAGGCATGAGCAGACAAGCTATAACATTGCATAATAAAAGTGGGGAAAAAAGTTAATAAAGATCATTTAACCCCTTCCCTAATAAAAGTTTGAATCACCCCACTTTTCCTATTTAAAAAAAAAAAACTGTGTAAATAAAATAAAACATATGTGGTATCGCTGCATGTGTAAATGTCCAAATTATAAAAATATATAATTAATTAATCCGCACGAAAAAAATTCCAAAGTCCAAAATAGTGTATTTTTGGTCACTTTTTATATCATGAAAAAATGTATAAAAAGCGATCAAAAAGTATGATCAATACAAAAATGGTACCGCTAAAAACTTCAGATCACGGCGCAAAAAATGAGCCCTGATACCGACCCATACGCAGAAAAAAAAGTTATAGGGGTCAAATAATGACAATTTTAAACGTATACATTTTCTTGCATGTAGTTAGGATTTTTTCCAGAAGTACGACAAAATCAAACCTATATAAGTAGGGTATCATTTTAACCATATGGACCTACAGAATAAAGATAAGGTGTCATGTTTGCCAAAAAATATACAGCGTAGAAACGGAAGCCCCCAAAAGTTACAAAATGGGTTTTTTTCTTCAATTTTGTCGCACAATGATTTTTTTTTACCGTTGCTTCGTAGATTTCTGGGTGAAATGACTGATGTCATTACAAAGTAGAATTGGTGGCGCAAAAGATAAGCAATCATATGGATTTTTAGGTGCAAAATTGAAAGAGTTATGAAGGTAAGGAGGAAAAAATTAAAGTGCAAAAACTGAAAAAACCCTGGTCCTTAAAGGGGTATTCCAGGAAAAAAAAAATGTATATATATCAACTGGCCCCAGAAAGTTAAACATATTTGTAAATTACTTCTATTAAAAAATCTTAATCCTTTCAGTACTTATGAGCTTCTGAAATTAAGGTTGTTCTTTTCTGTCTAAGTGCTCTCTGATGACACGTGTCTCGGGAACCGCCCAGTTTAGAAGCAAATCCCCATAGCAAACCTCTTCTAAACTGGGCGTTTCCTGAGGCAGGTGTCATCAGAGAGGACTTAGACAGAAAAGAACAACCTTAACTTCAAAAGCTTATAAGTACTGAAAGGATTAAGATTTTTTACTAGAAGTAATTTACAAATCTGTTTAACTTTCTGGAGGCAGTTGATATATATATAAAAAAGTTTTTTCCCGGAATACCCCTTTAAGGGGTTAAAATCTTAATCCTTCCAGTACTTATCAGCTGCTGTATACTACAGAGGAAGTTTTGTAGTTCTTTCCAGACTGACCACAGTGCTCTTTGCTGCCACCTCTGTCTGTGTCAGGAATTTTCCAGAGCAGCAACAAATCTCCATAGCAAACTTCTGCTCTTGACAGAACTTGACACGGACAGAACTACACAACATCCTTTGGAGCATACAGCAGCTGATAAGTACTAGAAGGATTAAGATTTTTAAATAGAAGAATTTACAAATCTGTTTTTGTTTTCTGTCACCAGTTGACTTGAAAAAAAAATTTTCCACCGGAGTACCACTTATACTCGTTAAGGACAAATCATAACCTGACCCCGCATCATAGCAGGATGATCCCCACAGCTATCCGCCGCCGGGACCCGTGGCTAATACCAGACATCACCAATACCACTACGGTGAAACCGCGGTGTCCCGATCAGCTTAGAGGATGACGGGAGGGCCCTTGCCTGCCTCCTCGCTGTCTGATTGTTGGTCTGATGCTCCATCCAGGCTCTGCAGGCTGGAGCAGCAGAGAACACATAACACTGATCAATGCTATGCTATGGCATAGCAGTGAACAGTGTATGCAATCAGAAGATTGCATGTAAAAGTCCCCTATTGGGACTATAAAATTGGGACTTGGGGACGGAGGGTTTATCCATCTTTGCACTTTCATTTTTTCCTCCTTTTAAAAATCACAACCCTTTCAATTTTGCACCTACAGACCCATATGATGGCTTCTTTTTTGCGCCACCAATTCTACTCTGTAATGACATTGGTCATTTTACGTAAAAAATCTAAGGCAAGAAAAAAAAAATCATTGTGCGTCAAAATTGAAGAAAAAAAAGCATTTTGTAACTTTTGGGGGCTTTTGTTTCTACGCAGTGCATTTTTCTGTAAAAATGACACCTTATCTTTGTTCTGTAGGTCCATATGATTGAAATGATACCCTACTTACCTACTTATATATTTTAGATTTTGTCTTACTTCTGAAAAAGAATCATGACTACATGCACGGAAATGAATACGATTAAAATTGTCCTCTTCTAAATCCCTTTATTTTTCCGCGTACGGGGTAGTATGAGAGCTCATTTTTTGCACTGTGATCTGACATTATTATCGGTAGCATTTTTTTTTTGATCAGACTTTTTGATCTGACTTTTATACCATAAAAATGTTATTCACATTTTGTTATGGTATAAAAAGGGATCAAAATTACACTTCTTTGGAATTTTTTTTGTGCATACGCCATTGACAGTGCAATTTAAATAATGATGTATTTTTATAGTTCGGACATTTACACAAGCGGCGATACCACATATGTTTATTTTTATTTACACAGTTTTTATTTTTTATGGGAAAAGGGGGTGAGTCAAACTTTTATTTGGGAAGGGGTTAAATAATCTTTATTAACGTTATAGAAAGGGAGGGGGTGCAGGGTGTACAGGTACGCCCTTCATCCCCAAGAGGTTAATAAAAGTTAACAAAAATTTACATAAACATATGTGGTATTACCGTGAGCCTTAATTCCCTATATTTAAAAATGAATGTAAATCAAACTGCAAGGACAATGGTGTACATGCAATAATCAATACCAAAGTCCAAAATTGCATGTTTTTGGTACTTTGTATACCCTAAACAAATGTATAAAAAGCGATCAAATGTCCCATCAGAACAAAAATGGTACTGAAAAAAACTTCAGATCAATTTTAGACATACAAATTTTGGTGTATTTAGTTAAAAAAAATTTAAGTAGTAAAATAAAATACAACCTATATAAATTAGGTATCCTTGTAACTGTATGGACCTACAGAATAAAGATATGTGTCATTTTTATTGAAAAGTGCACTGCGTAGAATCGGAAGGAAATTTGAAATTGTTTTTAAAACTTTGCCCCACAAATATATATATATATATATATATATATATATATATATATATATATTTTTTTTTTTTATTATTTCACCATAGATTTTGTGGTGAAATGATTGATGGTATTACAAAGTAAAATTGGTGGTGCTAAAAAACAAGCCCTCATATGGGTCTATAGGTGGAAAATTGAAAGTGTTATGATTTTTAAAAGGGGAGGAGGAAAAAAACGAAAGTGTAAAAATGAAAAAAAAAAATTCATCCTTAAAAAGAAAGTCATACTCACCTACCTGATGCCCATGCAGCTCCTATTTTCATGGTCCCTACTTGTCACTGCAGCTTCCTGGTTCCAGCTGCCAGTGACTGACTGAAGTAAGACACTAATGTGACCAAGGACTACACATTACAGGAACAAGGAAGCAGCAATAAGCAGGGACCAGGAGATGTCGTAACAATAGCTGTTGACATGGTAATTTTGTATATCCAGAGTTAAACATATTTCACTATATAAATACAACATGGTCTCTGTGTAATACCACCTACCCCCAGAGAGAGAGATACAGATACATTATCTCTCCAAAAATAGTCTTGTCTACATTGAGTTCCAGATTTGCCCATTGCATAGCTGTTGGAGACATAGGGGATAATAAATAATTTTAATAAATAAATAATTAATGAATAATTAATTAACAAACCACCAGAAAAAAATGTATAAACTCATAACTCCATAACCTAAATATAAAAACCCACAATCAAGCATAAACTGTCCACCCAGACCATTCTGGGTGACACCCCCAATATAGATTAAATTAAGATAAAAAATGAGTTGTCCTCCCATATGGGCGACACCCCTCAAAAAACAGACCGTGACAAGGGAGGGAGGGAGGGTGCCTCATCTTTCTTCCCCAGACTGATCCAGACTGCTGAGATGGCCAGGCTTATATCCACCTCGATATTCCCGCCAATCAGCATCCGGTCCAATCTGCCCAGCAACAGCCAGCCCTGTAAGAAAACTCAGCACCACAGTTAGAAACAACCTTAATATTAACCTTTTAAACACCAGTATAACTTTTCAACTATACTCAATACATAACAATATACTCCACATAGAAGAAGCAGGGCAGGAAGGGGAGTACATCCCATGTGGCCCCTCTGTTACCCTCCTTGGCCCTATACCTAGACTGATGAAGGGCCTGATGGGGTACATGGGGAGTACCACGACACTGTAGGGGATATCGGTAGACAAGTATGACTTGTTTGATAAACTCAAACCCTGACTCAATCCTTAAATGGGCACTGTCATTAACTTTTTTTTACTGATGTACTACAACATATTTCTAATATACTTTAATAATTTTTTTTGTAATTAAAATACTTTATTTTAATGTTGAAATGCGGCCACTAGGGGTCTCCCTCCTAGTGGCTGGCTGCAGCCTGCTGTGACATCAAAGATGAATTTTGACCTGTCCCAGCCGGGCATCCGTCCGAATTCAGTCAGGCTGCGCTCGCTCCCTGCCTGTCAATCAGACAGGCGGAATGAGCGCTTTGAACTATGAGGATGCTCTAGGCCTTGCACGCCAGCCCGGCTCTCGGTGTGAGATACAATTTCATCCTGCACTTTAGTCTTTTTTGGGCGGGAGGGGGGGAACGGGTTGCGCAGCTGGGTTCGGGGGAGCAGGATGTGCGGCAGGGTGCCTCCAGTTGTTTCCCCACTACAACTCCCAGCACACCCTGACAGCCAATAGATGTCAGGGCAAGCTGGGAGTTGTAGTGGTGAAACAGCTGGAGGTACACTGTATAGGTGAACTAAGGGCGGAAGTCAACTGCCCCAGCAGGCATCAATGACTCGTGCCTGCTGGGGTAGTCTGCCTGGTAAGTGAGCACACTACCAGGCAGACAAAAGGCATTTTTAATATAGTAAAAAAAAAAAAAAAATTCAAGGCAGGGAGGGGATTAGGGATAGATGGGCAATAGGCAGGGACAGAAAAAAAAAGGATGGTGGGAGCTACTCTTAAACTCTTGACTCAATTCTTTCAATGAATCAGAGTTGTTGTTGCGACACAAGGGGACCTACACAATATTCAGATTTTGTTATGGTTGATTATATATTAAAGTCTCTCTATGGGTGCTCTATAATGGCACTGTAACCATGCTATGGCCATTTGCAAAATGCTTTGAGAGCATGTCTTGGGGAGGATTAAAAGCACTTGTTTTGGGGAGGATTAGAAGCAAAAAACACCTATAAATGCCATTTTTGCTCAGTATATAGGCACCATATACAGAGATTTATAGTCCATGCATAACTAACTTAAATTTTTATATAAAACTGCAGTTAATAAAATTTGTTATTTTGTTTTATGTGAGATTAGACATCCTTTTTCTCTTCACATACAAATGGCAAGTTTATCAGCATCAGAGCTCAAGTCCTCCCTACAAGAATAGTACTCCTTAGACCTTCCATTGTGACAAGTTCAGTTGTGAACACTGAGACCAACATAATAAAGATGAAGAACAAAGAAAGTGTTGCAGTTAAGTGGAGGTTTGGGAGAAGTACAACTTCTCCAGGTCAGACATTTCAAAGATAACAATACAAAGGAAGTTTGTAAGAACGGGACCTATTACCAAAGTGTGTCTGATGTAAGAGGAATCATTCCACTGTCCAGCTGAAGGTTACTATATGGGATGTCAATTAACTGGCTTTCTCTGCACATGATATGACAAATAAGACAGTGAGCAACAAGTAGGGCTCACACTTTTAAGGCTAACTATAGTATAAGGCCAAAAATGGAGGCAACCTAAAGTGTGGGGCCACTAGTGGGGGCCAACTACTGTTTGGGGCCAATAATGGGGGCTAACTACCATGTCAGACACTTAATTTGAGTTAACTCCTATGTAGGGCCACTAATGTGAGATAACTACTATGTGGGGACACAGTTAATCCATTGATGTATATACTTTATATGTCAATATTGCCGTATAAAACTTTAAGTAAGCAGTGTACATGTACATGTTTTACAGCGACTATTTAAAGGGGTACTCCGGCGCTTAGACATCTTATCCCCTAGGGGATAAGATGCCTGATCGCGGGGGTCCCACCGCTGGGGACCCCCGTGATCTTGCACGCAGCACCCCAGTTAAAATGAGTCTCCAGAGCATGTTCGCTCCGAGTCTGATTACCGGCGACCATGGGGCAGGCAGCGTGTGATGTCACACCTCCACCCCCGTGTGACGTCACGCTCTGCCCCTCAATGCAAGAGTTTTGCCAACTCTTGCTAAACTACTTCATATTAAGACCGGTGTGTAGTCTAGATACAATTTTTCCATCGTTTCCATCCCTAGGACCACCTATAGACTGGCGTCTACTATGCCTAATGGCCTCTCTAGAAATATGCTAGTGTACGTTTTACAGCTACAATTATGGAACCCTATAAATAGCAAACCAGAAAGCTGCATGATTTTTACCCATCGATATTGCATTTGTTTCATGCATCAAGTTAGAATGGTTCAGTGAACAATGAATGAAAAGACAACTGGGGGTAAGTGCAACTGTGATTTAAGGTGTAAGATGAACAAATTGCAGACGTCCTAATGTGTAAAGAAATACATTTAAGCCTGAAATATAATGATTGGTTTTCTACAGCATTGCTTTTAATCCCTACGACCCCTGGCTAGTGTCTGTTGCATCAAGGGAAGATATAGAGGGACATAGTCTATCAAGTTTTACGGCTCATGCACACAGTCACATTATGGCTCTCTGCATAAGTTTATGGCTTATATACATGGCCATGACACATGAGTTTGGGCAGTTAATTGAACAAGACATGAAATGTGGGCAAATCGACAATGGTCATGTCAAGGTATAATGGGCTATTGGATGTTCCAGCAAAGCAATAGTATTTGCAGGGAAAGGTCTAATATTGGTGAGTTAAAATTATACATGCACACTTTGTAATTCTGGAATCCTTTATAAGAAGATAGAGATAAATAATACAGAGAGGGACATAGAGCATTTCATATATCTTCACATTGCTGCTCATGAATTGAATAGCTCTGCTGGTAAATTAAGCTGGTTGGAAAAGGTCCAGCGAGGCTCTAAGCACACTTACTCATTTCCTGTCGATTCCTGGAATCATTCTAATTCCACAAAATTAAAAGACTTCATTTCCCAGGCTAGAATTGTGGCCAACTTGCCATTAAGCAACACTGTTTTGTTTTTGAAGGTTTATTTTATTCTTTTTTTTTTCCCTCTAAAAAGCAACAACATATAGAAGGTGGTCTTCACTAAAGGTGACCTTAAGGTCCAGCAATGATTCTTCATATACCACCAATATGAAGCTGTATATGCAGTATGTTTTCATTTTTATGTTGGTCATTTTCCATATTATTATATACAGAGCTAGTGTAGTATAGTGTTGCTCGCGAATATTCGCAATTCGAATTTTATTCGCGAATATCGCATATTCGTGAATTCGCGAATATTCGCGAATATAGCGCTATATATTCGTAATTACAAATATTGTTATTTTTTATTTATTTATTTATTTTTTTCACAGTACACATCACAGTGATCATCCCTCTCTGCTTCCAGCTTATGTGGTGTAAGAAAGCTCTAATACTACTGTGTGAGACTGGCGTGCGAATTTTCGCCTATGCTAATTATTGTATATGCTAATTTTCTCATATGTTAATTTTCGCACATGCGGATATTCGCATATGCGAAAATAAAACGAGAATATTACGAATATGCGAATATTTGCGAATATGACGAATATTCTTCCATATATTCGCGAATATTCGCAAATTTGAATATGGCCTATGCCGCTCAACACTAGTGTAGTACAGTCCGGATTGTTCCATTTCACTTAATTAAAGTTGAAATTTCACATTTAATGTACAGCTACAATGGATCATCATGGTCATTAGAGATGAACAAAGTTACAGTAATTCGATTCGTCACGAACTTCGAGGCTCGGCAGTTCTAGGAGAGAGTCTCCTAGGACTGTATCCACCTTTTCCAGCCCACCGGAGCACCTGAAAGCTGAACTCATTTATGCAGGCTAAAGTCAGCAAACGCCGAGCTGAGTAGTTTGTGACGAATCAAATTACTGTAACTTCACTCATTTCTAATGGTCATCAGTTGTGCACACTGGATATAGGCCTATGAGGTTGAAACATTTTCATAAAACACAGAGATCTCATGTGAGTCCTCAGAGTGCCCAGACTCTATAGAGGGTACAAATGCCCCATGGAATTGACAATGATAAGGTCAAGAAATTTTGGAGGCTGTCTGAATAGCCTCATCTGAGCTTGTCCTAATTAAAGTTGACATTTCAAATCTGAATTGCAGCTAATACGATGAATCATGGCCATCAGTTGTTCATCCTGGATATATGCCTATGATGTTAAAACATTTCCAGATTTTATTTATTCATATATATATATATTGTCCTTCAAAGATTGCATATATATATATATATATATATATATATATATATTTATTTATACAATTATTCCCCATTACAGTGAACAAATATGTGGGAATATCTTTACTTACAGACCAAATATTTTGTTGATATGTTTTGAATTTGAAAACACCCTCTTCTATTTGGACATCCAGTAGTTTATTAATTGATCTGTATAACATTTTTTAGTTTGAAGACGACCCCTCTATATGACCCCCCAAAAAGTGGCTAGACGTCTGGTAGACCCAGGCCTACCTTGTATAAAACAGATGGCTATTTATTTGAATCCATGGTTCATACTTTTAGCCATTTAGGAGTAATTCATCTGATTGCTAATATTGTAATTCCTTCTTCAGCACAATGGAGGCGGATGCTGCTGTATGTGCTTTCTACCACCCATTCCAGCTGATATTACCACTTTCATCCCGTTAGTGGCAGATCCAGGGGAAATCGAGGAAATTGCCCCTCCGAGATTGCTGTACCTCCTGTACTATAGCATGGTGGAGCGGGTGCTGTCAGCTCCCGCTCCACATTTCCATCACCTTTCTCACACGCTGCTCCATTCTTGCACTGCAGGCAGGCGTGATGACGTCACATCATCGCACCGGCGCCCAGAGATCAAGTTCCTGCAGCTCACACTCTGCAAAAATGGAGCAGCGTGTGAGAAGGGTGTCAGCTAGAGAGAGCTGCTTGGGCACTGTATGGTACAGGGTAATTATTAAAGCTTAAACTGGGGGGGGGGCGAGACAATGCACAGAAAAGTGTACATTATAAGTCAGGGGCACATGTCAATGGGTGCATTTTATGTGAGGAGCACATGACAGGGGGGCCCTGTCATGTTTCCCCCCACATATAATGCCCAACTGACATTTGCCCCTCACTTATAATACCCCCTGTAATGTGCCCCTTACATATATTATATTAACAGGGAATTAGATAATTAGTCTAATAACAGAGCATTATACTGTATGTCCTATGCCCCTCACATATAATACCCCCTGTAATGTGCCCCTTACATATAATATATTAACAGGGAATTAGATAATTAGTCTAATAACAGAGCATTATACTGTATGTCCTATGCCCCTCACATATAATGCCCCATGTCCTGTGCCCCTCACATATAATTCCCCCTGAGAGGGCAGGACAGGGGGCATTATATGTGAGGGGAATATGATGGGGGCATTATATGCAAGGAGCACAGGACAGAGGGCATTATTATTATGTGGGGGAACAGGACGGGTCATAATTATTATATGTAGGGGCACAGGAGCATTATTGTTACATATGAGGGGCACAGAGTGTTTTGCATTCCAGAGGTATAGTGTATATTATAAGGATATATTCAGAGGGTTCAGTGTGTAGTAGTATTATATTCAGAGGGTACGGTGTGTGGCGGTTTTACATTCAGAGGGTACAGTGTGTTGTAGTATGTGTGTACAGTGTGTCAGAATTATATTCAGAGGGTGAGTGCCAGTGTTATATTCACAGAATACAGTGTCTGGCAGTATTATATTCAAAGGATACGGTGTTTGGCAGTATTATAATAATTACTGTTTTCATGTAGAGGATCAGAATCCGCTGACATAGTGAGTAGCCATCTCAGCGTCAAGTTCTGCAGAAAGAACATTTAGCTGTACCCGGAGGTATGTACATCTAAATTAGATAAGGTAAGACTATTGAGAAGACGTCACCTGTAGTCACTGATATCATTGTGTATGCTGTCTGACTGTCCCATCAGAGCTGGAGTTCCTGATATCATTGTGCATGCTGCCTGACTGTCCCATCAGAGCTGGAGTCACTTGTAAGTTTTGCAGTAATGATGGGTGAAACAACAACTCCCAGCATAACCTTACCACATACTCAAGGTCATATTGGAAGCTGTAGTTTTAAATGGTAAAAACTTCTTGAGCACTTTTCCATTCTGTGGAAAATGGTATATTTGATTATTATACTGGAAATAATTTTCTGCAACATGCTACACCACGGACATCACAACATGCTAAAAAATCAGGGCCTATATCCCTTAATGTTATGTTTTTGCAAATATTCATCCAGTTGCTGTTTAAATGTCTGTGCAGGCAGAGGATTCCACATCATTATTGTTCTTAGTGTAAAAAAAAAAAACCTTTCCTTTGCCTTAGACAAAATATCCTTTCTTTCAGTCTAAATTTGTGCTTAAAATGTCTCATGATCTTTGTAATATTGATATATCTGTTTAAACATATCCTATCTGTTTGTAATGTAAGGCCATGTTCACACTATGGAATGTCTGCACGGTGTCTGCAGAAAGAATGAACGTGTTCATTCTTTCTGCGGATACAAAAAATGGAATTTCTGTTCTGGAAACATCTGGCATGGATATTCTGCAGAGCAGCAGAATCCTGTTGAATTCAACGAGCTCTGCTGCAGCGGATTTTCCATGCCGAATTCCACATTGGAAATTCTGCTGTGTGAATATGGCCCATGAGTCTTAAACAAAGTTAGGACTGTATAATACATTTAATAATATTGTAAGTTCCTTAACCCCTTAATGACGCAGGACGTAAATGTAATTCCTTGTGCGGTGGTACTTAACGCACCAGGACGTACATTTACGTCCTATACATGACCGCGATCATCGGAGCGACGCTCTGGTCAGGTGCGGCAGGTCCCGGCTGCTGATAATGGCCGACATCTGCGATCACGCAGATGTTCACCATTAACCCCTCAGATGTCGTGATCAATACAGATCACGGCATCTGCAGCGTTGCGGTCACTAAAATGGATGATCGGAACGCCCACAGCGCTGCCGCAGAGATCTGATCATCCAGAACGGCAGACGGAGGTCCCCTCACCTGTCTCTGCTGCCTTCTCCGGGTCTTCTGCTCTGGTCTGAGATCGAGCAGACCAGAGCAGAAGATGACTGACAACACTGATCAATGCTATGCCCTATGCATAGCACTGAACAGTATTAGCAATTAATGTTGAGCAGCATAGGCCATATTCGAATTTGTGATATTTCGCGAATATATGGACGAATATTCGTCATACATTCACTAAATTCACATATTCGTAATATTCGCGTTTTATTTTCGCATTTCGCATTTCGTATGCGAAAATCTGCATATGCGAAAATTAGCATATACAAAAAGTTGCATATGCGAAAATTCGTATATGCGAAAATTTGCACACCAGTCTCACACAGTAGTATTAGAGCCTTCTTTAGACCACACAAGCTGGAAGCAGAGAGGGATGATCACTGTGATGTGTACTGTAAAAAAAAAAAAAAAAACGAATATTCTTAATTTCAAATATATAGTGCTATATTCGCAAGTAATCGTGAATTTGTGAATATGTGATATTCGCGAATAAAATTTGCATTACGGATATTCACTAGAGATGAGCGAACTTACAGTAAATTTGATTCGTCACGAACTTCTCGGCTCGGCAGTTGATGTCTTATCCTGCATAAATTAGTTAAGCTTTCAGGTGCTCCCATGGGCTGGAAAAGGTGGATACAGTCCTAGGAGACTCTTTCCTAGGACTGTATCCACCTTTTCCAACCCACCGGAGCACCTGAAAGCTGAACTAATTTATGCAGAATAAGGCATCAACTGCCGAGCCGAGAAGTTTGTGACGAATCGAATTTCCTGTAAGTTCGCTCATCTCTAATATTCACGAACAACACTACTAATAAAGTGTAACATTAGTATATGGTGATACACAATCAGTGACATAAACAAGCAGAGCAATTTAACCCAAATTAGTCTGGAGAATAAACATGGTCAGATCCTCAGTAATCCCTGGGCCCAAATCTTATTGCTTTGCAGATTTTCACTGTGATTTTACTATAGTCAATGTCATTTTATTGTATTGTCCTTGTAAAGGAGTGGCTGCAGCCATCTTGGTTGTGAACTCCAACCATCTGTCCAGGGCTCATATTAATAATAGCAGAGTAAAGCTGGATCCTCCATGAGAATATTTTGTAGCCTACACCCAAGTGGGGTGACTCTGTTTAGTGTAGGTTCCCATCATATACTAGATCTGATCGTCAGCACACTGCAAGTGCATATATGACATATCTGAAGATCGGGGACGTGAATTATTGGATCAGAATATCTGCTGTGGACTGAAAGTGTATGACTATAGTATATAGAGCAGTAACACAGTTCAAAATAATTTATATATCCAATATTAACATATGTCTTAGCGTTTAAAGGTGCTATCGTATTCTCCATGGGGGAGATTTATCAAATCTGTCCAGTGGAAAAGTTGCTGAGTTGCTCATAGCAACCAATCAGATCGCTTCTTTCATTCTTCAGAGGCCTTTTTAAAAAAATGAAAGAAGCGATCTGATTGGTTGCTATGGGCAACTCAGCAACTTTTCCTCTAGACAGGTTTTGATGAATCTCCCCTTATATGTTTACATAAAAAAATATAAACCATCCTACAGAAAAAAGAATTCTGGAGTTCCATGGAGTTAAAAATGCAAACAAATGTAATACTTTTATTGTTAAAATAAAAAAAAATTGGAGCCAACCTAATGATACCAACCCAGAGAATAGTCATGTTATTTAAATTGCCAGTTGAGACTCCCGCATTCTCTTCCAAAAAATGTAGTAACATTTAATTAATAAATGATAATTACCTAAAATAACAACCTAATATATATATATATATATATATATATATATATATATATATATATATATATATATCCCAACACAAAAGGTTTTTACAGCACTACTTAGCTTCTAAAGAAAGACAGTCGGGTGCCAGCTCCCAAAGAACTTGATCAGAGCTCCATAGTTAGTCCATCAAAAAATGGTGCAGCACTCCATATGAAAATCCAAGGTGCAAAAAGCAGCAGCTTATCGGCGTATAACACGCAGGTAGACTTTAGGCTAAAAATTTTAGCCTAAAAAATGCGTGTTATACACCGATAAATACGGTGTGTGTGTATATATATATATATATATATATATATATATATATATATCTATCTATCTATCTATCTATCTATCTATCTATCTATCTATCTATCTATCTATATATATATATATATATATATATAACCTTGTATGGAAAAGGGGAATATGTTACACTGCTACTTGGTGATGTCTCAGGCAGCTGACAGTGTCTATTATGACATCACCGAGCTTCATACAAGGAATCATTGGTCAGGAGCTGTAGATCTCTTTGAGAGAGAAGTGATAGGAGAGAGAGCATTGCTCATTACTTTTTCGTGTGTTTTGTGCATTTTGAAAATGATTTTCCAATTATTTTTCATTGTGTGTTGGATGTGTGCGGTTAGTAGCCGTCCTCTGCCTCCAGTTGAGGAAAATACCATCATCCCTAATTCTGGACTTGATGTGCCCACAGACAGTGCCAAGGACCAGGGACTCGTGAGTAAGTATCCTCCTCTATGTGTATAGTAGGAAATAAGATAAATACCTGTTTTAATAACATGATTTTGTGTTTTTTTAGGAATCCGGAGATCAATATCTTCGCAAATTCAAGAACTAAGCGACCGCTTCCAGTATATACCACGAAGCGTTATTATCGGCACTCCGTTCTTGATGCTGTTCCTGGCCCTGCTTTGCTGCTATAGGTATGTAATATTTCACATTAAATAAATACAGTTCACTCCCTCTCTCTATATCTAGTATAATAATAACATTGTGTTTTTTACAGCATCTGCCTGGATCCTCCAGAGACCTGAGGAACCATCCACCTACTGAATGATCCCCCGGACATGACCTCGGCTGAGTTTTATTGACTATGATTCCCACCCGATCACATGATTGGGCTTCATTCTGACTGATCTCCCGGTGACGACCCCTGGCTACGTTCCTGAATTCTTTTAATAAAGAATTTTTTAGACCAATCAAATGGTTGTATTGATGTTTCTGCCTATTATGGCCTTCCTCAAAAAGTTCTATAACATATGTAGTAAAAACAATGATGAACGCACCTCTTCCATCCACAATGAATAATGTCACACACAGATTTGCGTATGGTTTCAACCTATTAGGCCTCTACCTATGAGCCAGAAAGAAGAATCCTTCACAAAGTCCTTATTCTGGTAGACTCAGGCTATCCACGTGTTTAGAGATGAGCAAATCAAAGCTGACGAATCCGAATTTGTTACGAATTTCATGAAAAATTTGATTTGCAACGAATGCGAATATCGCCGTGATTCTATCACGCAAATCGCTTCTTTAACCCCTTCCCGACCTATGACATACCTGTACGTCATGGGTGGCAAGGTGTTCCCGACCCATGACATACAGGTACGTCATGAACATTACTGCCGCTACTCGCGGCATCCCACAGCGCCCGGAAAGATGGTGGCTATCACTGATAGCCAGCCATCTTACCATGCGACCACGGGGGGTTTCATCCCCCACCCCCTCCAGCGATCGCTGCTATCAGCTAGTCAAATCTGAGTAGCTGATAGCAGCGTTTCGCTATGAAAATACTTAGCAGCGCGGTGTGTGAGTTCCGATCACGGGGATCGGGACACACACCGCTCTGCTAAGTGTCCCTGATCCGTCCCCCGGCGTCACTTACCAGTCCGAGCGGTGTCCCGAGCGGTCCCGGCGGTCCCGGCGTCCTCCATGCGGTCCCGGCGGCGCTGCGTCCCGGAGGTGAGTTTGCAGCAGCAGTGCGGCATCTTCATTGGCAGCAGTGAGATCGCCGTAAAGCGATCTCACTGCTGCCTCTGAGAGTTTCAAAACTGCAACTCCCAGCATGCCCAGACAGCCTTTGGCTTTCTGGGCATGCTGGGAGTTGTAGTTTTGCAACATCTGGAGGTCCTCAGTTTGGAGACCACTGTATAATGGTCTCCAATCTGTGCTCTTCCAGATGTTGCAAAACTACAAATCTCAGCATGCTCAGTCTGTCCAGGCATGCTGGGAGTTGTAGTTCTCTAACATCTGGAAGAGCACAGATTGGAGACCATTATACAGTGGTCTCCAAACTGTGGACCTCCAGATGTTGCAAAACTACAATTCCCAGCATGCCCAGACTGCCCAAGCATGCTGGAAGTTGTAGTTCGGCAACATCTGATCCTTCAGATATTGCCGAACTACAACTTCCAGCATGCCTGGGCAGTCTGGGCATGCTGGGAGTTGTAGTTTTGCAACAACTGGAGGCACACTAGTTGGGAAACATTGTCCATTTCCTACCTCAGTGCCTCCAGCTGTTGCAATTGTTGCAAAACTATAACTCCCAGCATGCACTGACAGACCATGCATGCTGGGAGTTGTAGTTTTGCAACAGCTGGAGGAACACTGGTTTGGAAACACTAAGTTTGGTTGCAAAACACTTGAAAGTTTATTACTTAGCTTAGTGTTTCCAAACCAGTGTTCCTCCAGCTGTTGCAAAACTACAACTCCCAGCATGCACAGACAGCCAAAGGGCATGCTTGGAGTTTGCAACAGCTGGATGTTTGCCCCCTCCCTCCAATGTGAATGTACAGGGTACACTCACATGGGCGGAGGTTTACAGTGAGTGCTGCAAGTTTGAGATGGCGCAAATTTTGCGCTGCAGCTCAAACTTCCAGCGGCAAACTTGCTGTGAACCTCTGCCCATGTGACTGTACCCTAAAAACACTACACTACACTTACACTAACCTAAAATAAAAAGTAAAAAACACTACATATACACATACCCCTACACAGCCCCCCTCCCCCCAAAAAATGAAAAACGTCTGGTACGCTACTGTTTCCAAAACGGAGCCTCCAGCTGTTGCAAAATAATAACTCCCAGTATTGCCGGACAGCCATTGACTGTCCAGGCATGCTGGGAGTTTTGCAACAGCTGGAGGCACCCTGTTTGGGAATCATTGGCATAGAATACCCCTATGTCCACCCCTATGCAAATCCCTAATTCAGGCCTCAAATGCGCATGGCGCTCTCTCACTTTGGAGCCCTGTCGTATTTCAGGGCAACCGTTTTGGGACACATATGGGGTATCGCCGTACTCGGGAGAAATTGCCTTACAAATTTTGGGGGGCTTTTTCTTATGAAAAGGTGAAGTTGGGGTCTACAAAAGCATGTTAGTGTAAAAAAATACATTTTTTACACTGACATGCTGGTGTTGCCCTATACTTTTCATTTTCACAAGAGGTAAAAGGGAAAAAAGACCCTCTAAATTTGTAACGCAATTTCTCGTGAGTATGGAGATACCCCATATGTGGGCGCAAAGTGCTCTGGGGGCGCACAACAAGGCTCAGAAGGCTCAGAAGCCACAGGGGTGGCTGATTGTTACAGCAGTTCTGACAAACGCAAAACAATAAATATCCATATGTGACCCCATTTTGGAACCTACACCTCTCACGGAATGTAATAAGGGGTGCAGTGAGCATTTACACCCCACTGGTGTATGACAGATTTTTGGAACAGTGGTCTGTGAAAATGAAAAATAAAATTTTTGATTTGCACAGTCCACTGTTTCAAATATCTGTCAAACGCCAGTGGGGTGTAAATGCTCACTGCACCCCTTATTAAATTCCATGAGGGGTATAGTTTCCAAAATGGGGTCACATGTGGGGGGGGTCCACTGTCCTGGCACCATAGGGGCTTCCTAAATGGGACATGCCCCCCAAAAACCCTTTCAGAAAAACTCACTCTCCAAAATCCCATTGTCGCTCCTTCCCTTCTGAGCCCTCTACTGCGCCCGCCGAACACTTTACATACGCATATGAGGTATTTCCTTACTCGAGAGAAATTGGGTTACAAATTTTAGGGTGATTTCTCTCCTTTTACCCCTTGTAAAAATTCAAAAATTGGGTCTACAAGAAAATGCGAGTGTAAAAAATGAAATTTTAGAATTTTCTCCTTCACTTTGTTGCTATTCCTGTGAAACACCTAAAGGGTTAAAACACTTACTGAATGTCATTTTGAATACTTTGGGGGTGCAGTTTTTATAATGGGGTAATTTATGGGGTATTTCTAATATGAAGACCCTTAAAATCCACTTCCAACCTGAACTGGGCCCTGAAAAATTACGATTTTGAAAATCTTGAGAAAAATTGGAAAATTGCTGCGGAACTTTGAAGCCCTCTGGTGTCTTCCAAAAGTAAAAACTTGTCAATTTTTTTATGCAAACACAAAGAAGACATATTGTATATGTGAATCAATATGTAATTTATTTGGAATATCCATTTTCCTTTCAAGCATAGACTTTCAAAGTTAGAAAAATGCTAAATTTTCAAAATTTTCATGAAATTTTTAGATTTTTTACCAAGAAAGGATGCAAATATCAGTGAATTTTTACCAATAACATAAAGTAGAATATGTCACAAAAAACAATCTCGGAATCAGAATGATAAGTAAAAGCATTCCAAAGTTATTAATGTTTAAAGTGACAGTGGTCAGATTTTCAAAAAATGCCCAGGTCATGAAGGTGGAAATGGGCTGGGTCATGAAGGGGTTAAAGGGGTACTTCCATGGAAAACTTTTATTTTAAATCAACTGGTGCCAGAAAGTTAAACAGATATGTAAATTACTTCTATTAAAAAATCTTAATCCTTCTAGTACATTTTATGGGCTGTATACTACAGAGGAAATGCTTTTCTTTTTGGATTTCTCTGACATCTCTGTCATGACCACAGTGATCTCTGCTGACATCTGCTGTCCATTTTAGGAACTGTCCAGAGCAGCATATGTTTGCTATGGGGATTTTCTCCTGCTCTGGACAGTTCCAAAAATGGCCATCAGAGGTCAGAAAAGATCACTGTGTTCATGACATCAGAGAAATCCAAAAAGAAAAGCATTTCTTCTGTAGTATACAGCCCCTAAAAAGTACTGGAAGGATTAAGATTTTTTAATAGAAGTAATTTACAAATCTGGTTAACTTTCTAATAAGTGCATACCACATACCTACATATAAATAGTGTACTATTTTGTAGTGATGAGCGGCATTGCCCATATTCAAATTCGCGATATTTCACAAATATATTGACGAATATTCGTCCTATATCCACAAATTGTGCGTATTTGTTATATTCACATATTCGCAAATGCGAATATTCGCATATGTGAATATTCGCATATTCGCGTATTGGAGGAAGAAAACATTGAGGAGGTGGGCAACTTTACTATTGGTTGCTAGGGATGTTGTTGATAACCTCTGGCAAGTGTATTTGCATAATTTTAATTGGCCCACAAGTGAAAAGAAGGAATATGCGAATAATCATATATGCGAAAATTCGCACATGCGAATATTCACATAAGCGAATATGCGCATAGGCGAATATGTGGGAAAAAGTGAATATTCACAATTTTTTATATATAGCGAATGTCACGATGCCGGCTGGCAGGTAGTGGATCCCCTGTGCCAGAGAGGGATGGCGAGGACCGCGCTAGTGGACCGGTTCTAAGCCACTACAGGTTTTCACCAGAGCCCGCCGCAAAGCGGGATGGTCTTGCTGCGGCGGTAGTGACCAGGTCGTATCCACTAGCAACGGCTTACCTCTCTGGCTGCTGAAGATGCTGAAGATAGGCGCGGTACAATGGAGTAGGCAGAAGCAAGGTCGGACGTAGCAGAAGGTCGGGGGCAGGCGGCAAGGATCGTAGTCAGGGGCAACGGCAGGAGGTCAGGAACACGGACTAGGAACAGACTAGGGAACGCTTTCACGAGGCACTAAGGCAACAAGATCCGGCAAGGGAGTGCAAGGGAAGTGACTAGATATAGGGAAGTGCACAGGTGAACACAATAAGCTAATTGGGCCAGGCACCAATCATTGGTGCACTGGCCCTTTAAATCTCAGGGAGCTGGCGCGCGCGCGCCCTAGAGAGCGGAGCCGCGCGCGCCAGCACATGACAGCAGGAGACGGGAACGGGTAAGTGACCTGGGATGCGATTCGCGAGCGGGCGCGTCCCGCTGTGCGAATCGCATCCCCAACGGCCATGACAGGGCAGCGCTCCCGGTCAGCGGGACCGACCGGGGCGCTGCGGAGAGAGAGACGCCGTACGCGCTCCGGGGAGGAGCGGGGACCCGGAGCGCTAGGCGTAACAGTACCCCCCCCCTTAGGTCTCCCCCTCTTCTTGGGGCCAAAGAACCTGAGGAAAAAAAATTCAATTTTTCCGTGATGAGGTCCGATGCAAATTAGGAGGGGTTCTGTGTGGAAACGAACGAGACAGTCCAATCTTTTATTGTAAAAACAATAGATGTAGAGGGGTCTGGCGAGACTGGTCACAGGAACGTAGAACCTGTTGATGAGAGAGGCCAAAAAAAATTTTCCTGCAGATCCGGAATCCAAGAAGGCCACTGTAGAGAAGGAGAAGGCAGAGGCAGACATCCGCACAGGCACAGTAAGACGTGGAGAAGCAGAGTAGACATCAAGGACTGTCTCACCTTTGTGCGGAGTCAGCGTACGTCTTTCCTGGCGGGGAGGACGGATAGGACAATCTCTTAGGAAGTGTTCGGTACTAGCACAGTACAGGCAGAGGTTCTCCATACGGCATCGTGTCCTCTCTTGAGGTGTCAAGCGAGACCGGTCAACTTGCATAGCCTCCGCGGCGGGAAGCACAGGAACAGATTGCAGAGGACCAGAGGAGAGAGGAGCCGGGGAGAAAAAACGCTTCGTGCGAACAAAGTCCATATCCAGGCGAAGCTCCAGACGCCATCCGGAAGAACGCATGTCAATGCGAGTGGCAAGATGAATGAGTTCATGTAGGTCAGCAGGAGTCTCTCGTGCGGCCAGAACATCTTTAATGTTGCTGGATAGGCCTTTTTTAAAGGTCGCGCAGAGAACCTCACTATTCCAGGACAACTCGTAAGCAAGAGCACGGAACTGAATGGCGTACTCGCCAACGGAAGAAACACCCTGGGCCAGGTTCAGCAGGGCAATCTCGGCTGAAGAAGCTCGGGCAGGTTCCTCAAAGACACTTCGAATTTCCGAGAAGAAGGAGTGTACAGAGGCAGTGACGGGGTCATTGCGGTCCCAGAGCGGTGCGGCCCATGACAGGGCTTTTCCAGACAGAAGGCTGACTACGAAAGCCACCATAGACCTCTCAGTAGGAAACTGGTCCGACATCATCTCCAAGTGCTGGGAACATTGCGAAAGAAAGCCACGGCAATACTTAGAGTCCCCATCAAATTTGTCCGGCAAGGACAGGCAGAGGCTAGGAGTGGCCACTCGCTGCGGAGGAGGTGCAGGAGCTGGCGGAGGAGAAGATTGCTGGAGAAGTTGCGACTGAAGTTGGTGCGAAATGGTGGACATTTCCGACAGCTGACGGGTTAGAAGGGCGATCAGTCGGGCTTGCTGGGCGGCCACCGTGGTGAGGTCAGCGACCACTGACAGAGGAACTTCAGCGGGATCCATGGCCGGATCTACTGTCACGATGCCGGCTGGCAGGTAGTGGATCCCCTGTGCCAGAGAGGGATGGCGAGGACCGCGCTAGTGGACCGGTTCTAAGCCACTACAGGTTTTCACCAGAGCCCGCCGCAAAGCGGGATGGTCTTGCTGCGGCGGTAGTGACCAGGTCGTATCCACTAGCAACGGCTTACCTCTCTGGCTGCTGAAGATGCTGAAGATAGGCGCGGTACAATGGAGTAGGCAGAAGCAAGGTCGGACGTAGCAGAAGGTCGGGGGCAGGCGGCAAGGATCGTAGTCAGGGGCAACGGCAGGAGGTCAGGAACACGGACTAGGAACAGACTAGGGAACGCTTTCACGAGGCACTAAGGCAACAAGATCCGGCAAGGGAGTGCAAGGGAAGTGACTAGATATAGGGAAGTGCACAGGTGAACACAATAAGCTAATTGGGCCAGGCACCAATCATTGGTGCACTGGCCCTTTAAATCTCAGGGAGCTGGCGCGCGCGCGCCCTAGAGAGCGGAGCCGCGCGCGCCAGCACATGACAGCAGGAGACGGGAACGGGTAAGTGACCTGGGATGCGATTCGCGAGCGGGCGCGTCCCGCTGTGCGAATCGCATCCCCAACGGCCATGACAGGGCAGCGCTCCCGGTCAGCGGGACCGACCGGGGCGCTGCGGAGAGAGAGACGCCGTACGCGCTCCGGGGAGGAGCGGGGACCCGGAGCGCTAGGCGTAACAGCGAATATATTCGCAATATTATCGAATTCCCAAATAAAAAATGTAAATTGTCCGTTTTTCCCAATTTTACCCCCCAAAAAGTGTAAAAAAATTTTTTTAATAAGCATATTTGGTATCGCCACATGTGTAAATATCTGAACTATTAAAATATAATGTTCATTATCTTGTAAGGTGAACGACGTGAATGTTAAAAAAAAATCAGCTTTTTTATGACATTTTGTTTCTAATAAAATTTATTAAAAAATGTATGAAAAGTTTTATCTATGCAAATGTGGTATCAAAAAAAAATGACAGATCACGGCGCAAAAAATGTGCCCTCATACCGCCGCTTAATAGTGGGATTTTAAACGCACTAATTTGGTTAAAAAGTTTGCGATTTTTTTTAAGCGGTTTAATAATAGATAAGTATGTAATTATGGGTATCATTTTAATCATATTGACCCACAGAATAGATAAAACAGATCTATTTTACCGTACAGTGTACAGCTTGAAAATGAAACCTTCCAAAATGTGCAAAATTTCGGTTTTCTGTGGTAAAATGAGTAATGTCATTACAAAGGACAACTGGTCACGCAAAAAACAAGCCATCATACCAGTCTGTGGATGAAAGAGTTACGATTTTTAGAAGGTGAGGAGGAAAAAACGAAAACGTAAAAATAAAACTCCAGGGGTTTATCCAGAATTTTTTTTATATATATATATATATATATATATATATATATATATATATATTAACTGGCTTCAGAAAGTTAGACAGATTTGTAAATTACTTCTATTAAAAAATCTTAATCCTTTCAGTACTTATGAGCTGCAGAAGTTGAGTTGTTGTTTTCTGTCTAAGTGCTCTCTGATGACACGTGTTTCGTTTAGAACCATCCAGTTTAGAAGCAAATCCCCATGGCAAACCTCTTCTTTTCTGTGCAGTTCCCGAGACAAGCATAGATGTCAGCGGAGAGCACTGTTGTCAGACAGAAAACAACAACTCAAATTCAGCAGCTGATAATTATTGAAAGGATTATGATTTTTTAATAGAAGTAATTTACAAATCGGTTTAACTTTCTGAAGCCAGTTGATATAAAAAATAATTTTTATTTTTTTTCCTGGAATACTCCTTTAACCCCTTAAGGACTGAGCCATTTTTCACCTTAAGGACTCGGCCATTTTTTGCAATTCTGACCACTGTCACTTTAAACATTAATAACTCTGGAATGCTTTCAGTTATCATTCTGATTCCGAGATTGTTTTTTCATGACATATTCTTCTTTAACACAGTGGTAACATTTTGTGGTAACTTGCATCCTTTCTTGGTGAAAAATCCCAAAATTTGATGAAAAATTAGAAAATTTGCATTTTTCTAACTTTGAAGCTCTCTGCTTGTAAGGAAAATGGATATTCCAAATAATTTTTTTATTCACATTTCCAATATGTCTACTTTATGTTTGCATCATAAAATTGACAAGTTTTTACTTTTGGAAGACACCAGAGGGCTTGAAAGTTCAGCAGCAATTTTCCAATTTTTCACAAAATTTTGAAACTCGCTTTTTTTCAGGGACCAGTTCAGGTTTGAAGTGGATGTGAAGGGTCTTCATATTAGAAATTCCCCATAAATTACCCCATTTTAAAAACTGCACCCCACAAAGTATTCAAAATGACATTCAGTCAGCGTTTTAACCCTTTAGGTGTTTCACAGGAATAGCAGCAAAGTGAAGGAGAAAATTCACAATCTTCATTTTTTACACTCGCATGTTCTTGTAGGCCCAATTTTAGAATTTTTGCAAGGGGTAAAAAGGAGAAAATTTTTACTTGTATTTGAAACCCAATTTTTCTCGAGTAAGGACATACCTCATATGTCTATGTAAAGTGTTCGGCGGGCGCAGTAGAGGGCTCAGAAGGGAAGGAGCGACAAATGGTTTTTGGGGGGCATGTCACATTTAGGAAGCCCCTATGGTGCCAGAACAGCAAAAAAAAAAAAAACACATGGCATACCACTTTGGAAAGTAGACCCCTCGGGGAACGTAACAAGGGGTAAAGTGGACCTTAATACCCTACAGGTGATTCACGACTTTTGCATACGTAAAAAAAAAAATTCCCTAAAATGCTTGGTTTCCCAAAAGTTCTACATTTTTAAAAAGGGTAATAGCAGAAAATACCCCCCAAAATTTGAAGCCCAATTTCTCCCGATTCAGAAAACACCATGGGGTGAAAAGTGCTCTCTGCTGGCGCACTACAGGTCTCAGAAGAGAAGGAGTCACATTTGGCTTTTTGAAAGCAAATTTTGCTCTGGGGGCATGTCGCATTTAGGAAGCCCCCCTTGCGACAGCAAGTCTCTGCACCTGCAAAAGCCACTGAAGTTCATTTATTTAAAGCGCCCGCTTTAAATGATTGAACTGCAGTGGCTTATCGGCGTACAACACGCAGATAGACTCAGTGGCGTTGTGACCCGGGTGCGGGGGGTGTGGCCCGCACCGGGTGACACCAACCTAATGGGGTGACACCAAGACGCAGCACCCACCCAGCTACACCGACACCCCCCATCTGTGCCCAACCGGCCTCCCATTCGTCAGCACCCAACCCCCCCCCGCCTTCACCTGCACTGTGTGTGCGGTGCGCCCGTCCGTCAGCAACCCCCCCCCCCCTTTCACCTGCACTGTGCGCCCGTCCGTCATCACACCCCCCCCCCTCGCCTTCACCAGCACTGTGCCCGGTCTCCGCTCCCACGTCTGCGCCGGCCTGACGTCACACCGCATGGCTGCGCAGGAGGACGTCAGTTACGTCACTCGCAGGGGGCCCGGTGAGAAGGAGCTCTGCGCTTCATGGGTGAGTGTGTGTGTCTGTCTCTCTGTCTGTCTCTATCTATGTTTGTGACTCTGTGTGTGTTTGTGTGTGTGTGTGTGTGTGTGTGTGTGTGACTGTGCGTATGTGACTGTGTGTGTGTATGTGACTCTGTGTGTGTGTGACTGTGTGACTATGTGTGTGTGTGACTGAGTGTGTTTGTGCGACTGTGTTTGTGCGACTGTGTGTTTGTGTGACTCTGTGTGTGTAACTGTGTGTGTGACTCTGTGTGTTTGTGTGACTGTGTGACTCTGTGTGTGTGTCTGCCTGTGAGTGTGTGTCTCCCTGACTGTGTGTGTGTGTTTGTATGTGTCCCTCTGTGTTTTATGTGTTTTTTTTGTGTGTGTGTGTGTGTGGGGGGGTTGAACCAGCGATCTAATGTGGGGAAACTTTGACCCATTGTGGGGAACCTGCAGCCTAATGTGGGGAAACTACTACCAAATGTGCGGAGTCTATGCTACCTAATGTGGGGAGTCTATGCTACCTAATGTGGGGAATCTGTGCTACCAAATGTGGGGTGTCTATGCTACCTTATGTGGGGAATCTGTGCTACCGAATGTGGGGAATCTATGCTACCTAATGTGGGGGAAATGCTACCTAATGTGGGGAATCTGTGCTACCTAATGTGTGTTGAAATTGCTACCTAATGTGGGGAATCTGTGCTACCTAATGTGGGGAAATTGCTACCTAATGTGGGGTAACTGGTACCTACCTAATGTGGGGGAACTGGTACCAAATGTGGGGAATCTATGCTGCCTAATGTGGGGAAAAGATGCTACCTAATGTGGGGAAACTGCTACCTACCTAATGTGGGGGAACTGCTGCCTACCTAATGTGGGGGTACTGCTGCCTACCTAATGTGGGGGAACTGCTGCCTACCTAATGCTCCCCCCGTGGCAGTAGCACCCTCATTATCCACCAGCAACACCCCCCCCCAGCAGTAGCACCTCCATCAGCAGATCCTGATGGTGGATGATGGCGGTGCTCCTGCCAGGAGGATGATCCTGCCGATGGATGATGGGGGTGATACTGCCAGGGGGGATGGCCAGTAGCACCCTCATCATCCTCCAGCAACTACCCCCTGAAGGAGCACCCCCATCATCCACTAGCAACACCACCAATACCCCCCTCCCGTGGTAATAGCATCAGCTAATGGATGTTGAGGGGTGTTACTGCGGTTGTGGTAGGGTGCACTGTATGGCAACATTACATTCAGAGGGCGCAGTTTGTGGTAGTATTAAATTCAGAGGATGCAGTGGGTGGTAGTATTATATTCAGAGGGCGCAGTTGTGGTAGTATTATATTCAGAGGGCGCAGTTTGTGGTAGTATTATTAGAGATGAGCGAACTTACAGTAAATTTGATTCGTCACGAACTTCTCGGCTCGGCAGTTGATGACTTATCCTGCGTAAATTAGTTCAGCCTTCAGGTGCTCTGGTGGGCTGGAAAAGGTGGATACATTCCTAGGAAAGAGTCTTCTAGGACTGTATCCACCTTTTCCAGCCCACGGGAGCACCTGAAAGCTGAACTAATTTATGCAGGAAGAGTCATCAACTGCCGAGCCGAGAAGTTCGTGACGAGTTGAATTTACTGTAGTTCGCTCATCTCTAAATATTATATTCAGAGGGCGCAGTTTGTGGTAGTATTATATTCAGAGGGCGCAGTGGGTGGTAGTATTATATTCAGAGGGTACAGTATGTGGTAGTATTATATTCAGTGGGTACAGTGTGTGGGGGTATTATATTCAGGGGTACAGTATGTGGCAGATTTATATTCAGAGGGTACAGTATGTGGCAGATTTATGCTCAGAGGGCACAGTGTGTGGTAGTATTATATTCAGAGGGCCCAGTGGGTGGAAGTATTATATTCAGAGGGTACAGTGTGTGGCGGTATTATATTCAGGGGTACAGTATGTGGCAGATTTATATTCAGAGGGTACAGTGTGTGGCGGTATTATATTCAGGGGTACAGTATGTGGCAGATTTATATTCAGAGGGTACAGTATGTGTTGGTATTATATTCAGAATGTACAGTGTGTGGTAGTATTATATTCAGTTGGTACGGTGTATGGAAGGTTTATAATGAAAGAGTATAATAGTATTATATTTAGAGGATACAGTGTCTGGCAGGTTTATAATAATAATTGTTTTCATATAGAGGATGAGAATGCGCTGACATAGTGAGGAGACGTCTGGGCGTCAAATTCTGCAGAGAAGTTTTAGCTGGAACAAGTCCTGGCGGCATGTACCATCTGAATTAGATAAGGGAAGACTATAGAGAAGACATCACCTGTAGTCACTGATATCATTGTACATTCTCCTCTCTATGTCCTATCAGAGCTGTAGTCGCTTGTCTGTTCTACAGTTATGGTGAGTGAAATTACAACTCCCAGCATAACCTTACCACTGCTCAAAGGGGTACTCTACTGGAAAACATTTTTTTTAATCAACTAGTGCTACAAAGTTAAACAGATTTGTAAATTACTTCTATTTAAAAATCTTAATCCTTCCAGTACTTATTAGCTGCTGTATAAGCGATTCACAGGAAGTTATTTTCTTTTTTAATTTCTTTTCTGTCTGACCACAGTGCTCTGTGCTGACACCTCTGTCCATGTCAAGAACTGTCCATAGTAGAAGCAAATCCCCATAGCAAACCTATCCTGCTCTGGACAGTTCCTGACATGGACAGAGGTGTCAGCAAATAGCACTGTGGTCAGACTGGAAAGAACTACACAACTTCATGTGGAGCATACACCAGCTTATAAGTACTGTAAGGATTAAGATTTTAAATAGAAGTAATTTAAAAATCTATAACTTTCTGGCACCAGTTGATATAAAAGTAAATGTTTTCCAGTGGAGTACCCCTTTAAGTAATTCTGGGAGCTGTATATTTAAATGGTGAAAACTTCTTTAACACTTTCCCATTCTGTGGCAACTGGTATATCTGATTATTATACTGGAATTTTTCACAATGCGCTAAAACAGTGGTGTCTGTCACAACAGGCTAAAAACTTACTGGGGGGAGGGGGTAGGTATGGGGGTGACACCATTTTCTACCGCAACGGGTGACACCAACCCTAGCAACGCCAATGGATAGACTTTAGGCTAAAATTTTAGCCTAAAAAATGCGTGTTATACGTCGATAAATACGGTGTGTGTGTATATATATATATATATATATATATATATATATATATATATATATCCTTGTATGGAAAAAGGGGAATATGTTACACTGCCACTTGGTGATGTCTCAGGCAGCTGACAGTGTCTATTATGACATCACCGAGCTTCATACAAGGAATCATTGGTCAGGAGCTGTAGATCTCTTTGAGAGAGAAGTGATAGGAGAGAGAGCATTGCTCAATACTTTTTCGTGTGTTTTGTGCATTTTGAAAATGATTTTCCAATTATTTTTCATTGTGTGTTGGATGTGTGCTGTTAGTAGCCGTCCTCTGCCTCCAGTTGAGGAAAATACCATCATCCCTCATTCTGGACTTGATGTGCCCACAGACAGTGCCAAGGACCAGGGATTCGTGAGTAAGTATCCTCCTCCTCTATGTGTATAGTAGGAAATAAGATAAATACCTGTTTTAATAACATGATTTTGTGTTTTTCAGGAATCCGGAGATCAATATCTTTGCAAATTCAAGAACTAAGCGATCGCTTCCAGTATATACCACGAAGCGTTATTATCGGCACTCCGTTCTTGATGCTGTTCCTGGCCCTGCTTTGCTGCTATAGGTATGTAATATTTCACATTAAATAAATACAGTTCACTCCCTCTCTCTATATCTAGTATAATAATAACATTGTGTTTTTTACAGCATCTGCCTGGATCCTCCAGAGACCTGAGGAACCATCCACCTACTGAATGATCCCCCGGACATGACCTCGGCTGAGTTTTATTGACTATGATTCCCACCCGATCACATGATTGGGCTTCATTCTGATTGATCTCCCGGTGACGACCCCTGGCTACGTTTCTGAATTCTTTTAATAAAGAATTTTTTAGACCAATCAAATGGTTGTATTGATGTTTCTGCCTATTATGGCCTTCCTCAAAAAGTTCTATAACATATGTAGTAAAAACAATGATGAACGCACCTCTTCCATCCACACTGAATAATGTCACACACAGATTTGCATATGGTTTCAACCTATTAGGCCTCTCCCTATGAGCCAGAAAGAAGAATCCTTCACAAAGTCCTTATTCTGGTAGACTCAGGCTATCCACGTGTTTAGAGATGAGCAAATCAAAGCTGACAAATCCAAATTTGTTATGAATTTCATGAAAAATTTGATTTGCAACGAATGCAATATCGCTGTGATTCTATCGCGCGAATCGCTTCTTTAAAGGGGTACTTCCATGGGAAAAAAAAGTTTTAAATCAACTGGTGCCAGAAAGTTAAACAGATTTGTAAATCACTTCTATGAAAAAATCTTAATCCTTCTAGTACATTTTATGGGCTGTATACTACAGAGGAAATGATTTTCTTTTTGGATTTCTCTGACATCTTTGTCATGAGCACAGTGGTCTCTGCTGACCTCTGCTGTCCATTTTAGGAACTGTCCAAAGCAGCATATGTTTGTTATTGGGATTTTTTTGCTGCTCTGGACAGTTCCAAAAATGGTCAGCAGAGGTCAGCAAAGATCACTGTGGTCATAACATCAGAGAAATCCAAAAAGAAAAGCATTTATTATGTAGTATATAGCCCCTAAAAAGTACTGGAAGGATTAAGATTTTTTAATAGAAATTTACAAATTTGGTTAACTTTCTAATAAGTGCATACCACATACCTACATATAAATAGTGTACTATTTTGTAGTGATGAGCGGCATTGCCCATATTCGAATTTGCGATATTTCACAAATATATTGATGAATATTCGTCCTATATTCACAAATTTTGCGTATTCGTTATATTCGCATATTTGCAAATGCGAATATTCGCATATGTGAATATTCGCATATTCGCGTATTGGAGGAAAAAAACATTGAGGGGTGGGCAACTTTACTATTGGTTGCTAGGGATGTTGTTGATAACCTCTGGCAAGTGTATTTGCATCATTTTAATTGGCCCGCAAGTGAAAAGAAGGAATATGCGAATAATCACATATGCGAAAATTCACACATGCGAATATTCACATATGGGAATAATGCGCATATGCAAATATGTGGGAAAAATCGAATATTCGCAATATTGAATATGAAGAGAATATATTCGCAATATTATCGAATTCGCAAATTTGCGATATTCACAATAAAGATCCGAAATGCGAATATTCGCGCCCAACACTTTTAGCAATCGAATGATTACTATAAATAGTCCCCTATGGGGACTATTAAAGTGTAAAAAAAAAAAAGTCAGAAAAAGTAAAAAATGTAAGTAAAAAAAATAATTAGAAAAATACACTCCCAAATAAAAAATGTAAATTGTCCGTTTTTCCCAATTTTACCGCCAAAAAAGTGTAATTCTTTTTTTAATAAACATATTTGGTATCGCCACATGTGCAAATATCCGAACTATTAAAATATAATGTTCATTATCCCGTAAGGTGAACAGCGTGAAAAAAAAATTCTGCTTTTTTATGGCATTTTATTTCTAATAAAATTTATTAAAAAAAGTATTAAAAGTTTTATCTATGCAAATGTAGTATAAAAAAAATTACAGATCACGGCGCAAAAAATGTGCCTTCATACCGCAGCTTAATAGTGGGATTTTAAACGCACTAATTTGGTTAAAAAGTTTGCGATTTTTTTAAGCGGTTTAATAATAGATAAGTATGTAATCATGGGTATCATTTTAATCATATTGACCCACAGAATAAATAGAACAGATCTATTTTACCGTACAGTGTACAGCATGAAAATGAAACCTTCCAAAATGTGCAAAATTTCGGTTTTCTGTGGTAAAATGAGTAATGTCATTGCAAAGGACAACTGGTCACGCAAAAAACAAGCCATCATACCAGTCTGTGGATGAAAGAGTTACGATTTTTAGAAGGCGAGGAGGAAAAAACGAAAACGTAAAAATAAAATTGTCTGACTCCAGGGGTTTATCCAGGAAAAAGCTTTTTTATTTATATTAACCTCTTCAGGACATAGGGCGTATGGATACGCCCTGCATTCTGAGTCCTTAAGGACCGAGGGCGTATCCATACGCTCGTGGGAATTCCGGTCCCCACCGCTAGCCGGTTGGGAACCCGAGCCGGATGCCTGCTAAAATCGTTCAGCAGGCATCCCGGCATATCGCCCAGGGGGGTCATTATGCCCCCCCCATGTCGGCGATGGCCGCAGATCGCTGGACAATTCAGTCCAGTGATCTGCGGCGATTCCGGTTCAATCGGGTCTCCAGTGACCCGGTGACCCGGATTTACTGGTTGATCGGGGCCGTCTCTGATGGCCCCGAACAGCCATAGTCTGCAGGGGTGAGGTGGCACTGGTGCCACCTCACGATCGCCCTGATTCGTCGGCCGGATTACCGGCCGACCAATCAGGGCGCCTGCTGCGGGTGTCACTCCCGCACCCGCTCCGCCCCTCTTCCGGAGGACGTGAGCGGGTGCGGGACGTGCACCCCGGGTGCTGGGGACCCCGATCCCCGGCGTCAATGTTGGCATCAGGGCCCCAGGAGCAGCAGCAGCAGCAGGAGGTGACTGACAGCCTCCTGCTGTTGCTTAGCAACAGCTCCCAGCATGCAAAAAGGGCATGCTGGGAGCTGTAGTTATGCAACAGCAGGAGGCAGACCACCACAACTCCCAGCATTCCCTAATGGGCATGCTGGGACTTATGGTTTTGCAACAGCTGGAGGCACATTTTTTCTATGTAAAAGTGTACCTTCAGCTGTTGTATAACTACAACTCCCAGCTTGCACAATCAGCTGAAGTGCATGCTGGGAGTTGAAGTGGTGCCTCTGCTGGTTGCATAACTACAACTCCCAGCATGCCCGTTGGCTGTCGGTGACTGCTGAGAGTTGTAGTTTTGCAACAGCTGAAGGCACACTTGTTGTGAAACACTGAGTTAGGTCACAAACTCAGTGATACATAACCAGTGTGCCTACAGCTGTTGCAAAACTAAAACTCTCAGCATGTACAGTCTGTCAGCGCATGCTGGGAGTTGTAGTTTTGCAACAGCTGGATGTTTCCCCCCCCCCCTCCCATTGTGAAAGTACAGAGTACACTCACATGGGCGGAGGTTTACAGCAAGTATCTGGCTGCAAGTTTGAGCTGAGGCAAATTTTCTGCCGCAGCTCAAACTGCCAGCGAGAAAGTACTGTGAACCCCTGCCCGTGCGACTGTACCCTAAAAACACTACATATACACATACCCCTACACAGCCCCCCTCCCCTCCCAATAAAAATGAAAAACGTCTGGTACGCCACTGTTTCCAAAATGGAGCCTCCAGCTGTTGCAAAACAACAACTTCCAGTATTGTCGGACAGCCGTTGACTGTCCAGGCATGCTGGGAGTTTTGCAACAGCTTGAGGCACCCTGTTTGGGAATCACTGGCGTAGAATTCCCCTATGTCCACCCCTATGCAAGTCCCTAATTTAGGCCTCAAATGCGCATGGCGCTCTCACTTTGGAGCCCTGTCGTATTTCAAGGCAACAGTTTAGGGTCACATATGGGGTATCGACGTACTCGGGAGAAATTGTGTTACAAATTTTGGGGGGAATTTTCTGCTTTTACCCTTTTTAAAAATGTAAAATTTTGGGGAAAACAAGCATTTTAGGTAAAAATATATATATATTTTTTTGCATATGCAAAATTCGTGAAACACCTGTGGGGTATAAAGGTTCACTTAATCCCTTGTTACGTTCCCCGAGGGGTCTAGTTTCCAAAATGGTATGCCATGTGGTTTTTTTTTGCTGTCCTGGCACCATAGGGGCTTCCTAAATGCGGCATGCCCCCAGAGCAAAATTTGCTTTCAAAAAGCCGAATGTGACTCCTTCTCTTCTGAGACCTGTAGTGCGCCAGCAGAGCACTTTTCAACCCCATATGGCATGTTTTCTGAATCGGGAGAAATTGGGCTTCAAATTTTTAGGGGTATTTTCTGCTATTACCCTTTTTAAAAATGTAAAAATTTTTGGTAAAACAAGCTTTTCAGGTAAAAATTTTTATATTTTTTTTACATTTGCAAAAGTCGTGAAACACCTGTGGGGTATGAAGGCTCACTTTATCCCATGTTACATTCCCCTAGTTTCCAAATGGTATGCCATGTGTTTTTTTTTTTTTTTTGCTGTTCTGGCACCATAAGGGCTTCCTAAATGCAACATGCCCCCCAAAAACCATTTCAGAAAAACGTACTCTCCAAAATCCCCTTGTCGCTCCTTCCATTCTGAGCCCTCTACTGCGCCCGCCGAACACTTTACATAGACATATGAGTTATGTGCTTACTCGAGAGAAATTGGGCTACAAATTCAAGTAAAAATTTTCTCCTTATACCCCTTGTAAAAATTCAAAAATTGGGTCTACAAGAACATGTGAGTGTAAAAAATGAAGATTGTGAATTTTCTCCTTCACTTTGCTGCTATTCCTGTGAAACACCTAAAGGGTTAAAACGCTCACTGAATGTCATTTTGAATACTTTGGGGGGTGTAGTTTTTATAATGGGGTCATTTATGGGATATTTCTAATATGAAGACCCTTCAAATCCACTTCAAACCTGAACTGGTCCCTGAAAAATATCGAGTTTGAAAATTTTGTGAAAAATCGGAAAATTGCTGCTGAATTTTGAAGCCCTCTGGTGTCTTCCAAAAGTAAAAACTCATCAATTTTATGATGCAAACATAAAATAAACATATTGTATATGTGAACCAAAAAATGTATTTGTAATATCCATTTTCCTTACAAGCAGAGAGCTTCAAAGTTAGAAAAATGCCAAATTTTCAAATTTTTCATCAAATTTACGGATTTTTCACCAAGAAAGGATGCAAGTATCGACAAAAATTTACCACTATGTTAAAGTAGAATATGTCACGAAAAAACCATTTCGGAATCAGAATGATAACTAAAAGCATCCCAGAGTTATTAATGTTTAAAGTGACAGTGGTCAGATGTGCAAAAAACGCTCCGGTCCTTAAGGCCAAAATGGGCTTTGTCCTGAAGGGGTTAACTGGCTCCAGAAAGTTGGACAAATTTGTAAATTATAATAATGTGTAGCTCACTTATGATTTAGAGAGAGTATAGTGCTTGAGGTTAAAGGTGGTACCCCCACCCAAGGGGCCTAATCTAATATAGGAAAAAAATAAATATATATATATATATATATATATATATATATATATATATATATATATATAAAATATATAAAAACCAGTCCTCTAAAGCACTAGGGGTATGAAAAAAGAAAATGAGTGAATAGAATGTGGATCCAATTGTTTTAGTGAAAATAAAATTGTGTTTATTATGTAGAATAATATAGTATACAGCAAATCACCTGGCAGGGCCCTGGCAGGTGAAAGGCAATAAAATGTTAAAATATGAAAAAAAATAGCACAAAAATACAAAAGATAAATTAAATTAATATCTGCTGTAAAGATAAAAAGTCTCTTTTCAATGATCACAAGTCTTCTTGAGAAGAAATAGAATCCATCAATGCTGTATGCTAAAAATCACAAATATAGCGCGATACATTCGCTACAATTATACCTACCGATTCAGCTTACTTGCTACTGCATCCAAGACCACAACACTGTTGCAGGACTTATAATTGATTTACCCCTGATAAGTGTTACTATTGAGTCTCTCCAAGACTATATGATACTTGTGACACTCCCGGCATCCGCGCTATATTTGTGATTTTTAATAACCAAAAAAGAGGGGCACAAAATCCTGACCTATGGTCCAACCTTGTCTCTGGCATACAGAGAAAAACAAATAATACCCAAGAAAATTACACAGAGACATAAAATAGTGAAAAAGTATATATAGTCTTTATTAGTAGTGACTGATTTTAAAAACAGAATTTAAAAGGAACGACAGTGGACAGACTACTGAGGCGTCTGGATGAGGGATAGAAACAAAACTGGGCTACAGAACATCAATAAGAAATGGGAGATAATAAAGTGACCCCCATCCGGGTGTATATACATGTAAAAGGTATAGGCTGTACAAAAATATACTAGCAATTAAATACCAACATATGTAAACATATACACTCAGAATGGCTATATAGATGTAAATCCCGTATTGCACAATGCCCAGAGACAAAAAGTTTTTTGTGACCGCACCATGGAATAAGAAAATGAATAAAGTATGCAATTATGAGAGTGATAAGCGGGTGAAAGGATAGAGAGTCCCAGGAACCGGGATAAAAACATACACCAATGTTCAACAATCACCGGAATCCTGGAAAATATGACTCAAGTATAAATCACCCATCTCACATCACAAGAGCATACAGCGGACATCTTACCCTAATACAGAACGCCACCCCTACAACGTTGTTTCGCAACAAGCTTCCTCAGGGAGTATGTGATTTTTAGCATACAGCATTGATGGATTCTATTTCTTCTCAAGAAGACTTGTGATCATTGAAAAGAGACTTTTTATCTTTACAGCGGATATTAATTTAATTTATCTTTTGTATTTTTGTGTTATTTTTTATTAATATTTTAACATTTTATTGACTTTCACCTGCCAGGGCTCTGACAGGGGATTGGCTGTATACTATATTATTCTACATAATAAACACAATTTTATTTTCACTAAAACAATTGGATCCACATTCTATTCACTCATTTTTTTTTTCCATACCCCTAGTGCTTTAGAGGACTGGTTTTTATATATTTTATATATTTTTTTTTTTTTTTCCTAAATTTGTAAATTACTTATATTAAAAAATCTTAATCCTTTCAGTACTTATGAGCTGCAGAAGTTGAGTTGTTATTTTCTGTCTGAGTGCTCTCTGATGACATGTGTCTTGGGAACCGTCCAGTTTAGAAGCAAATCCCCATGGCAAACCTCTTCTACTCAGTTCCCGAGACAAGCAGAGATGTCAGCAGAGAGCACTGTTGCCAGACAGAAAACAACAACTCAAATTCAGCAGCTGATAATTATTGAAAGGATTATGATTTTTTAATAGAAGTAATTTACAAATCTGTTTAACTTTCTGGAGCCAGTTGATATAAAAAATAAATAAATAAATAAAAAAGTTTTTTTTCCTGGAATACTCCTTTAACCCCTGAAGGACTGAGCCCTTTTTCACCTTAAGGATTCGGCCATTTTTTGCAATTCTGACCACTGTCACTTTAAACATTAATAACTCTGTAATGCTTTCAGTTATCATTATGATTCCGAGATTGTTTTTTCGTGACATATTCTTATTTAACATAGTGGTAAAATTTTGTGGTAACTTGCATCCTTTCTTGGTGAAAAATACCAAAATTTGATGAAAAATTAGAAAATGTTGCATTTTTCTAACTTTGAAGCTCTCTGCTTGTAAGGAAAATGGATATTTGAAATAATTTTTTTATTCACATTTCCAATATGTCTACTTTATGTTTGCATCATAAAATTGACAAGTTTTTACTTTTGGAACACACCAGAGGGCTTCAAAGTTCAGTATCAATTTTCCAATTTTTCACAATATTTTGAAACTCGCTTTTTTTCAGGGACCAGTTCAGGTTTGAAGTGGATTTGAAGGGTCTTCATATTAGAAATACCCTACAAATTACCCCATTATAAAAACTGCACCCCCCCCCCCCCCCAAAGTATTCAAAATGACATTCAGTCAGCGTTTTAACCCTTTAGGTGTTTCACAGGAATAGCAGCAAAGTGAAGGAGAAAATTCACAATCTTCATTTTTTACACTCGCATGTTCTTGTAGGCCCAATTTAAGAATTTTTGCAAGGGGTAAAAAGGAGAAAATTTTTACTTGTATTTGAAACCCAATTTTTCTCGAGTAAGGACATACCTCATATGTCTATGTAAAGTGTTCGTCGGGCGCAGTAGAGGGCTCAGAAGGGAAGGAGCGACAAATGGTTTTTGGGGGGCATGTCACATTTAGGAAGCCCCTATGGTGCCAGAACAGCAAAAAGAAAAACCACATGGCATACCATTTTGGAAACTAGACCCCTCGGGGAACATAACAAGTGGTAAAGTGAACCTTAATACCCCACAGGTGATTCACGACTTTTGCATATGTAAAAAAAAAATGTTTTTCCTAAAATGCTTGGTTTCCCAAAAGTTTTACATTTTTAAAAAGGGTAATAGCAGAAAATACCTCCCAAAGTTTGAAGCCCATTTTTACCGGATTCAGAAAACACCCCATATGGGGGTGAAAAGTGCTCTTCTGGCACACGACAGGTCTCAGAAGAGAAGGAGTCACATTTGGCTTTTTGAAAGCAAATTTTGCTCTGGGGGCATGCCGCATTTAGGAAGCCCCCCTTGCGATGGCAAGTCTCTGCACCTGCGAAAGCCGCTGAAGTTCATTGATTTAAAGCGCCCGCTTTAAATGATTGAACTGCAGCGGCTTCTCGGCGTACAACACGCAGATAGACTCAGTGGCGTTGCGACCCGAGTGCGGGGGGTGCGGCCCGCACCGGGTGACACCAACCTAATGGGGTGACACCAAGACGCAGCAGACACCCCCCACCCCAGCTACACCGACACCCCCAAATCTGTGCCCTACCGGCCTCCCATCCGTCAGCACCCCCTCCCGCCTTCACCTGCGTTGTGTGTGCGGTGCGCCTGTCCATCAGCAACCCACTTTCACCTGCACTGTGCGCTCGTCCATCATCACACACCCCCCTCGCCTTCACCAGCACTGTGCCTGGCCTCCGCTCCCACGTCTGCACTGGCCTGACGTCACACCGCATGAGCGCAGAGCGCCCGGTGAGAAGGAGCGTTGCGCTGGATGGGTGAGTGTGTGTGTCTGTCTCTCTGTCTGTCTCTTATCTATCTTTGAGTTTGTGACTGTGTGTTTGACTGTGTGTATGTGACTGTGTGTGTGTATGTGACTCTGTGTGTGTGTGACTGTGTGACTATGTGTATGTGTTACTGAGTGTGTTTGTGTGACTGTGTGACTGTGTGTGTGTTTGTGCGACTGTGTGTTTGCGTGACTCATTGTGTGTGACTGTGTGACCTGTGTGTGTGTGTTTGTGCGACTCTGTGTGTTTGTGTGACTCTGTGTGTGACTGTGTGACTGTGTGTGTGTGTTTGTGCGACTCTGTGTGTGTGTGACTGTGTGACTGTGTGTGTGTCTGTCTGTGAGTGTGTGTCTCTCTGACTGTGTGTGTGTTTGTGTATGTGTCTCTCTGTGTTGTATGTGGTTTTTTTTTTTGTGTGTGTATGGGGGGGGGGGGGGAGGGGGGTTGAACCAGCGATCTAATGTGGGGAGACTTTGACCCATTGTGGGGAACCTGCAAGGGAACCTGCGGCCTAATGTGGGGAAACTACTAACAAATGTGCAGAGTCTATGCTACCTAATGTGGGGAGTCTATGCTACCTAATGTGGGGAATATGTGCTACCAAATGTGGGGACTCTATGCTACCTAATGTGGGGAAACTGCTACCTAATGTGGGAAATATGTGCTACCTAATTTGGGGAAATTGCTACCTAATGTGGGGAATCTGTGCTACCTAATGTGGGGAAATTGCTACCTAATGTGGGGTAACTGGTACCTACCTAATGTGGGGGAACTGCTGCCTACCTAATGTGGGGGAACTGCTGCATACCTAATGTGGGGGAACTGCTGCCTACCTAATGCTCCCCCCCTGGCAGTAGCACCCTCATTATCCACCAGCAACACCCCCCCCCCACAGCAGTAGCACCTCCATCAGCAGATCCTGATGGTGGATGATGGGGGTGCTCCTGCCAGGAGGATGATCCTGCCGATGGATGATGGGGGTGATACTGCCAAGGGGGATGGCCAGTAGCACCCTCATCATCCTCCAGCAACACCCCCCGTGTAGTAGCACCCCCATCATCCACTAGCAACACCACCAATACCCCCTCCCGTGGTAATAGCATCAGCTAGCGGATGTTGAGGGGTGTTACTGCAGTTGTGGTATTATATTCAGAGGGTGCACTGTATGGCAACGTTACATTCAGAGGGCGCAGTTTGTGGTAGTATTATATTCAGAGGGCGCAGTGGGTGGTAGTATTATATTCAGAGGGCTCAGTTTGTGGTAGTATTATATTCAGAGGGCGCAGTTTGTGGTAGTATTATTAGAGATGAGCGAACTTACAGTAAATTTGATTCGTTACGAACTTCTCGGCTCGGCAGTTGATGACTTATCCTGCATAAATTAGTTCAGCCTTCAGGTGCTCCGGTGGACTTGAAAAGGTGGATACATTCCTAGGAAAGAGTCTTCTAGGAATGTATCCACCTTTTCCAGCCCACGGGAGCACCTGAAAGCTGAACTAATTTATGCAAAGTCATCAACTGCCGAGCCGAGAAGTTCGTGACGAGTTGAATTTACTGTAGTTCGCTCATCTCTAAGTATTATATTCAGATGGCGCAGTGGGTGGTAGTATTATATTCAGAGGCTACAGTATGTGGCGGTATTATATTCAGGGGTACAGTATGTGGTAGATTTATATTCAGAGGGCGCAGTTTGTGGTAGTATTATATTCAGAGGGCGCAGTGGGTGGTAGTATTATATTCAGAGGGTACAGTATGTGGTAGTATAATATTCAGTGGGTACAGTGTGTGGGGGTATTATATTCAGGGGTACAGTATGTGGCAGATTTATATTCAGGGGTACAGTATGTGGCAGATTTATATTCAGAGGGTACATTATGTGGCAGATTTATGTTCAGAGGGCACAGTGTGTGGTAGTATTATATTCAGAGGGCGCAGTGGGTGGTAGTATTATATTCAGAGGGTACAGTGTGTGACGGTATTATATTCAGGGTACAGTATGTGGCAGATTTATGTTCAGTGGGTACAGTGTGTGGTAGTATTATATTCAGAGGGCCCAGTGGGTGGTAGTATTATATTCAGAGGGTACAGTGTGTGGTGGTATTATATTCATGGGTACAGTATGTGGCAGATTTATATTCAGAGGGTACAGTGTATGGCGGTATTATATTCAGGGGTACAGTATGTGGCAGATTTATATTCAGAGTGTACAGTATGTGTTGGTATTATATTCAGAATGTACAGTGTGTGGTAGTATTATATTTAGTGGGTACGGTGTATGGAAGGTTTATAATCAAAGAGTATAGTGTATAGTAGTATTATATTTAGAGGATACAGTGTCTGGCAGGTTTATAATAATAATTGTTTTCATATAGAGGATGAGAATGCGCTGACATAGTGAGGAGACGTCTGGGCATCACATTCTGCAGAGAGAAGTTTTAGCTGGAACAAGTCCTGGCGGTATGTACCATCTGAATTAGATAAGGAAAGACTATGGAGAAGACGTCACCTGTAGTCACTGATATCATTGTGTGTTCTCCTCACTATAGAGAAGACGTCACCTGTAGTCACTGATATCATTGTGTATTCTCCTCACTATAGAGAAGACGTCACCTGTAGTCACTGATATCATTGTACATTCTCCTCTCTATGTCCTATCAGAGCTGTAGTCGCTTGTCAGTTCTACAGTTAACTCCCAGCATAACCTTACCACTGCTCAAAGGGGTACTCTATTGGAAAACATTTTTTTTAATCAACTGGTGCTACAAAGTTAAACAGATTTGTAAATTACTTCTATTTAAAAATCTTAATCCTGTCAGTACTTATTAGCTGCTGTATAAGTGATTCACATGAAGTTATTTTCTTTTTTAATTTCTTTTCTGTCTGACCACAGTGCTCTGTGCTGACACCTCTGTCCATGTCAAGAACTGTCCATAGCAGGAGCAAATCCCCATAGCACACCTATCCTGCTTAGGACAGTTCCTGACATGGACAGAGGTGTCATCAAATAGCACTGTGGTCAGACTGGAAACAACTACACAACTTCCTGTGGAGCATACACCAGCTTATAAGTACTGTAAGGATTAAGATTTTAAATAGAAGTAATTTAAAAATCTGTTTAACTTTCTGGCACCAGTTGATATAAAAGTAAATGTTTTCCAGTGGAGTACCCCTTTAAGTAATTCTGGAAGCTGTATATTTAAATGGTGAAAACTTCTTTAACACTTTCCCATTCTGTGGCAACTGGTTTATCTGATTATTATACTGGAATTTCTCACAATGCGCTACATCAGTGGTGTCTGTCACAAAAGGCTAAAAAAAGGGGTAGGTATGGGGGTGACACCATTCACTACCGCACCGGGTGACACCAACACTAGCAACGCCAATGGATAGACTTTAGGCTTAAAATTTTAGCCTAAAAAATGTGTGTTATACGCCGACAATTACGGAATATATATATATATATATATATATATATATATATATATATATATAACCTTGTATGGAAAAGGGGAATATGTTACACTGCCACTTGGTGATGTCTCAGGCAGCTGACGCAGTGTCTATTATGACATCACCGAGTTTCATACAAGGAATCATTGGTCAGGAGCTGTAGATCTCTTTGAGAGAGAAGTGATAGGAGAGAGAGCATTGCTCAATACTATTTCGTGTGTTTTGTGCATTTTGAAAATGATTTTCCAATTATTTTTCATTGTGTGTTGGATGTGTGCTGTCAGCAGCCGTCCTCTGCCTCCAGTTGAGGAAAATACCATCATCCCTCATTCTGGACTTGATGTGCCCACAGACAGTGCCAAGGACCAGGGACTCGTGAGTAAGTATCCTCCTCTATGTGTATAGTAGGAAATAAGATAAATACCTGTTTTAATAACATGATTTTGTGTTTTTTTAGGAATCCGGAGATCAATATCTTCGCAAATTCAAGAACTAAGCGATCGCTTCCAGTATATACCACGAAGCGTTATTATCGGCACTCCGTTCTTGATGCTGTTCCTGGCCCTGCTTTGCTGCTATAGGTATGTAATATTTCACATTAAATAAATACAGTTCACTCCTTCTCTCTATATCTAGTATAATAATAACATTGTGTTTTTTACAGCATCTGCCTGGATCCTCCAGAGACCTGAGGAACCATCCACCTACTGAATGATTCCCCGGACATGACCTCGGCTGAGTTTTATTGACTATGATTCCCACCCGACCATGATTTGGCTTCATTCTGACTGATCTCCCGGTGACGACCCCTGGCTACGTTCCTGAATTCTTTTAATAAAGAATTTTTTAGACCAAGCAAATGGTTGTATTGATGTTTCTGCCTATTATGGCCTTCCTCAAAAAGTTCTATAACATATGTAGTAAAAACAATGATGAATGCACCTCTTCCATCCACAATGAGTAATGTCACACACAGATTTGCGTATGGTTTCAACCTATTAGGCCTCTCCCTATGAGCCAGAAAGAAGAATCCTTCACAAAGTCCTTATTCTGGTAGACTCAGGCTATCCACGTGTTTAGAGATGAGCAAATCAAAGCTGACAAATCCAAATCTGTTACGAATTTCATGAAAAATTTGATTTGCAACGAATGCGAATATAGACGTGATTCTGTCGCGTGAATCGCTTCTTTAAAGGGGTACTTCCATGGAAAACTTTATTTTTAAATCAACTGGTGCCAGAAAGTTAAACAGATTTGTAAATTACTTCTATTAAAAAATCTTAATCCTTCTAATACATTTTATGGGCTGTATACTACAGAGGAAATGCTTTTCTTTTTGGATTTCTCTGACATCTTTGTCATGACCGCAGTGATCTCTGCTGACCTCTGCTGTCCATTTTAGGAACTGTCCAGAGCAGCATATGTTTGTTATGGGGATTTTCTCCTGCTCTGGACAGTTCCAAAAATGGTCAGCAGAGGTCAGCAAAGATCACTGTGGTCATGACTAAGATTTTTTAATAGAAGTAATTTACAAATCTGGTTAACTTTCTAATAAGTGCATACCACATACCTACATATAAATAGTGTACTATTTTGTAGTGATGAGCGGCATTGCCCATATTCGAATTCGTGATATTTCACAAATATATTGACGAATATTCGTCCTATATTCACAAATTGTGCGTATTCGTTATATTCGCATATTCGCAAATGCGAATATTCGCATATGTAAATATTCGCATATTCGCGTATTGGAGGAAGAAAACATTGAGGAGGTGGGCAACTTTACTATTGGTTGCTAGGGATGTTGTTGATAACCTCTGGCAAGTGTATTTGCATAATTTTAATTGGCCCACAAGTGAAAAGAAGAAATATGCGAATAATCATATATGCGAAAATTCACACATGCGAATATTCACATATGCGAATATGCGCATATGAGAATATGCGGGAAAAAGTGAATATTCGCAATTTTGAATACATAGCGAATATATTCGCAATATTATCGAATTTCCAAATAAAAAATTTTAATTGTCCGTTTTTCCCAATTTTACCCAAAAAAAGTTTAACATTTTTTTTTTTAATAAACATATTTGGTATCGCCACATGTGTAAATATCTGAACTATTAAAATATAATGTTCATTATCACGTAAGGTGAACAACGTGAACTTATAAAAAAAATTCTGTTTTTTTATGACATTTTGTTTCTAATAAAATTTATAAAAAAATGTATGAAAAGTTTTATCTATGCAAAAGTGGTATCAAAAAAAAAATGAGAGATCACGGAGCAAAAAATGTGCCCTCATACCGCCGCTTAATAGTGGGATTTTAAACGCACTAATTTGGTTAAAAAGTTTGCGATTTTTTTAAGCGGTTTAATAATAGAGAAGTATGTAATCATGGGTATCATTTTAATCATATTGACCCACAGAATAAATAAAACAGATCTATTTTACCGTACAGTGTACAGCATGTAAATGAAACCTTCCAAAATGTGCAAAATTTCGGTTTTCTGTGGTAAAATGAGTAATGTCATTACAAAGGACAACTGGTCACGCAAAAAACAAGCCATCATACCAGTCTGTGGATGAAAGAGTTACGATTTTAGAAGGCGAGGAGGAAAAAACGAAAACGTAAAAATAAAATTGACTGACTCCAGAAGTTTATCCAGGAAAAAACTTTTTTATATATATTAACTGGCTCCAGAAAGTTAGACAGATTTGTAAATTACTTCTATTAAAAAATCTTAATCCTTACAGTACTTATGAGCTGCAGAAGTTGAGTTGTTATTTTCTGTCTAAGTGGTCTCTGATGACACGTGTCTCGGGAACCGTCCAGTTTAGAAGCAAATCCCCATGGCAAACCTCTTCTACTCTGTGCAGTTCCCGAGACAAGCAGAGATGTCAGCAGAGAGCACTGTTGCCAGACAGAAAACAATAACTCAACTTCAGCAGCTGATAATTATTGAAAGGATTATGATTTTTTTAATAGAAGTAATTTACAAATCTGTTTAACTTTCTGGAGCCAGTTGATATAAAAAAAAAAAGTTTTTTTCCTGGAATACTCCTTTAACCCCTTAAGGACTGAGCCCTTTTTCACCTTAAGGACTCGGCCATTTTTTGCAATTCTGACCACTGTTACTTTAAACATTAATAACTCTGGAATGCTTTCAGTTATCATTCTGATTCCGAGATTGTTTTTTCGTGACATATTCTTCTTTAACATAGTGGTACAATTTTGTGGTAATTTGCATCCTTTCTTGGTGAAAAATCCCAAAATTTGATGAAAAATTAGAAAATTTTGCATTTTTCTAACTTTGAAGCTCTCTGCTTGTAAGGAAAATGGATATTCCAAATAATTTTTTTTATTCACATTTCCAATATGTCTACTTTGTGTTTGCATCATAAAATTGACAAGTTTTTACTTTTGGAAGACACCAGAGGGCTTCAAAGTTCAGCAGCAATTTTCCAATTTTTCACAAAATTTTGAAACTCGCTTTTTTTCATGGACCAGTTCAGGTTTGAAGTGGATATGAAGGGTCTTCATATAAGAAATACCCCACAAATTACCCCATTATAAAAAATGCATCCCCCAAAGTATTCAAAATTACATTCAGTCAGTGTTTTAACCCTTTAGGTGTTTCACAGGAATAGCAGCAAAGTGAAGGAGAAAATTCACAATCTTCATTTTTTACACTCGCATGTTCTTGTAGGCCCAATTTTAGAATTTTTGCAAGGGGTAAAAAGGAGAAAATTTTTACTTGTATTTGAAACCCAATTTTTCTCGAGTAAGGACATACCTCATATGTCTATGTAAAGTGTTCGGCGGGCGCAGTAGAGGGCTCAGAAGGGAAGGAGCAACAAATGGTTTTTGGGGGGCATGTCACATTTAGGAAGCCCCTATGGTGCCAGAACAGCAAAAAAAAAAAAAAAAAAACACATGGCATACCATTTTGGAAACTAGTATTATATTCAGAGGGCGCAGTTTGTGGTAGTATTGTATTCAGAGGGCGCAGTTTGTGGTAGTATTATTAGAGATGAGCGAACTTACACTAAATTTGATTCGTCACGAACTCCTCGGCAGTTGATTTCTTATCCTGCGTAAATTAGTTCAGCCTTCATGTGCTCCGGAGGGCTGGAAAAGGTGAATACATTCCTAGGAAAGAGTCTTCTAGGACTGTATCCACCTTTTTCAGCCCACGGGAGCACCTGAAAGCTGAACTAATTTATGCAGGAAAAGTCATCAACTGCCGAGAAGTTTGTGACGAGTTGAATTTACTGTAGTTCGCTCATCTCTAAGTATTATATTCAGAAGGCGCAGTGGGTGGTAGTATTATATTCAGAGGCTACAGTATGTGGCGGTATTATATTCAGGGGTACAGTATGTGGCAGATATATATTCAGAGGGCGCAGTTTGTGGTAGTATTATATTCAGAGGGTGCAGTGGGTGGTAGTATTATATTCAGAGGGTACAGTATTTGGTAGTATTATATTCAGCGGGTACAGTGTGTGGGGGTATTATATTAAGGGGTACAGTATGTGGCAGATTTATATTCAGGGGTACAGTATGTGGCAGATTTATATTCAGAGGGTACAGTATGTGGCAGATTTATGTTCAGAGGGCACAGTATGTGGTAGTATTATATTTAGAGGGCGCAGTGGGTGGTAGTATTATATTCAGAGGGTACAGTTTGTGGCGGTTTTATATTCAGGGTACAGTATGTGGCAGATTTATATTCAGAGGGTACAGTGTGTGGCGGTATTATATTCAGGGGTACAGTATGTGGCAGATTTATATTCAGAGTGTACAGTATGTGATGGTATTATATTCAGAATGTACAGTGTGTGTTAGTATTATATTCAGTGGGTACGGTGTATGGAAGGTTTATAATCAAAGAGTATAGTGTATAGTAGTATTATATTTAGAGGATACAGTGTCTGGCAGGTTTATAATAATAATTGTTTTCATATAGAGGATGAGAATGCGCTGACATAGTGAGGAGACGTCTGGGTGTCACATTCTGCAGAGAGAAATTTTAGCTGGAACAAGTCCTGGCGGTATGTACCATCTGAATTAGATAAGGAAAGACTATGGAGAAGACGTCACCTGTAGTCACTGATATCATTGTACATTCTCCTCTCTATGTCCTATCAGAGCTGTAGTCGCTTGTCAGTTCTACAGTTATGGTGAGTGAAACTACAACTCCCAGCATAACCTTACCACTGCTCAAAGGGGTACTCTACTGGAAAACATTTTTTTTAATCAACTGGTGCTACAAAGTTAAACAGATTTGTAAATTACTTCTATTTAAAAATTTTAATCCTTCCAGTACTTATTAGCTGCTGTATAAGCGATTCACAGGAAGTTACTTTCTTTTTTAATTTCTTTTCTGTCTGACCACAGTGCTCTGTGCTGACACCTTTGTCCATGTCAAGAACTGTCCATAGTAGGAGCAAACCCCCATAGCAAACCTATCCTGCTCTGGACAGTTCCTGACATGGACAGAGGTGTCAGCAAATAGCACTGTGGTCAGACTGGAAGGAACTACACAACTTCCTGTGGATCATACACCAGCTTATAAGTACTGTAAGGATTAAGATTTTAATTAGAAGTAATTTAAAAATCTGTTTAACTTTCTGGCACCAGTTGATATAAAAGTAAATGTTTTCCAGTGGAGTATCCCTTTAAGTAATTCTGGGAGCTGTATATTTAAATGGTGAAAACTTCTTTAACACTTTCCCATTCTGTGGCAACTGGTATATCTGATTATTATACTGGAATTTCTCACAATGCGCTACAACAGTGGTGTCTGTCACAACAGGCTAAAAACTTACTGGGGGGAGGGGGTAGGTATGGGGGTGACACCATTTTCTACCGCAACGGGTGACACCAACCCTAGCAACGCCAATGGATAGACTTTAGGCTAAAATTTTAGCCTAAAAAATGCGTGTTATATGCCGATAAATACGGTGTATATATATATATATATATATATATATATATATATCCTTGTATGGAAAAAGGGGAATATGTTACACTGCCACTTGGTGATGTCTCAGGCAGCTGACAGTGTCTATTATGACATCACCGAGCTTCATACAAGGAATCATTGGTCAGGAGCTGTAGATCTCTTTGAGAGAGAAGTGATAGGAGAGAGAGCATTGCTCAATACTTTTTCGTGTGTTTTGTGCATTTTGAAAATGATTTTCCAATTATTTTTCATTGTGTGTTGGATGTGTGCTGTTAGTAGCCGTCCTATGCCTCCAGTTGAGGAAAATACCATCATCCCTCATTCTGGACTTGATGTGCCCACAGACAGTGCCAAGGACCAGGGACTCGTGAGTAAGTATCCTCCTCCTCTATGTGTATAGTAGGAAATAAGATAAATACCTGTTTTAATAACATGATTTTGTGTTTTTCAGGAATCCGGAGATCAATATCTTTGCAAATTCAAGAACTAAGCGATCGCTTCCAGTATATACCACGAAGCGTTATTATCGGCACTCCGTTCTTGATGCTGTTCCTGGCCCTGCTTTGCTGCTATAGGTATGTAATATTTCACATTAAATAAATACAGTTCACTCCCTCTCTCTATATCTAGTATAATAATAACATTGTGTTTTTTACAGCATCTGCCTGGATCCTCCAGAGACCTGAGGAACCATCCACCTACTGAATGATCCCCCGGACATGACCTCGGCTGTGTTTTATTGACTATGATTCCCACCCGATCACATGATTTGGCTTCATTCTGACTGAGCTCCCGGTGACGACCCCTGGCTATGTTCCTGAATTCTTTTAATAAAGAATTTTTAGACCAATCAAATGGTTGTATTGATGTTTCTGCCTATTATGGCCTTCCTCAAAAAGTTCTATAACATATGTAGTAAAAACAATGATGAACGCACCTCTTCCATCCACAATGAATAATGTCACACACAGATTTGCATATGGTTTCAACCTATTAGGCCTCTCCCTATGAGCCAGAAAGAAGAATCCTTCACAAAGTCCTTATTCTGGTAGACTCAGGCTATCCACGTGTTTAGAGATGAGCAAATCAAAGCTGACAAATCCAAATTTGTTATGAATTTCATGAAAAATTTGATTTGCAACGAATGCGAATATCGACTTGATTCTATCGCGCAAATCGCTTCTTTAAATGGGTACTTCCATGGAAAAAAAAAGTTTTAAATCAACTGGTGCCAGAAAGTTAAACAGATTTGTAAATCACTTCTATGAAAAAATCTTAATCCTTCTAGTACATTTTATGGGCTGTATACTACAGAGGAAATGATTTTCTTTTTGGATTTCTCTGACATCTTTGTCATGAGCACAGTGGTCTCTGCTGACCTCTGCTGTCCATTTTAGGAACTGTCCAAAGCAGCATATGTTTGTTATTGGGATTTTTTTGCTGCTCTGGACAGTTCCAAAAATGGTCAGCAGAGGTCAGCAAAGATCACTGTGGTCATAACATCAGAGAAATCCAAAAAGAAAAGCATTTATTATGTAGTATATAGCCCCTAAAAAGTACTGGAGTAAGTAAGTAATTTACAAATCTGGTTAATAAGTGCATACCACATACCTACATATAAATAGTGTACTATTTTGTAGTGATGAGCGGCATTGCCCATATTCGAATTCGCAATATTTCACAAATATATTGACGAATATTCGTCCTATATTCACAAATTTTGCGTATTCGTTATATTCGCATATTCGCAAATGCGAATATACGCATATGTGAATATTCGCATATTGGCGTATTGGAGGAAGAAAAATTGAGGGGGTGGGCAACTTTACTATTGGTTGCTAGGGATGTTGTTTATAACCTTTGGCAAGTGTATTTGCATAATTTTAATTGGCCCACAAGTGAAAAGAAGGAATATGCGAATAATCACATATGCAAAAATTCGCACATGCGAATATTCACATATGCGAATATGCCCATATGCGAATTTGTGGGAAAAAGCGAATATTCGCAATTTTGAATATATAGCGAATATATTCGCAATATTATCGAATTCGTGAATTTGCGATATTCACGATAAAAATCCGAAATGCGAATATTCGCGCCCAACACTTTTAGCAATCGAATGATTTCTATAAATAGTCCCCTATGGGGACTATTAAAGTGTAAAAAAAAAAAAAAAAAAGTAAGAAAAAGTAAAAAATTTAAGTAAAAAAAATTTTGAAAAATCCCCTCCCAAATAAAAAATGAAAATTGGCAAAAAAAGTGTAATTTTTTTTTAATAAACATATTTGGTATCACCACATGTGTAAATATCTGAACTATTAAAATATAATGTTCATTATCCCGTAAGGTGAACTGCGTGAACGTTAAAAAAAAAAAAAAAAATTCTGCTTTTTTATGACATTTTGTTTCTAATAAAATTTATTAAAAAATGTATGAAAAGTTTTATCTATGCAAATGTGGTATAAAAAAAAAAATGACAGATCACGGCGCAAAAAATGTGCCCTCATACCGCCGCTTAATAGTGGGATTTTAAACGCACTAATTTGGTTAAAAAGTTTGCAATTTTTTTAAGCTATCATTTTTTTAAGGGTATCATTTTAATCATATTGACCCACAGAATAAATAAAACAGATCTATTTTACCAAACAGTGTACAGCATGAAAATGAAACCTTCCAAAATGTGCAAAATTTCGGTTTCTGTGGTAAAATGAGTAATGTCATTGCAAAGGACAACTGGTCACGCAAAAAACAAGCCATCATACCAGTCTGTGGATGAAAGAGTTATGATTTTTAGAAGGCGAGGAGGAAAAAAAGAAAACGTAAAAATAAAATTGTCTGACTCCAGGGGTTTATCCAGGAAAAAACTTTTTTATATATATTAACTGGCTCCAGAAAGTTAGACAGATTTGTAAATTACTTCTATTAAAAAATCTTAATCCTTTCAGTACTTATGAGCTGCAGAAGTTGAGTTGTTATATTCTGTCTAAGTGCTCTCTGATGACACGTGTTTCGTTTAGAACCGTCCAGTTTAGAAGCAAATCCCCATGGCAAACCTCTTCTCCTCTGTGCAGTTCCTGAGACAAGCAGAGATGTCAGCAGAGAGCACTGTTGCCAGACAGAAAACAACAACTCAAATTCAGCAGCTGATAATTATTGAATAGGATTATGATTTTTTAATAGAAGTAATTTACAAATCTGTTTATCTTTCTGGAGCCAGTTGATATAAAAAAAAAAAAAGTTTTTTCCCCGGAATACTCCTTTAACCCCTTAACCTCTTAAGGACCAATGACGTCCTGGGACGTCATGGCACCCTGGGCCTTAAGGACCAATGACGTCCCAGGACATCATGGCGTTTTCCGGTCCCTGCCGCTCGCCGGGCAGAGATCGGAACTGGATGCCTGCTGAAATCCTTCAGCAGGCATCCAGGGCAAACGCCGAGGGGGGCCATATAGGGAAATTGCCCTTGCGATCTGCGGAGATACCGGGCTGATCGGGTCTCTGGGACCCGACCGCCTGGTAATTTTGCATGATCCCGGCTGCCACAGACAGCCAGGACCATGCTGAAGACTAGGAGCGAGGTGGCAAGCCTGCCACCTCCTCCGATCCCCTGCGATTCTTCGGTTAGTTAACCGACCAATCGCAGGGGGGGGGGGGGGCGGTTACTTCCTCCCGCCCTGCCCGGCCCCTGGAAGTCCGGAGAGGACGGGAGGAAGACCGGAGGACGCGGCGGGGGACGTGGGAGTGCTGGGGACCGGCCCCGGCACTTACCTCGTCCCTGAAGACCCGGATCCCTGTGATGAAAACGGCGGCGGCGACAGGTGAGTTGATCTTCAGCCGCGGTCGGGCCCTTTACAGCAATGCACGTCACCGTAAAGCGACATGCATTGCTGTATTGGGACCCTGTATACTACAACTCCCAGCATGCCCAGACAGCCCTTGGCGTCTGGGCATGCTGGGAGTTGTAGTTTTGCAACATCTGGAGGTCCACAGTTTGGAGACCACTGTGCCCTTCCAGATGTTGCAAAACTACACATCCTCAGCATGTCCTTACTGTCCAGGCATGCTGGGAGTTGCAGTTCTGTAACACCTGGCCCTTCAGATGTTGCAGAACTACAACTCCCAGCATGCCTGGACAGTTTTGGCATACTGGGAGTTGTAGTTTTGCAACATCTGGAAGGGCACAGATTGTTAACCACTGTATTAGTGGTCTGCAAACTGTAGTCCTCCAGATGTTGCAAAACTACAACTCCAAGCATGCTGGGAGTTGTAGTTCGGCAACATCTGGCTCTACAGATGTTGCCGAACTACTACTTCCAGCATGCCTGAGAATGCTGGGAGTTGTAGTTTTGCAACAACAGGAGGCACACTGGTTGGGAAACATTGTCTGTTTCCTAACTCAGTGTTTCCCAACTCGTGTGCCTTCAGCTGTTGCAAAACTATAACTACCAGCATGCACTGATAGACTGTGCATGCTGGGAGTTGTAGTTTTGCAACAGCTGGAGGTTCCCCCCCCCCCTGTGAATGTACAGGATACATTCACATGGGCAGGGGGCTTACAGTGAGTATCAGGCTGCAAGTTTGCAATGCAGCAAATTTTGCGGGGCAGGTCAAACTCGCGGCGGGAAACTCGCTGTAATCCCCCGCCCGTGTGACTGTACCCTAAAAACACTACACTACACTACACTAACACAAAATAAAATAAAAAGTAAAAAACACTACATATACACATACCCCTACACAGCCCCCCTCCCCAATAAAAATGAAAAACGTCTGGTACGCCACTGTTTTCAAAATGGAGCCTCCAGCTGTTGCAAAACAACAACTCCCAGTATTGCTGGACAGCCGTCGACTGTCCAGGCATGCTGGGAGTTTTGCAACAGCTGGAGGCACCCTGTTTGGGAATCACTGGCGTAGAATACCCCTATGCAAATCCCTAATTCAGGCCTCAAATGCACATGGCGCTCTCACTTCGGAGCCCTGTCGTATTTCAAGGCAACAGTTTAGGGACACATATGGGGTATCGCCGTACTCGGGAGAAATTGCCTAACAAATTTTGGGGGGCTTTTCTCCGTTCACCCCTTATGAAAAGGTGAAGTTGGGGTCTACACCAGCATGTTAGTGTAAAAAAATAATTTTTTTACACTAACATGCTGGTGTTGCCCTATACTTTTCATTTTGACAAGAGGTATAAGGGAAAAAAGCCCCCCAAAATTTGTAATGCAATTTCTCCCGACTACGGAGATACCCCATATGTGGGCGCAAAGTGCTCTGGGGGCGCACAACAAGGCCCAGAAGGGAGAGTGCGCCATGTACATGTTACGCCTAGCGCTCCGGGTCCCCGCTCCTCCCCGGAGCGCGTACGGCGTCTCTCTCTCCGCAGCGCCCCGGTCGGTCCCGCTGACCGGGAGCGCTGCACTGTCATGGCCGTCGGGGATGCGATTCGCACAGCGGGACGCGCCCGCTCGCGAATCGCATCCCAGGTCACTTACCCGTTCCCGTCTCCTGCTGTCATGTGCTGGCGCGCGCGGCTCCGCTCTCTAGGGCGCGCGCGCGCCAGCTCCCTGAGACTTAAAGGGCCAGTGCACCAATGATTGGTGCCTGGCCCAATTAGCTTAATTGGCTCCCACCTGCTCCCTGGCTATATCTGAGTTCCTCCCTTGCACTCCCTTGCCGGATCTTGTTGCCCTTGTGCCTAGTGAAAGCATTTGTGTGTCTAAAACCTGTGTACCAGAACTTCTGCTATCCACCCTGACTACGAACCTTGCCGCCTGCCCCCGACCTTCTGCTACGTCCGACCTTGCTTCTGTCTACTCCCTTGTACCGCGCCTATCTTCAGCAGTCAGAGAGGTTGAGCCGTTGCTAGTGGATACGACCTGGTCACTACCGCCGCTGCAAGACCATCCCGCTTTGCGGCGGGCTCTGGTGAAAACCAGTAGTGACTTAGAACCGGTCCACTAGCACGGTCCACGCCAATCCCTCTCTGGCACAGAGGATCCACATCCTGCCAGCCGGCATCGTGACAGTACATTTGAGGTGATTTGCACAGGGGTGGCTGATTGTTACAGCGCTTTTGACAAACGCAAAAAAAAAAAAAAAACCACATGTGACCCCATTTTGGAAACTACACCCCTCACGGAATGTAATGAGGGGTGCAGTGAGAATTTACACCCCACTGGTGTCTGACAGATCTTTGGAACAGTAAGCTGTGCAAATAAAAAATTTTGTACAGCCCACTGTTCCAAAGATCTGACAGACACCAGTGGGGGGTAAATGCTCACTGTACCCCTTGTTACGTTCCTCAAGGGGTCTAGTTTCCAAAATGGTATGCCATGTGGGGGTTATTTTGCTGTCCTGGCACCATAGGGGCTTCCTAAATGCGACATGCCCCCCGAGCAAAATTTGCTCTCAAAAAGCCAAATATGACTCCTTCTCTTCTGAGCATTGTAGTTCACCCGTAGTGTGTTTCAGGTCAACTTATGGGGTACCTCCATACCCAGAAGAGATGGGGTTACAATTTTGGGGGGTATTTTCTGCTATTAACCCTTGCAAAAATGTGAAATTTTGGGGGGGAAACACATTTTAGTGAAATTTTTTTTTTACGTATGCAAAAGTCGTGAAACCCCTGTGGGGTATTAAGGCTCACTTTATTCCTTGTTACATTCCTCAAGGGGTATAGTTTCCAAAATGGTATGCCATGGGGGTATTTTTTGCTGTCCAGGCACCATAGGGGCTTCCTAAATGCGACATGTCCCCGAGCAAAATTTGCTTTCAAAAAGCCAAATATGACTCTATGGGCTACCTCCTTACTCAGAAGAGATGGGTTTACAAATTTTGGGGGGTATTTCTGCTATTAACCCTTGCATAAATGTGAAATTTGGGGGGAAACACACATTTAAGTGACATTTTTTGTAAATTTTTTTACATATGCAAGTCGTGAAACACCTGTGGGGTATTAAGGCTCACTTTATTCCTTGTTACGTTCCTCAAGGGGTCTAGTTTCCAAAGTGGTATGCCATGTGTTTTTTTTCCTGTTCTGGCACCATAGGGGCTTCCTAAATGCAACATGCCCCCCAAAAACCATTTCAGAAAAACGTACTCTCCAAAATCCCCTTGTCGCTCCTTCGCTTCTGAGCCCTCTACTGCGCCCTCTGAACACTTTACATAGACATATGAGGTATGTGCTTACTCGAGACACATTGGGCTACAAATACAAGTATACATTTTCTCCTTTTACCCCTTGTAAAAATTCAAAAATTGGGTCTACAAGAACATGCGATTGTGAATTTTCTCCTTCACTTTCCTGCTATTCCTGAAACACCTAAAGGGTTAAAATGCTGACTGAATGTAGTTTTGAATACTTTGGGGGCTGCAGTTTTTATAATGGGGTCATTTGTGGGGTATTTCTAAGATGAATACCCTTCAAATCCACTTCAAACCTGAACTGGTCCCTGAAAAATTGTGATTTTGGAAATTTTTGGAAAAATTGCAGCTGAACTTTGAAGCCCTCTGGTGTCTTCCAAAAGTAAAAACACGTAAATTTTATGATGCAAACATAAAGTGGACATATTGTATATGTGAATAAAAAAAATGATTTGGAATATCCATTTTCCTTACAAGCAGAGAGCTTCAAAGTTAGAAAAATGCAAAATTTTCAATTTTTTCATCAAATTTTGGAATTTTTCACTAAGAAACGATGCAAGTATCGACAAAATTTTACCATTAACATAAAGTAGAATATGTCACGAAAAAACAATCTCTAAATCAGAATGATAGGTAAAAGCATCCCAGAGTTATTAATGTTTAAAGTGACAGTGGTCAGATGTTCAAAAAACGCTCTGGTCCTAAGGTGTAAAATGGCCTGGTCCTTAAGGGGTTAAGGACTGAGCCCTTTTTCCCCTTAAGGACTCGGCAATTTTTTGCAATTCTGACCACTGTCACTTTAAACATTAATAACTCTGGAATGCTTTCAGTTATCATTCTGATTCCGAGATTGTTTTTTCATGACATATTCTTCTTTAACATAGTGGTAACATTTTGTGGTAACTTGCATCCTTTCTTGGTGAAAAATCCCAAAATTTTATGAAAAATTAGAAAATTTTGCATTTTTCTAACTTTGAAACTCTCTGCTTGTAAGGAAAATGGATAGTCCAAATAATTTTTTTATTCACATTTCCAATATGTCTACTTTATGTTTGCATCATAAAATTGACAAGTTTTTACTCTTGGAAGACACCAGAGGGCTTCAAAGTTCAGCAGCAATTTTTCACAACATTTTGAAACTCGCTTTTTTTCAGGGTCTTCATATTAGAAATACCCCACAAATTACCCCATTATAAAAACTGCACCCCCCAAAGTATTCAAAATTACATTCAGTCAGCGTTTTAACCCTTTAGGTGTTTCACAGGAATAGCAGAAAAGTGAAGGAGAAAATTCACAATCTTCATTTTTTACACTCGCATGTTCTTGTAGACCCAATTTTTTAATTTTTGCAAGGGGTAAAAAGGAGAAAATTTTTACTTGTATTTGAAACCCAATTTTTCTCGAGTAAGGACATACCTCATATGTCTATGTAAAGTGTTCGGCGGGCGCAGTAGAGGGCTCAGAAGGGAAGGAGCGACAAATGGTTTTTGGGGGGCATGTCACATTTAGGAAGCTCCTATGGTGCAAGAACAGCAAATAAAAAACACATGGCATACCATTTTGGAAACTAGACCCCTCAGGGAACATAACAAAGGGTAAAGTGAACCTTAATACCCCACAGGTGTTTCACGACTTTTGCATATGTAAATAAAAATAAAAATTCCCTAAAATGCTTGGTTTCCCAAAAGTTTTACATTTTTAAAAAGGGTAATAGCAGAAAATATCCCCCAAAATTTGAAGCCCAATTTCTCCCGATTCAGAAAACACCCCATATGGGGGTGAAAATTGCTTTGCTGGCGCACTACAGGTCTCAGAAGAGAAGGAGTCACATTTGGCTTTTTGAAAGCAAATTTTGCTCCTGGGGCATGTTGCATTTAGGAAGCCCCCCTTGCGACAGCAAGTCTCTGCACCTGCCACAGCCTCTGAAGTTCATTGATTTAAAGCGCCCGCTTTAAATGATTGAACTGCAGCGGCTTATCGGCGTACAACACGCAGATAGACTCAGTGGCGTTGCGACCTGAGTGCGGGGGGTGCGGCCCGCACCGGGTGACACCAACCTAATGGGGTGACACCAAGACACAGCACCCAACCCCCCCTCCCCAGCTTCACCGACACACACCATCTGTGCCCGACCGGCCTCCCATCCGTCAGCACCCCCCCCACCCGCCTTCACCTGCGCTGTGTGTGCGGTGCGCCCATCCGTCAGCAACCCCCCCCCTTTCACCTGCACTGTGCGCCCGTCCGTCATCACACCCCCCCCCCCCCTCGCCTTCACCAGCACTGTGCCTGGCCTCCGCTCCCACGTCTGCGCCGGCCTGACGTCACACCGCATGGCCGCGCAGGAGGACGTCAGTTACGTCACTCGCAGGGCGCCCGGTGAGAAGGAGCGCTGCGCTTGATGGGGGAGTGTGTGTGTCTGTCTCTCTGTCTGTCTCTATCTGTGTTTGTGAATCTGTGTGTGTGTGTGACTGTGTGTATGTGACTGTGTGTGTATGTGACTGTGTAACTATGTGTGTGTGTGACTGAGTGTGTTTGTGTGACTCTCTGAGTGTGTGTGTGACTGTGTGACTCTGTGTGTGTGTTTGTGCGACTCTGTGTGTTTGAGTGACTCTGTGTGTGTGACTGTGTGACTCTGTGTATGTGACTCTGTGTGTTTGTGTGACTGTATGACTCTGTGTGCGTGTCTGCCTGTGAGTGTGTGTCTCTCTGACTGTGTGTGTGTTTGAGTATGTGTCTCTCTGTGTTGTATGTGTTTTTTTTTTTGTGTGTGTGTGTGGGGGGGGGGGGGGGGTTTGAACCAGCGATCTAATGTGGGGAGACTTTGACCCATTGTGGGGAACCTGCAGCCTAATGTGGGGAAACTACTACCAAATGTGCGGAGTCTATGCTACCTAATGTGGGGAGTCTATGCTACCTAATGTGGGGAATCTGTGCTACCAAATGTGCGGAGTCTATGTTACCTTATGTGGGGAGTCTATGCTACCTTATGTGGGGAATCTGTGCAACCGAATGTGGGGAATCTGTGCTACCTAATGTGGGGAAATTGCTACCTAATGTGGGGAATCTGTGCTACCTAATGTGGGGAAGTTGCTACCTAATGTGGGGTAACTGGTACCTACCTAATGTGGGGGAACTGGTACCAAATGTGGGGAATCTATGCTGCCTAATGTGGGGAAAAGATGCTACCTAATGTGGGGAAACTGCTACCTACCTAATGTGGGGGAACTGCTGCCTACCTAATGTGGGGGAACTGCTGCCTACCTAATGCTCCCCCCCTGGCAGTAGCACCCTCATTATCCACCAGCAACACCCCCCCCCCACAGCAGTAGCACCTCCATCAGCAGATCCTGATGGTGGATGATGGCGGTGCTCCTGCCAGGAGGATGATCCTGCTGATGGATGGATACTGCCAGGGGGGATGGCCAGTAGCACCCTCATCATCCTCCAGCAACACCCCCCCTGTAGTAGCACCCCCATCATCCACTAGCAACACCACCAATAACCCCCTTCCATGGTAATAGCATCAGCTAACGGATGTTGAGGGGTGTTACTGCGGTTGTGGTATTATATTCAGAGGGTGCACTGTATGGCAACGTTACATTCAAAGGGCACAGTTTGTGATAGTATTATATTCAGAGGGTGCAGTGGGTGGTAGTATTATATTCAGAGGGTACAGTATATGGTAGAATTATATTCAGCGGGTACAGTGTGTGGGGGTATTATATTCAGGGGTACAGTGTGTGGGGGTATTATATTCAGGGGTACAGTATGTGGCAGATTTATATTCAGGGGTACAGTATGTGGCAGATTTATATTCAGAGGGTACAGTATGTGGCAGATTTATGTTCAGAGGGCACATTGTGTGTGGTAGTATTATATTAAGAGGGCCCAGTTGGTGGTAGTATTATATTCAGAGGGTACAGTGTGTGGCGGTATTATATTCAGGGTACAGTATGTGGCAGATTTATATTCAGAGTGTACAGTATGTGTTGGTATTATATTCAGAATGTACAGTGTGTGGTAGTATTATATTCAGTGGGTACGGTGTATGGAAGGTTTATAATCAAAGATTATAGTGTATAGTAGTATTATATTTAGAGGATACAGTTTCTGGCAGGTTTATAATAATTGTTTTCATATAGAGGATGAGAATGCGCTGACATAGTGAGGAGACGTCTGGGTGTCACATTCTGCAGAGAGAAGTTTTAGCTGGAACAAGTCCTGGCGGTATGTACCATCTGAATTAGATAAGGAAAGACTATGGAGAAGACGTCACCTGTAGTCACTGATATCATTGTGTATTCTCCTCTCTATGTCCTATCAGAGCTGTAGTCGCTTGTCAGTTCTACAGTTATGGTGAGTGAAACTACAACTCCCAGCATAACCTTACCACTGCTCAAAGGGGTACTCTACTGGAAAACATTTTTTTTAATCAACTGGTGCTATAAAGTTAAACAGATTTGTAAATTACTTCTATTTAAAAATCTTAATCCTTCCAGTACTTATTAGCTGCTGTATAAGCGATTCACAGGAAGTTACTTTCTTTTTTAATTTCTTTTCTGTCTGACCACAGTGCTCTGTGCTGACACCTCTGTCCATGTCAAGAACTGTCCATAGTAGGAGCAAATCCCCATAGCAAACCTATCCTGCTCTGGACAGTTCCTGACATGGACAGACGTGTCAGCAAATAGCACTGTGGTCAGACTGGAAAAAACGATTTGTAAATTACAAAAAAGATTTGTAAATTACTTCTATTTTAAAATCTTAATCCTTCCAGTACTTATCAGCTGACGTATGCTGCACCGGAAGTTCTTTTCTTTTTGAATTTTTTTGCAGTCTGACCACAGTGCTCTCTGCTGACACCTCTGTTGATGTCAGGAACTGTACAGAGCAGAAGAGGTTTGCTATGGAGATTTGCCCCTGCTCTGGACAGTTCCTGACATGGACAGAGGTGTCAGCAGAGAGCAGTGTGGTCAGACTGAAAAGAAATTTAAAAAGAAAAGAACTTGCTCTGTAGTATAAAGCAGCTTATACATACTGGAAGGATTAAGATTTTAATTGAAGTCATTTACAAATCTGTTTATGGCACTATGGCACCAGTTGATAAAAAAAACATGCACCCCTTTAACTAATCTTATCCCCTATCAACTTTAAAAATCTTAATCTTTCTAGTACTTATCAGCTGCTGTATGCTCCAGAGGAAGTTCTTTTCTTTTTGACTTTCTTTTCTGATTGACCACAGTGCTCTCTGCTGGCACCTCTGTGCATGTCAGGAGCTGTCCAGAGCAGGGAGGTAGTATAAAGAAGCTGATATGTGCTGGAAGCATTAACCATTTCTGCAGAGAGCACTGTGGTCAGACAGAAAGATAAGTAATGGAATGATTAAAGGGGTTATCCAGGAATAGAAAAACATAGCTAATTTATTTCAAAAATCTCTCCCTCTCTGTGTCCTGGCTGGGTCTGGTATTAAAACTTGGCTCCATTGACTTCAATGGAACTGAGCTGCAGAACCACACCCAACCTGGAGACAGACGAAGAGCGGTTTTTGTACAAATTAGCTGTGTTTTTCGATTCCTGGATAACTCCTTTAAGATTTTTAAATAGAAGTTATTTAAAAATCTGTTAAACTTTTTGGCGCCAGTTGATAAAAAAAAATAAAAAAAAATAGTTTTCCACCAGAAAACCCCTTTTAAGTCCGATTGATGTCAATGGAAGGTCCTGACTAAGATTACTTTCTGCTTTAAGAAAGGTCATGTCCTTTGAAGTAAGCAAAATACTATTAGCAAATACAACTAATTTTCTTCGATTGAGTTTTATTATATAATAAATTATCTTGCAGTCTCTTATCATACAAATATTAATCTGGATCAGGTTTTTATTGTTAATTGACTGAAGCATTAAGATGCAAAATGTATTCAGAAGCATCAGCACTATAACCAGAATAATTACAGATACAAATGTATTGTAATGTAATGACTGGAATGTGAACAAAACAATAGATGAGGTGGATAGAGTCCCAATTGTAAATAATTACATTACCATACAAATGCCATTTTATGGTATTCAGTATATTCCACATCTAGAATCTCCTAGTGCCTCCGACTTTATCAATGATGATTACACTGGCACTTGCCGGCAATGCTTGTATGACATCCTGTTGGAGTCACTGTTTGGAGGTTATCCAGAAACTCTACTTCAGAGACCTACCTTAAAAGATGTAATAGTTCTGGGTCCCAGTCAAGTCTTCTCGGAAGTAAATAGTCACTTTATTTAAAAACTGCAGACATCCATATGACGCGTTTCTGCTATTGTACACAGCCTTAGTCATACACTAATCTCAATGTTAATGGATCTTTAATATGTGACAGTGGGTGTGAGAATCACCTCAACAGGTAACACCTCATGATCATCATTAACCCACTCTCATTCACACTAACAAAAGGGAAACAAATTCCATGGAGAAGATTTATCAAAACCTGTCCAGAGGAAAAATTACTGAGTTGTTCATAGCAACCAATCAGATTGCTTCTTTTTTTTTCTTTTTTAGAGACCTTTTCAAAAATCAAAGAAGCGATCTGATTGGTTGCTATGGGCAACTCAGCAACTTTTCCTCTGGACAGGTTTTGAGAAATCTCCCCCATGGAGTTTGACCCCAACTCAACCAGTGAATCATCATGACAACCTTGTAATACAGATTTAGGCATACCTAAAAAAAATTTATGTACAGTAATGGACCGCACAAATCTGTTCACATCTAGTATAGTCCTTAATAGATCAAAGTGACACGATGGTGAGCAGGAAAGTCCCTTAGCCAGTACAGATATCTGAGGTTCCATCAAGATGGTAGCCGATAAATTGAAAATAGGGATTGACCCTATGTTTTCAGATTCTGCCTGGTGAGATGTTTTTGCTTCCAGCTGGCTCAGCGTTTTTTAATGTCTTCCTGTTAGAGCTGCCCAGATTTTGACGCAATGATAAGGGAGAACACCATAAAAAAAAATCTTATTTTTTTTTCCCTATTGGAATAAACTATCATTTGTAATTCCTCCATTTCACTTAGTTGTTTCCCTCAACCTTTATTTCTTTGGGACTTTTTGCCCTTTGGGCATCATCTGTTTCTGCTTTTGTGATGTGTGCATGTTTACTTACATAAAGATCTTCTATCACAGTCAAAGCAGAAGGAGAGCAGCACATCCCCAATGTAAAGTGCACGGGTGCCGTCAGCATAGAGCCCAGGTTCAGAGGTCCATAGAATAGCAGCAAATAGGCAGCAGCAACTCCATAAAGTGCAAAAAGTGGATTTTATTCACACAACGTGAGGCGACGTTTCGGTTTGCTCACCAAACCATTTTCAATCACAGTCAGCTATGCAAGAGTAACTCAAGTAACATGAAAGACCATATGCAGAATACGTCTTTGAATGCACAACATACCAAACCTTAAAGCAGATGGGCTACAGCAGCAGAATACCTCCCCAGGTGCCACTCCTATCAGCTTAGAACAAGAAACTGAGGCAACAAGTCACACAGGCACACCAAAATTGAAAAATGGAAGACTAGGAGAACATTCCCAAGATTTAGCTGGGGATGGTGTAATGGTGTGGGGGACATTTTTTTTTTGCACACTTTGGGCCCCTTAGTACCAATTGAACATTGTCTAAATGCAACAGCTTAAACAAGTATTGTTGCTCACCATGTTCATCCCTCAATAACCACAGTGTACATATCTTCTGACGGCTACTTCAAGCAGTAAAATGGACCATGTCTCAAAGATCACATCATCTCAAACTGGTTTCTTGAACATGACAATGGATTAATTGTACCTCAATGGCCTCCACAGTCACCAGATCCCAATCTAATATATCACTTCTGGGATATAAGAGATTTATATCATGAATGTACTACAAATCTGCAGCATCTACTGTATGTGATGCCATCATGTTCATACAGACCAAAATCTAAGAAATGTTTCAAGCACCTTGTAGAAAGTATGCCACAAATAATAAATGCAGTTCCAAAGGCAAAATAAGGGCTCAACCTGATACTAACAAAGTGTACCTTATAAAGTGACTAGTTAGTTTACAGTCGTGGCTAAAATTTGCGAGACCGACAAAAAAGACCAACACAATGTTTGCTATTACGTTTTTATCGTGGCAATTTTAATTAATTCTAGATTGTTATGAAGAGTGATCAGATGAATTGCATTTTCTGCCATGAAAATTTAGCTAATCACAAACATCTAATTTCTATGGCTCTTAAAGGGGTACTCCGATGCGGGGCAATCGCCCTTCCCCCTCCCATAGACTTGCATTGAGGGAGCGGGGAGTGACGTCACGAGAGGCGGGGCTGAGACATCATGAGCCCCCGGCGCTGGCTCTCTGGGTTCGGAGCAGTGGAGTACCCCTTTAAGTCCTGCAACAAAATGACCGGCTAACATAATTTCAGTCATCTCTTCATTAGCTCAGGGGAAAGTGTTAGCAAGGGCAAGGAGCTGATATTATTGAAAAATCCCAGATAACTCATATAAGTTAGTCTGCAATACAAACAAAAATATACATTTCCTTAATAAATTGTGTATTAAGAGCAGTGCCCCTGTCCAGCGGCCTATAGATTACTATGAGGTAGTAGTTTACCAGCAATAATCAATCAAGACCAACAGACCAATGAATGTATCATAATAAAGTTATCATACTGTATGTACATTATACTTACAGAGTAAAAATAAAGTTATCACTATGCAATCTCTCAGATGTATAGTGTACATTGAAAGTAAAAGAACTATCCCCAAAAAGGATACAGCTCTTGCGAGGCAAAATATACAGTCAACTTCCTTACAACTAGAATGGCCTACAAAGGAAAGATTAATGCTGATGTAAGCTTTTCTTCTTTCTATCTTTCCTTTGCTAGGTCTTTAAATATTTCCCACGTTTCCATAATAGTACATCAAGGTATTCTTGGACACCTTGAAATGCTATTCATGTAGTAAACTATCTATAGGTGGGGGTAAAGATCCAGAATTCATAACCTGTAATGTTATTAATCTCCAAAAATGCATGCAGGCCCCTTTTGAACTCTTTTACAGAGTTCACCAAGACCACCTCCTCCGGGAGAGAATTCCACAGTCTCACTGATTTTACAGTAAATAAGCCCCATCTGTGCTGGTATAGAAACCTTCTTTCCTCTAAGCGTAGAGGATGCCCCCTTCTTATTGATGTTGTGGCGTGCGGGGGTGCGATGCTGGGCAGATATTGTAATCCTGGGGGTAGATGTTATTAACCCCTTCTTGACATGGCGCCAGGGCGTGGTTTCGCCTTAACCACCAAAATGTAATACCGCTAGTCCTGGGCTAGGAACGGGGGCATTGAAGACACCGACGCCAAGTTATGGACAACGGTAGCTTTACTGAGGGTAGACAGGTGATACAGTCTATGCAGTTCAGCCAGGGCCCAAGGTGGTGACCGGTGACAAAGGGGGATCTCATAGGCTTGCTGGGACTTGCAGTATGTAGAGACACTTTAGTGCAGGTCACGGTTACTGTATAGAAGACTTGACTGACTTGACAATTGACATGAAGATGACTTTAGCTTACTTGAGCTGACTTTGTGGCTGCAGAATTTAGGCTTGAGGCCTCCAATGCTCTGGACACACAACTGCACTGGACCTCAGCAGGAGCAAGAATGCTGGAAAAGGGAGGTTGTAGCTCCACCCCTGGTTTTACAGTGGTGTCTAGCAAAGAGCCTATAGGTCACTTGAGGGGTCACCTGGTCACTAGTGCCTTCTGGGTAAAAAGCACATGGTCACAGTAATTAACCCCTTAAGGACCAAGCCCATTTTGGTCTTAAGGACAAGACCAATTTTATTTTTGCATTTTCGTTTTTTCCTCCTCGCCTTCTAAAAATAATAACTCTCTTATATTTCCATCCACAGACCCATATGAGGGCTTGTTTTTTGCGTCACCAATTTTACTTTGTAATGACATCACTTATTTTACCATAAAATGTATGGCGCAACCAAACAAATATTATTTATGTGGGAAAATTGAAAAGAAAACCACAATTTAGCAAATTTGGGAAGGTTTTGTTTTCACGCTGTACATTTTCCGGTAAAAATTACATGTTTTCTTTATTCTGTTGGTCAATACGATTAAAATGATACCAATGTTATATGCTTTTATATAACTGTACCGCTTAAAAAAAATCTCAAACCATTTTAACAAAATTAGTATGTTTGAAATTGCCCTATTTTGACCACCTATAACTTTCTCATTTTTCCATATATTGGGCGGTATGAGGGCTAATTTTTTGCACCATGATCTTTAATTTTTATCATTACCATTTTCTTAGGTTTTACTTTTAATTCATTTTTTATAAAAAAATTTTAAAATAAAATGTGACAAAAAAGCAGCAATTTTGGACTTTTTTTTATTTCTTTACGTTTACGCCATTCACCGTACAGGATAATTAACAATATATTTTAATAGTTCAGACTTTTACGCACGCGGCGATATCAAATATGTGTATTAATTATTTTTTTTACGCTTTTTTGGGGGTAAAATGGGGAAAAACGGACGTTTTACTTTTTATTGGGGGAGGGGATTTTTCCAATTTTTTACTTTTTTATTTTAATTTTTTTTACTTTTTTTTTGCACTTTTTATGTCCCTATAGGGGACTATTCATTGCAATCAGTTGATTGCTAATACTGTGCAGTGCTATGTGTAGGACACAGCACTGCTCAGTATTATCGGTGATCTTCTGCTCTGGTCTGCTCGATCTCAGACCAGAGCAGAAGACCCCGGGAGACGGCTGGAGCAAGGTAAGGGGACCTCCGGCCGCCATGCTGGATGATCGGATCCCCGCGGCAGCGCTGCGGGTGATCCGATCATCCATTCAAACTACCGCAATGCCGCAGATGCCGTGATCTGTATTGATCATGGCATCGGAGGGGTTAATGGCGGACATCCATGCAATCGCGGATGTCCGCCATTACCGGCAGGTCCCTGGCTGCTGATATCAGCCGGGACCTGCCAGGCATGACGCGAGCACCGCTCCGGTGATAGTGATCATGTTGGCGCGTAAATGTACGTCATGGTGCACTAAGTACCACGTCACCATGACGTACATTTACGTCCATTGTCATTAAGGGGTTAAAGAAACATTACACTTTTAACATATGTACATAGGAGATAGCACCGCAGGGGGCCCTGGGGACATAAAGGGACTCTGCCTGACAGGGGAAGGGTATGGGAAAACACCATCCCGTACTGAGCCACCACAATACAGCCCTGGGTATAAATAGATCATGGGAGAGATCTCTGTACTGTCCCCTGATATATTTATACATAGTTATTAGTTCACCCCTAAGCCTTCTTTTTTCTAAACTAAATAACCCTAATTCTGATCATCTTTCTAGGTACTGTAGACCTTCCCCGTATTACTCTGGTGGCCTATCTTTGAACCCTCTCCAGCTCCACTATATCTTTCTTGTACACTGGTGCCCAGTACTGTACACAGTATTCCATGTGTGGTCTGACTAGTGATTTGGACAGTGGTAGAATTATTTCCTCGCGTGGGCATTTATGCACCTATTATTGCACCCCATGATTTTATTTGCCTTGATTAGGGGCTATGTTAAAGATGCTGAACTGGAGAGCAAGAGGATCAATATATCACCCTGTGTAGATGGATGACTACTGATGGTTACCCCTTTAGTGTTGATCATAGAAATATGCGAGAGTTAGAACAGGGGAATGGGGCTTGAATCACAAAATTAAGAAATACATGAAAGAGCCCAATTATATTTTCATATAAATGTAGATTGTATAATATTATTATGCCCTGAAAGCTGCCTGGGCATATTTCTATGCACATTTCCTATTTAGACATACACATACTACAAGCAAAGAGAAGAAACATTGTAATATATCTTATTGGAGAAAAATGTCTCTTTCAATTGCACTGCTCAGTTCTGCTCTATAATGTCCTCCATGCTGCTGCTGCTGCTTCTAAAGGTGTGCTTTAGAGATATAGGGGAAAGGGATCTCCTTATCATAGTGTATACATAGTGTATTGGAGACACCATAACACGTTATCTCCAAACAGTAAATAAAGAATAACCAAAATTAAAGGTGACACCTACCAAAAAGGAAAACTGGTAAATAAATATATATGCATGTCAGGATTCGGCAGGCTGGAGGTGGATCCTCTGTGTCAGAGAGGGATTGGCATGGACCGTGTCGGTGGACCGGTTCTAAGTTGCTACTGGTTTTCACCAGAGCCCGCCGCAAAGCGGGATGGTCTTGCAGCGGCGGTAGCAACCAGGTCGTATCCACCGGCAACGGCTCAACCTCTCTGACTGCTGAGATAGGCGCGGTACAAGGGACTAGACAAGAACAAGGTCGGACGTAGCAGGAGGTCAGGGCAGGCAGCACGGATCGTAGTCAGGGGCAACGGCAAGAGGTCTGGAACACTGGCTTGGGATACACAAGGAATGCTTTCACTGGCACAATGGCAACAAGATCCGGCCAGGAAGGAAAGGGGAAGTGAGGTTATATGGACAGAGAGCAGGTGGAAGCTAATTAGACTGATTGGGCCAGGCACCAATCAATGGTGCACTGGCCCTTTAAATCTTAGAGAGCTGGCGCGCACGCCATAGAGAGCGGAGCCGCGCGCGCCAGAACATGACAGCCGGGGACCGGGACGGGTAAGTGGCTTGGGATGCGATTCGCGAGCGGGCGCGTCCCGCTATTCGAATCGCATCCCCATCGTGAATGCCAGTGCAGCGCTCCCGGTCAGCGGGTCTGACCGGGGCGCTGCAGAGAGGAGAATGCCGCGAGCGCTCCGGGGAGGAGCAGGGACCCGGAGCGCTCGGCGTAACAATGCATGTCATATATTAGCCAGAAATAGTGATACTACTTGTGTGCACACAGCAGATTATGCTGAGAAATTAAAAAGTACCTCTTTATAAAATGTAGATAATAACACCACATATAAATTTTTAATTTACAGTAGTTTAAAAAAATGTATACTTTTGAGGTGACAAATGCTGTCTTGTCCCTGCAGCTATTGCTTGTGTGAAGAGGCAAGCTGGGTTCTGTGCACTGAGAACAAGAAGAGCTCTCTGCAATGAGAAATAGCAGGGCTCTATGCACTGAGGACAAGCAGGGCTCTGTACACCCAAAAATAAACACATTTTTTAACCAATGTAAATTATGTATCTAGCTCTTATGTATCTAGCTCTGTACACTGAGGACAAGCAGGGCTATGTGCACTGAGGACATGCAGGGCTCTGTACACTGAGGACAAGCAGAGCTCTGAGCACTAAGGAGTAGCAGGGCTCTGTACACTGAGGACAAGCAGGGCTCTGTACACTGAGGACAAGCAGGGCTCTGTACACTGAGGACAAGCAGGGCTCTGTACACTGAGGACAAGCAGGACTCTGTACAGTGAGGACAAGCAGGGCTCTGTACACTGAGGACAAGCAGGGCTCTGTACACTGAGGACAAGCAGGGCTCTGTGCACTGAGGACAAGCAGAACTCTGTGCACTGAGGACAAGCAGGACTCTGTACACTGAGGACAAGCAGGGCTCTGTACACTGAGGACAAGCAGGGCTCTGTGCACAGAGGACAAGCAGGGCTCTGTGCACCTAAAATATAAAATTTATATATACATTTTTTAGCCATTGTAAATTATGTATCTCATTCTTATGTATCTAGCTCTGTACACTGAGGACAAGCAGGGTTGGGTGCAATGAGGACAAGCAGGACTCTGAAAACAGAGGACAAGCAGGTCCGGTTTTGCCTATGAGCAGAGTAGGCAGCCGCCTATAGCGCCCTCTTGAGGTGGGCGCCACTCTGCTTGTAGCCGCAACCGCCCAGCAAAGCCCATATAATATCCCCCTCCCATGTTTGAGGAGCGCAGCAAGCGAAAAGCTGCACGCCCCAGCTCAAAACATGCCCTGCCCGTCCCGCATGTTAATACAAGGCTGAGAAACCTCCCACACCCCCCCCCCTTCCCGCATCACCCTACCGCCGCCCTCACCATTCTAATTGGCCTGCGGCGGGCCGGCACTGGAGGACGAGTGACGCCCCTGACGCTGCGCAGGGGGACGTCACTCGTCATCACCGGAGCGCGCGGCCTGCTGTGAGACATGCTGGTGAGGAGACACACTGCCTCCTGCCTGCCCGCTGCCCTGACTGATCTGAGCAGGTGAGACGGCAGCTGTGGGGGGGTAGTGGAGTGGGGAGTTAATTAAGTCGTCATACAGGGGTGGGGGGGTCAATTAAATCATACAGGGGTGGGGTGGAGGGGTCAATTAAATCATACAGGGGTGGGGAGGAGGGGAAGTGTGTTAATTAAATTGTACAGGGTTAGGAGGAGGGGAGTGGGGGGGGTGTTAATTTCATTAAACCCCCACCTCCCCTGCCTCCTCATGTAATCTCCTTTAAGTGGGGTGACACACTGTAACAATGCACTCCTTATGTAATCTCCTTACTACTGGGGTGACACACTGTAACAGACCTCCTCCTCATGTAATCTCCTTACTACTGGGGTGACACACTGTAACAAACCCCCTCTTCATGTAATTTCCTTACTACTGGGGTGACACACTGTAACAAACCCCCTCCTCATGTAATCACTTTACTACTGGGGTGACACACTGTAACAAACCCACTCCTTATGTAATCTCCTTACTACTGGGGTGACACACTGAAACAAACCCCCTCCTCATGTAATCACCTTACTACTGGGGTGACACACTGTAACAAACCCACTCCTTATGTAATCACCTTACTACTGGGGTGACACACTGTAACAAACCCACTCCTTATGTAATCACCTTACTACTGGGGTGACACACTGTAACAAACCTCCTCATGTAAGGGAGAGGAGGGGGGGGGGAGTTAATGAAATTGCACAGGGGGGCAGGAGGGGGGATCGGCAACAGCGAGCGCAGGAAAAATGCAGGGTCTAACATGTTTGTCCTGCAGATGCTGAAGAGATGAAGTTTTGGCTGAAAGAAGACGCCGTGGTGGTCTGAGCCGGATGGAGAAGAAAAGGAAAGAGGACGACGCTGATCAGAAGAGATGTAATTGTGAGTGCCAAAATGTAACTGTAATCACTAATATGGTATACAGATCTGTATATAGCTGGTATATACCTCTATATGTTCCTGTATATAATCATTTATATGGTATACAGATCTGTATACAGCAGGTATATACCTCTATATTAGTTTTTGCCAACCAGGGTGCCTCCAGATGTTGCGGCCTTTGGCTGTCCGGGCATGCTGGGAGTTGTAGTTTTGCAACAGCTGGAGGCACCCTGGTTGGGAAACACTTATCTAATCGCTCTATGTGTGATATTGTCTGCGGAGCTGTGTATCTAATCCCCCTATAGATACACAGATACTGGTTGTTGAGTCCCTGTATCTAATGCTATAATGTGTGATACAGTACTATATGCTATATTTGTGTAAGGAGATTACATGAGGAGGAGGTTTGTTACAGTGTGTAACCCCAGTAGTAAGGAGATTACATGGGGAGTGGGTTTGTTACAGTGTGTCATCCCAGTAGTAAGGAGATTACATGAGGAAGGGGTATGTTAACAGAGGACAAGCAGTGCTCTGTACACTTAGAACTGGCAGGGCTCTGTACACTGAGGACAAGCAGGGCTCTGTACACTGAGGACAAGTAGGGCTCTGTGCACTGAGGACAAGCTGGGCTCTGTACACTGAGGACAAGCAGGGCTCTGTACACTGAGGACAAGCAGGGTTATGTACACTTAGAGCAGGGCTCTGTACACTGAGTACAAGCAGGGCTCTGTACACTTAGGACAAGCAGGGCTCTGTACACTGAGGACAAGCAGGGCTCTGTATACTGAGGACAATCAGGGCTCTGTGCACTGAGGGCAAGCAGGGCTCTGTACATTAAGGACAAGCAGGGATCTGTGCACTGAGGACAAGCAGGGCTCTGTACACTGTTGACAAGCAGGGCTCTGTGCACTGATGATAAGCAGGGCTCTGTACACTGAGGACAAGCAGGGTTCTGTGCACTAAGGATAAGCAGGGCTCTGTGCACTGAGGCCAAGCAGGGCTCTGTACACTGATCACAAGCAGGGCTCTGTACACTGAGGAAAAGCAGGGCTCTGTGCACTGAGGACAAGCGGGGCTCTGTACACTGAGGACAAGCAGGGCTCTGTGCACTGATGATAAGCAGGGCTCTGTACACTGAGGACAAGCAGGGCTCTGTACACTGAGGACAAGCAGGGCTCTGTACACTGACCACAAGCAGGGCTCTGTACACTGAGGACAAGCAGGGCTCTGTGCACTGAGGACAAGCAGGGCTCTTTACACTGAGGACAAGCAGGGCTCTGTACACTGAGGACAAGCAGGGCTCTGTACACTGAGGACAAGCAGGGCTCTGTACACTGAGGACAAGCAGGGCTCTGTACACTGAGAACAAGCAGGGATCTGTAAACTGAGAACAAGTAGGGCTCTGTGCACCCAAAAATATACACATTTTTAAACCAATGTAAATTATGTATCTACATCATGTAAAATATTTTTGCAAAAGGTACACTTTAACTGAAAGTGCAGGTACTCTTTAAAGTAACAAAAAGTTTGTCTCTAGTCTTTTTTTATTCCACCATTCTAAAACAAAAATCAAATTGAGACATTTTTTTCCCTAACCCACGGACATATGCCGAAATTCTTGATCAATATTTTAACTTTCAGCAATAGATTTTGTGTAAACCATCATCCAGTATGAATGCCAAATGTTATAGTGGGGCCTCTCAGCAATTCCCATAGCTCTTCATTCTTTCTCCATTTCATTAGCAGTGGAACTGCTACAGAGTCATTAACCAGCTATTATAAAAATGAAAAACACTTCAGTCAGAAATTTTAAATTGACAAGCAAGACGAGTGATACCACTTCTGTTATGCACATAGAATTATTTTATACAAATAAGACAAATGTGAAGTATATTGTCAGAAATGTAGAGTTTTGGATGCATTTTAGATGAGCCATTCGTAACGTTCATTATCAAATCTATGGCAATAAAGAGAAAAGGCTAGAAGAAGCATAACGTCGCTTAAGGCCCCCTTTGCAAAATGTCATGTGAACTGTGACTGATAAATAATCTAAAAAACAAGTAGACACAGAGATAATGTCCTGCATTCAGTTACCTTTGTGCCACAGTTACCTGTACCTGTTAAAATATGGCGGAGCAGGAACAGTTGGTAAAGGGATTTAAAAGGTCAGTACGATTGAGACGCTTAAGATATTGCGCAAAGCTCAAGTGTCAAAGAGGCATTGCCGAGCTGAAGCATGCACACAGGAACGTAGCTAGAAACCATAGAGCCTCTATGCAAAAAAATTTCCCTGAGCCCCCTACGTGCTGACGACCTTCTCCCCTGACCCAGGATGACCCCAGACATTGGCCACACAAAGATATCAGCAACTACAGCACTGATTAGTGACTGACAAGTGGCGTCTTCTCTGCAGTGTTTTTTGTGCTGCCAATCACTGATGTAGCATAGATTGGAAGCATCTGGGGCAGGGCAGAATATTGTGCATTCCCCCAGCCTGTGAATGTAAGAGAATGGCGGCGTATACAGTGTGTGCATCATCGCTCACCAAGGGCGCAACTAGGATTTTTCACAGATAGGGGTTAAGAAATGTAAATGATACCTCCACACCAGAACGATATATTAGTGACTGCAGTAACTAATACCATAATACTGTTATTAAATAAAAACCATTATACAGAGACCAATATCACTGCTATACAAATAATTCCACCACATCATGACCACCATATAGTGACGGGATAATACCACCATACTGAAAATGAATAAAACTACTATACACATACCAGTATCACCAATAACACCACTATACAAGGGACAAATAATACTGCCACACCATGTCTGTACACAGACTAATATCCTCCATATAGTGGTGACCCTGGCTCTATAGAAGGTCTGCAGACCATATTGCAGATTACAGTGCAGTTACATGTAGTGACTCACATGGGGGCCTCTTTATCTTTGTGGAGTGGTTCTCTTTCCTTTTCTTCTGTCTTGCTCAGACCACCATGAAGACTTATTCCAACCATGACTCCTCACCACAGGATCTGCAAGAAAAACATGTTAGGCTCAGTACCCCAAATAATGCCTCCCTTGGTGCCCTGCATAGCATAAAGGAGTAGGTTAGTGTGTTGGGGGAGGTTAGTGGGATTGAGTGAAACTGGGTAGATAATTTGCCCCAATTAATTAGATGCCCCCAGTAGGTAGGAAAGGCAATCTCTCAATCTTCTCTCTCTCTCTTTCTCTCTTCCCCTCCTTAAATAAAAAATCCCACTCACCTTACCTCTGCTCCAGCAATAATACCAGGGCCTCCTCTGGACATCTCCATGCTGCGCATGATGACATTATTGCAATGCGCTAGGTAAACAGAGCGCCACCTGTGTAAAGTACAGGAGCAGAGATTCATGTTCCCTGCTCATGTACAGTACTGAGTGGCGATGCATACACGGTACGCATCGCCACTCATTTTACCTTCTTGGGGGGGGGCCCTCTGATCAGAATCACCTGCCAGTGGCTGGGGATTCAGTTTTTACTCCTCTTCACTGCCAGCGTCCCAAGGGTATGTCCATATTAGCGGATTTGCCGCTTAACCCCTTAAGGACCAGGCGTTTTTCATTTTTTGCACTTTCGTTTTTTCCTCCTTACCTTTAAAAAATCATAACTCTTTCAATTTTGCACCTAAAAATCTGTATTGTGGCGTATTTTTTGCTCCACCAATTCTACTTTGTAATGACATCTTGGGATTTTGGAATTTTTTTGCGCATACGCCATTGAACGTGCGGTTTAAAAAGCAGTATATTTTTATAATTCGGACATTTCCGCACGCGAATACCACGTATGTTTATTTTTATTTTTATTTACACAGTTTTTTTTTTATTATTGGAAATGCCAGGTGATTCAAACTTTTATTAGGGGAAGGGATCATTGAAAGGCTTAATGATTTTTTTACACTTTTCTTATGCCATATTATAGCCCCCAGGGGGGGCTATAACATTGCATGTACTGATCTTTACCACTGATTGATGCATATCCATAGGAATGCATCAATCAGTGTTTTCGGCGATTGAATGCTCAAGCCTGGATCTCAGGCTTGAAGCATTCATTCGGCGATCGGACTGCAGGAAGGAAGGTTAGAGACCTTCCTTCTGAAGTACAGCTGTTCGGGATGCAGCGAGTATACCGCGGCGATCCCGAACAGCTCCCTGAGCTAACCGGCACATTTTACTTTTACTTTTAGGTTAATAGGGCGTGGCACCGCGATCAGTGTCATTCGCTATTAGCGGCGGGTCCCGGCTTCACTATGACGTCGGGTCCGCCGTGATATGATGCGTGGTTACCGTGTAACCCCGCGTTATATCATGGGAGCAGGACTAGGGGCATAAGTTTACGCCCTTGGTAGTTTAACAGGTTAAGGACCACAACATGGAGCTTTTACATGTGCCTGCTTGGAGCAACAATCCGCTGCTACGAGCATGCGCAGTATGCACATCACGGCAGCTCTCGGCCTAGCTCATGGAGCATGAAGCATATCGCTTCAGTGTGTCTGCTCATAGCAGCGTATTGCTGCTCTGAGCAGGCACATGTAAAGGCGCCATGCAACAGTCCTTCAGCAGCGGATCCACAGCATTAAATGCGGTGTGGATACGCTCATGTGAATGTACCCCCTAAGGCAGTTGGGATCAGGCTAATGGGCCCGGTCGCAACAGCAACCCTATGCCACTGGATAACAAATAGTTTTGTTTTGTTTTTCAATGAGAAAGGGGGGGGGGTTACATTTTTATTGTGAGGGGGGTGCCATTATATATTTTTTTTACAATTTATATTGTATTAACTTTTTAAGTCCCCATAGGGAACTCTTATATGCTAACATGAAAGCAGCATAGTACTGTTAAGTACTATGTAATACCATAGCCTGATCAGTACTATCTGCGATCAGCTATCCCAGAAGCCGGAGGCTGGTAAGGGACCTTCAGCAGCCATTTGTTCTCAACGGACAATTGCAAATTCACAGCGGTGGTCCATTAAGCCTACCCTAACCTGTGCTGCCAACATTTTTCACTGTAGATGGCATGATCAGCATTGATCCTGCCATTTATAGGGTTAATGGCAGACATCAGCGGGCTCGCTAATGTCCGCCATTATCAACGAGTCACCTCTAAAACTCATCTGCTATGAAGTGAGCGTAGCTCCATCTGCGTTCACTCTATAGCGGCCCAGTAAATGTATGGCGCTGCGCACAAAATGACACGCTAGAGCGCCATACATTTACATTGTGCCATGGGGGTTTAATGCCAGTAACATTGTAATCATATCGAGCGAGTGTGACTGGTGGGCCATGGTAGCGCTTTCTGAACTCTTCATAAGGCTGCACTGCACACAATGCAATAGAAGAGGACGGCACTCTTGCGTGCCCTGCCCCTCCTCCTCTACACTCTCTGCCATGTTGGCAGGGGTGGAAAGGGAGCGTAAAGGTGCCCAGGTTAGGTCCGGCGCAGGAAATAATGATGGTGGGCCGGCCATCATGCAAACATATAGCTATAGCTATGCCACTACATGCACACACCTCTAATTATTCCCCACCTATCTCCCTTCAGCAGTACCTTTTGGAAATGTTCTGTCCGACACCCTGTGCCTTGGCATTGTTGATGTGCTATTCTGTACTTTCATTCTGTGTAACCTGACCAACACCCAGCTTTAGCCTGACCCCTCTTATGTTGTACTGATTCCCTTGTTGCCAATCCAGCTTGCTGACCTGAGCCTGCGCCATCTGCCTTTACTATCTGCCTATATTTTACTACGTCTCAGCCTTATCCCTTGGTATCATCCTGAATCTACCGTGGACAACTCAGACTGCTGACTATGCTTATCTGCCTGATTCACTGGTGCCCCACACTAGTGTTTTCTGGACAACTAAGTCAGTTGCTACCTTAATTGGGACCATCGTTGCGGAGCAACCTGATACCCTAAAGCAGCAGAAGTCCAGTTCACACATCCTGGAGCAGGATGACGGGTGAAAACCTAGAGGGTACTTAGATCTAGGTCCTAGGGTGTAGCCCAAAGACATTCCAGGTTTGTAGCACAGCGGGTGATCATCATTTTTCTACTACATCTACATCATTGTAGGGAGGTAGCATGCCTGCTGCTTTAATAACTTCAAAGATGTGTTCACTACCATCAGGCTAGAACAATCTTTTCTTCTGTGCCCTCCTCTGTGTTCCTTTTCATTTCCTGCCTGATATCTTGCCATTCAACCACCATGTATGCTGAATATACTATATCATATTGTGTTGTTATGTGATCCACATGTTTGTTTGTAATGCCATGCATAAGTGCCTTTTATATACAATTTGTTCATTGACACTATTGTAGGTGTCGCTTTTGCAGCACAATCTAGAAGGTTATAAACAGAGCTACTGACAGGAAATGCACTCAGTGTGTGACTGATTCCACATGTGGTGCCAGAAAAATCTTAACCTTTTGGTTGAAGGCCCTGTTGAGCAAGCCCAAGTATTGTAAGGTTGAGCCTGCTTGGGAGTGTTTTAGTTGCAGAAAGTCAGAGATGCAAATCGCCCATATGTGGTGCTTGAAAGACTTGCTATTGGCCTCTTTATGTGTTAACACAATAGAAAAATACAGATGCACTTCAGCTCACCCGAGTAGGGATGTGTTCACACTTGGATAGTACTATATGGAGAGCACAGATAACTCAGAGCAGGTTGAATCACGGATTAAATCCAGAACAAAGAGAAATGGATTTCCAGCTCATCCAAACCATATAGAAAAAGATATGGTAAAAACATAACTTTTACTATAAGTGTATTAAAACTCCATGGATAACAACAAAAAATTATAAAAACACTTGGACACCAGAAGATGCTTTTTTATTATGATATTATGAGTGAACTAAAGAATCAATGCAAAAAAAAACTTAAGTTGAAGGCCAGGGCCAGAATGAGTTCAAGGGAGCCTACAGAATGAATAGTGACCCTCCTCCTGTTAAGTGCAGGTAAGTAGTTATGCCAAGAAAATTATATTTGGAAATTGCATTTACTTGTGCCAAATTATAGAGGTCTGTGTGAGCAGAACACTGGGTTCTCTGTGAAGCTAAAACTGACCTGCCGAGTTGTAAAAGGAACCATAAACGTATACTCATAATGCTCAGTAGACAATAAAATAACTAGAAATAGGGGTCAGAATATGGCAGTAAAATAAGACAAAAAGTATACAAATTGGTATTGTTGTAATTGTACTAGGTTCATAATTGCACATTGTCAGTTCATCAAATTCATCCCACAAATTTTTTTTTTGATTTTGCAATTCATTATACAGTGCAATGAAGAGATTCAATAAAGAGAATAACTTGTCTTTCAAAAAGTAAGACCTCATACAGCTCTATAGGTAGAAAAATAAAAACATTATGAGTCCTAGAAGGTAAGGAGGAAAACAATTTAACCAGAAAATCTAAATTGACCAGAAAATCTAAATCGGAGTAATGAACTTCTGGATGCTGTGAGCGGAGCTCCGAAAATTAGGGCAGCGCACAACCCCTTTAAAGGGATAATGTCACCATATTGACTGGTGCAAAACATTATACAGTGGTCCCTCAACATATGATGGTAATCTGTTCCAAATGGACCATCGTTTGTTGAACCCATCGTATGTTGAGGGATCCGTGCAATGAAAAGTATAGGACAGTGGTCTACAACCTGCGGACCTCCAGATGTTGCAAAACTACAACACCCAGCATGCCCGGACAGCAGTTGGCTGTCCGGGCATGCTGGGTGTTGTAGTTTTGCAACATCTGGAGGTCCTCAGGTTGTAGACCACTGTTAGAGGAAGTTGTACTCACCTGTCCCCGCCGCTCCGGACCGTCACCGCTCGTCACCGCTGCCCGGGATGTCGCCGTCTATCGCTGTCGCCCCATCCCCGAGGTGTCCGCGGCGCTCCAGCAACCGCGCTCTCTGTCGCCGCCATCACGTCGCTACGCACACCACTCCTATTGGATGACGGGACGTCGATGGAGAGCGCCGACGATGCAGGGATCCCCAAGAGGACGCGCCGGAGCCCCGAGGACAGGTGAGTGACCATCACCGGAGCTCACGGAGCACCGTAAACGTCTATCCGGTGGCAGCTGAAGCAGTCAGCGCTGCCGGATAACCGTTTATGCGATGGCCCCGACATACAAAAGCATTGTATGTTGATGCTGCCTTCAACATGCAATGGCCTCTGAGAGGCCATTGCATGTTGAAATTATCGTATGTCGGGGCCATCGTATGTCGAGGGGTCACTGTAAAGGATAAAAAAAAGCTTTCTCACCATATCCTGCTGTCCTTCAAAACATCTGCAATAATGTCCCACACCATAAGGTAATACATAGCTTGTAAGGTTGAAAAAAGGCAAGAGTCCATCGATTCCAACCTAGAACCCTACTGTGTTGATCCAGAGTAAGAAGAAAAAAAAAACATGAGGCTGACATAACACACATGTAGTGCATCCAATGTAAAAACGCTTACAGGAGTAAAAGATGGCATAGACTTGATAGGAAGTACAGCAGCAATTGCAATCTTTTATATTGATAGTAATCCTCCCTATATTTAGGCATTTACCAGTATACATAAAAGGACACCACGAGCAGGATCCGCATTTAAAATGACCTTTAGGGGAAGACTTACTTACCAGTTGTTACTATCATTCCTACTGAAAAATTTACTACGAGTTACTACATCCCCAGATTTTGACATTTTGTAATGGAAACAAGAGGCTTCTTTATCTGCAACATCAGAATCATTCTGAATAATAAACCAATGCTTATTAATGATACTTTTTATTTTATCTGCTATTGGACTAAAACGGAATAAAAATGAAAACCTCCTGCTGTTCACACAACCAGTTCTTCCTCTTCCCTGAATCAATGGCTTACGATCTTACCATTGCGCGTTGGCCAGAGCCTAATCGAGGACATCAGGGAGATAACCTCTGGCCCGAAAGCGATCCTATAAATCTCTGGCTTGCTTAAAAAAATTTAAATTTGTGTCATTGATCCTACGGAGCCGCAGAAATTGGCTGTATGGGACTGAAAATTTGGTGTGAACAAGGTGATAGCTATGATAATGAAGCAGGGCATTACTTGCCGTAGGTTTCCTGTAGCTTGACACATGAACTCCATCTTCTTTTTTGGATATTAACACATCAAGAAATTCGAAAGTTGAATGGATGGTTTTAGATAAAGGTGCTACTAGATTCATTACCCATTTTAAAGATGTACATGAAAATGATTATAGTTGTTTAAAATTTGTGGTATTGAAAGAGTTAATGCATGAGGGCATAGACAGATGGAGGTTATTGCTCCTACATGAAGCACGATGGATTAGAAGAACTGAAGCATTAGGGAATTTAGGAATACATGACAGATTTCACCTTACTATGTTTATTTAAACATTTTTCTATTCTTCTGCATTTTAGTTAAAGGGGTTGTTCAGTATTAGAAAAATGCAGCTTTTTTTTTTTTGCTAAAAAAAAAACCAGTACTATTCTTGTCCACAGGTTGTGTGTAGTACTGCAGCCCAGTCCCAGTTACTGCAATGGAGCCAAGTTGCAATACCAGACCCAACCTGTGGAAAGGAGTGGTGCTCTTTATGCAAAAAAAAAAGAAGAAGCATTTTTGTAATCCTGGAAAACCCCTTTAACTAAATCGGACTTTTATATATATATATTTTTTTTCACTGTTGCTAACTTTGTACATGCCTTCTCACTTGGAACACATGACTTAGGAGGTAAAAACTCCAGTGCACAGGTGAGATGCAGTAAAATGATGAAACTCCATGGCGGTGTGAAACAGCTGTAATTACGAGGTCTGGCATGTGGCATCTTTGTCTGGCCATGTTGCATTTTAACGCACAAAAAATAAAGCTTGCATTCCTACACCAGCTTATGAGCCACTTATTTAGCTCCCTGATCTCCCGCTGCATCTGTGGTGTGGTCCCTGGTACAGGTAATATGAAAATACTACCTTGGTACTACCATGGAGGCTGCCTTGCCTTAAGCTTTGTGCCTAAGTCCCTGAAATCATTTCTAATGGCATTCCACTCACCTCTAACTTTGTCATTAGTGCCAATGTGCACCATGACTGCTGGGTCTTCTCCAGCCCCTCCCAGTAATCTGTCAACCCGATGAGGCTCAAATAGTCATCTGGGTGTGCAAAATCCTGCAGTACTCACAGTGTTCCAGGCTATAAGCACTCATACTCATGCATGATTGACAGCCCAGGTGGACCCTATGTCTCCTCACTTAAAGGGGTATTCCAGGTAAAAACATCTTATCCCCTATCGAAAGGATAGGGGATAAGATGTCTGATCGTGGGGGGCCCGCCGCTGGGACCCCCCACCATCTCCCTGCAGCAGCCTGCATTCTATGCGTAACTGCGTCTAAAGTTTCTTAAACCTCCAGGCTTCCGAGACTGGGATGTGATGTCACGCCACGCCCCCTCCATTCATGTCTATGGGAGGGGGTGTTGCCGCCGTTACGCCCCCTCCCATAGAAATGAATGAAGGGGGCGTGGCCTGACGTCATGTCCCCGTCTCGGAAACCTGGAGGTTTCCGAAACCTTAGACGCAGCTATGCATAGAATGCGGGCTGCTGCAGGGAGATCGTGGGGGGTCCCAGCAGCGGGCCCCCGCGATCAGACAACTTATCCCCTATCCTTTAGATAGGGCATAAGATGTTTTTGCCGGGAATACCCCTTTAAGTCTCTCCCTAGCCCAGAAGCCACTTTGTGCCCAGGAATAGGGTTACTTCTGGGCCTTGTAATAAAAAGAAAAAGAGATTGAGAGGCTCACACCACTAATGAATTATATACCGAGGTAGCCTGTGTTACACGTACCCGTCGTGCCAATATCGATAACTAAAAAGTAGAAGAAAACAGTCCTCTAGGTATATAAATACTAATAAATGTGCAAGATATGACCAGTATATCAGTAAATAAATGAATTTGTTAATTATAAATAAAAGAACATACACAGGTGTACCGACAGGGCCCTTGCTGGAAACACCCAAAAAGGTATTAAAATATGTATATATGAAGATGTAAAAATAAAAATGAACGTAAATATATTAACATATCATAGACCGCATATCAATAGCTACCTATAACTGAATATATAGTGCAAATAGTGCAGAATGTCTCTAGATATATAGCGCAAATAGTAAATTAATGTCTCTAGATAGATGTATTCTTCTCAATAGCAATAGATAATGGCATTATAGTAAATTTAAATATTGTCACAAATGACAAGTCCACCGGAGTCAAAAGTATCCACTGTATTGACGAGTTCCACTGTAGGATGTGCAATAATGGAAATGAATATGAACAAGTTCCGGTGCACTACACCACTCACCAACTGTAGATACTCCGCATTTGAAGGTTGCGCGATGTCCCTGAGCGCGTGCAGACTGGCACAGGCCAGCCTGAATGTAGATGTCTGCGTGGGTATAGATGTCCGCGTGTTTGAAGCCTTCAGATGGTGGTCCCACAGAGCAGCACAGAGTAGCAACTGGCCAAAGCTGAAAAGTAGGTGGGGTGAGTGTCGGGAAGCGGCGTCTTCGTGCAGTGGAACAGAGGTATACCCGCGCTTGCACAGTGATCCAAAATTGGTGGGGTTGCAGCTGTTGCAAATGTACAGGTGGAGAAAAGTCTATTGGCGAGGAGGTATGGGGTCTTGCAGATGCCAAACACGTTTTGGGGAGTCCCTTTCTTCAGTGGCAACATAATTTTTGGAGCAGTCTTCTGTAAAAATGAAAATAAAAATTTTCATTTGCACAGCCCATTGTTCCAAAGATCTATCAAAGGCCAGTGGTGTGTAAATGCTCACTGCACCCCTTATTACATTCCGTGATTGGTTTTGTTTCTGAAATGGGGTCACATGTGGGGGGAGGGGTCCATTGTTCTAACACCACTTTGTAAATGCACATGGCCCCCGATCTCCAGTTCAAACAAATTCTCTCTCCAAAAGCTCAATGGCAGTACATCTCTTCTGAGCATTGTAGTGCGCCCGCAGTGCACTTGACATCCACAAATGGGATATTTTCATACTCAGAAGAGATGGGGGTTAGACATTTTGGGTGGCATTTTCTCCTATTACCCCTTGTAAAAATGTAAAATTTGGGGGAAAACTAGCATTTAAGTGAAAAAAAATTATTTAATTTACACATCCAACTTTAACGAAAAGTCTTCAAACACCTTTAGGGTGTTAAGGCTCACTGTACCCCTTGTTACGTTCCTTGAGGGGTGTAGTGTACAAAATAGTATGCTACGTAGTTTTTTTTTTTGCTGTTCTGGCACTATAGGGGCTTCCTAAATGTGACATGCCCCCCCCCCAAAACCATTTCAGAAAAACTCACTCTCCAAAATCCCATAGTCGCTCCTTCACTTCTGAGCTCTCTACTGTGCCCGATGAACACTTTACATCCACATATGAGGTATTTGCTTACTCGAGAGAAATTTCAAATATGAAGGCCCCTCAATTCCACTTCAAATCTGAACTGGTCCCTGAAAAATTCAGATTTTGAACATTTTGCAAACAATTGGAAAATTGCTGCTGAATTTTGAATCCCTCTGATGTCTTCCAAAAGTAAAAACATGTCAACTTTATGATGCACACATAAAGTAGACATATTGTATATGTGAATCAATACATCATTTATTTGATATGTCTATCTTCCTTACAAGCAGAGAGCTTCAAAGTTAGAAAACTGCAAAATTTTCTAATTTTTCATGAAATTTTGGAATTATCGGCTAAAATTTACCACTATGCTAAAGTAGAATATGTCATGAAAAAAACAATTTCAGAATCAAATTCATAAGTAAAAGCATCCCAGAGTTATTAGTGCTTAAAGTGACAGTGGTCAGATGTGCAAAAAAACGCTCTGGTCCTTAAGGTGAAAATGGGCTTGGTCCTTAAGGGATTAAAAGGGTATTCCAGGCAAAAACGTTTTTTTATATATCAACTGGCTCCAGAAAGTTAAACAGATTTGTAAATTACTTCTATTAAAAAATCGTAATCCTTCCAATAGTTATTAGCTTCTGAAGTTGAGTTGTTGTTTTCTGTCTAACTGCTCTCTGATGACTCACGTCTCGGGAGCTGTGCAGTTCCTATGGGGATATTCTCCCATCATGCACAGCTCCCGTGACGTGACATCATCTTTGAGCAGTTAGACAGAAAACTTCAGAAGCTAATAACTATTGGAAGGATTAAGATTTTTTAATAGAAGTAATTTACAAATCTGTTTAACTTTCCGGAGCCAGTTGATATATATATATATATATATATATATATATATATATATATATATATATATATATATAAAAGGTTTTGCCTGGAATACCCCTTTAAGGCAAAGTGGCTTTGTGGCATTTTTTTTTCAATAGGGACACTTTTAAGCTTTTCTAGCTAGAAATAAGACAGTCAGATAGATATTGTTGATTGGTAGGTTGATAGATAGATAGATAGATAGATAGATGGATAGATAGATAGATAGACTTACATACTGGTTGCCAAAACAACTGGAATCAAAGCAAAGAAATGGATGCTTTTCATTTTTCATGAAAAAATATCAACTGATCCTAAAAGGTCCTTGTAGACTGTAAGCCCTTGTAGGCAGGGCCCTCTCTCCTTATATATCAGTTTGTCATTTACTCTGTATCATATTCATTGTACTTGCATTTGTGTCAGTATTTTAATCCTTACCTATACCGGTCAGGAAGTGTAGGCATTTCCCTAAGATGCAATAACTATCAGTGGGAAATTTCTTCAGAAAAATGTACATTTTATTCGATGCAACTTGTTATTAATAAAAGTTATGTATTTTCATGGTAAACCTTTTTTCTTATTATTTTTATATGCTACATAATCATGGGTCCAAAAGTCAAACCAGATTTGAGATTTGACAGGCTGCTCACTAGATGTCTGCAAAATATCTGGTATGCCCATTTGGTAAATTTGACAGTCTGAATGAACCTTTTTTTTTGTTTCTTTTTGTTTTGTTTTTGGTCACCAGCAGGTTTCTTCACATTCAGTAGGACATGTTTGACAGCTCTGTCCCGACAATCACCTATTAATGAGTTAAACAGGCCGAGTAAGTGGGCTAATTCTCCTGAAGATTCTGCCATTCCACTAATATTAGGCATCAGCATCAAAAAGACAGAAAAATAATGAGTGTACAGTTTAAAACTAATAGATTTTAAAAGACACATTCAGATCTATTGTGGGGGAACTGATTGAACTATGAATGCATTATTTTTTCTGTACTTTGAGACTAAGTAGGAAAAAGGTAAATTGCCATTGATGATGCGAGAATGAGCTAAAATAATCACAAACACTTTCCCATGAGGGATTATGGACATTTTTCTCTACCTTAATGTATCTTCAGGCAGCGCCTCTAATTGGGCTATCATCATTTTACACAGCTCTGCATTTTGTTCATTCAAACATGGAATATGTTTGATTTGAACATTTTTCTTTTCATATTGAAATTACAAAGTCCTGACATGAATACACAAAAATCCTACCGGTTGATGTTTTACTTTTAATTATGCAGTGGCTATGTTTGTAGTGCAGAAAGCGTGCAATGATTTATTATTTCCATGACTGTACTATGCCATTTGTTTTGATTCCGGACAGTGCCTGGCAATTACGGCATCTTTTTGAACAAAATTCAGACAAAGCAAGATTTGCATTCTTTTTCATTGTTTTCTTTTTATTGTTTTTCAAAGCAAAACAAAAAAAAACATAAAGGATGTTAGGATGTTTCTGTAGGTGAAGTGAGAAAATATTCTTCCTGGCTGAGCAAATACAGTGATTGGCAAATAAACATTGGTTGCGGAAAATGTTACACCGCGGAGAGGTGAAGAATGTATTATTCTAACAGGTTTTACCACCCTACATTTACTCAGATGAAAATGTGCATGAATTCCTATAGGGAATCCAAATGAAAACCACATCCTATTGTTTCCAGTTGACATTTATGTTGTAGAGATTTTTTAGATGTGGATTTGTAAACCCCGTGCAAAAGAAAAGGAAGTTTTTTTATGTAGATGTGGAGCATGTGCTTAGCTTCATTGTATGGGGCTAACATTGCATCCAAAGCACAGGCAAAATCCACTTTTAGGCCAAAAAAATTCGTTTTTTTTAAAGGGTACCTCTCATCAAAAAAACTTTTGATATATTATAGATTAATGTATGCAGAATAACTTTACAATTGCATTTTATTAAAAAAATATGCTTCTTTCTGTTTAATTTTCCACTTTGAAGAAATGACCACTAGGGGTCTCCCTACCAGCAAGCATTTCAGACTCATGCTGGAGTCCTAAACACTACGAGCTGCCAGTCTGCTTTGTTCACAAAGGAGGACACTCAGAGCTGCCAGCCTGCTTTGTTCACAGCCTGTTTGGCTGTGAACAAAGCAGGCTGGCAGCTCTGAGTGTTTAGGACTCCAGCATGAGTCATAAATGCTTGCTGACAGGACTGATCGGAAAAAATACAATAGAAAGAAGCATATTTTTCATTAACATGCTATTGGAAAGTTATTCAACATTCATTAATCTAAAATATATCAAAAGTTTATTTGATAAGAGGTACCCTTTAATGAAAAAAGCCTTACATTCTACATATCATATCATGTGCTTAGCCAACAGAGGTGTGTGATATGAATATGCATTACTTGACAACATCTTCAAAAGCTGTTGCCTGTTTCAGATATAGTGAGTGGGGTCATGGAACACTGTGATTTACACAGCAGTGTGCCATGACCCTACTTACTTCACCTGTTTCACGTTGCTGCGGTTTGGGTAGCATGAAACGGGTGACAGGTTCCCTTTAACTTTAAAAGTTAACATGATTTATTTTGATAACAAGCAATGTAGATATTAGCCTTGGCATTGGTACCTAAGGAAGCTCGAATATCTTGCTGCCATGGCACAGGGCATCTGGGGGCCCACTGACAGATTTTGCATTGGCACTCATAACCATTAAATGACACCTTATGTATAGTAATAATGATAACTTGCATTCTATATAGTTTTATGTAAGACAACGGGGATAGTCATGATACCTGCATAATGGGACCAGAAAGCAATCAATTCAGTTGTACTTTATTTCTATTTTGGAAACATTTACATCTATAAATATATAGTTATATAAATCCAAACTGTAATGTGTAACAAAAAAAAAAGGAAGCTCCCTGATATACGTTCACATCTATGAATGGTTTGTTCTTCTATAGTGATACATTGGTTTACTTGTGTTATTTTATTTGTTACAATTTTGCTTATTTGAATATTCATGACCTATCTGAAGCATAGAGCATCAATACTTGAACATTGTGACTTTGGCACCATTTAAAATTTTCTAGAACATTAATCCAGGTTTACTATTGCAAATGTATTAGAATTCTTGTGTAATTTGCACCAAACACTGCCTCTGATTACTTACATCACATTTATTATGAGTTTTCGAAAAAAAAAAAAAAAAAAAAAAAAGGGGGGCATAGCCTCCTCAGTAAAATGAGACATGGCTTAGGTAAAAATGGCCATGGTATAAGATAAAACATTGTGAACCAAAATTTAACCAGAACCCAAAGTGTTCCTGTCACTTAAAAAAACACAAAAAACTTTTGACTTGTCAAAGAGACATATCAAAAATATCTCAGTGTTCATACCTCCACCGATCACCAGGGACAGGCAGGAGAAGCATGCAGCTCAGTGTTTCTCTTTCTGTCTCACTTGCCACTGCACAAAACTCTCTGTAGAGTTTGTTTTCTGCTGTGAGCTGCAAGACAGGGAGAAAAGTGCTGAGTCATGCCCTTCTCCCGCCTTATTTTTGGCAATTGTTGGGGATCTGGACATCAACACCGTTACCTATCAGGTATCTGTCAATGTCTGTTCAGTGCGGGAAAACTTTTTTTTGAGTGACAAAAGATTCATTAAACAGCCTGATACACTTTGCTAAATCTTAAGCATTCTTAGACATAGTCTAAGTTTGCGCTGTCTAAGAATTTAGTACATCTAGGCCATTATGCTGAGGATTTTCATTAATGAAAACCCTGGATCAGAAGTGTAGACATAGCACCATGCCAATATAATCTAGGGAATTGGTGGCTTACGTTCACCACCAGTGATTTAATTCATCTCAACATGATAGCTGTAGCTCTTTACTATAAATGTATTCTAAACATCTACTCTATAGGCCTTGTGAGCCACAAAAATACATTTAGATTTATGGTATAGCTATCAATTACTAGACTGTGTAAGTTGTGCACCACTCTTTTCATTAAATTGCTATTGCTATTTTTATTGACACAATGCCATAACAAATTTTGTATGCGAGCTGTTGTCACGTAAACCATAATTCATTATAACCTTTCCCCTTTCAAAGGACAAATATAGTTAATTAAATCATATCTCATCCTCCAGTAGACAATGAGTGAGTACCGGATATGATTAATGGCTTGTGTGTTTATTGTCACTTAACAAATGCGACCGGTTCAGTCATATTTCAGACTTTGTTTTTGCCTGTGACTGGTTGCGCAGTATTTCTAATGACTATATCTTCTCCGGCTAACAAGTTGCTATCAGAGCGGGACATTCACAAATTATTGGAGCGCTAATTGGTTTCTGCATAATTGTTGATCCTGCCGAAGCGCTGATTGTGACATTTAACAGAAATACACATATCTCCCTCCCGAAATTCACTGACCACAGACCGGGCTGATTGCCTTCAAAGGGAAGTAGAATGCAAATTATGTTTTTATTCCCTTTAATTAGCTGTATGTATAACCCTTCCACTAATACACCTTATTTGTGCCTGGCTATGAACTCATAAAGAACTGCTCTGTTTTTCAAGACACAAAATGTAACACTAATTTGTCTAAGGACTATTAGAGACAGAAGCAAAGTATTTGTGCAGCGAGCTACTTAATATTTTATGAAAACAGTGATGAATTTGGCTTTAGCCTTTTTCAGCCCGCAACACATCTCTAATTAGACCTTAATGAGTATTTAGAAGGAGTCGGCTACTGGTAAAACTTTTAAATGTGTTCCACTTGGGGCATAAACTACAAGTTTGGGAACTACACTTTAATATACAAGGTCATTTCGTAAACATCCTATTGTTTAGTATTACTGTAGGTGGCTCCCTCACAATAGTTCAACATAGCACCTAAGGATCTGAAAAAAATATATTTTTTGCCCTACTGAAAGATGGCTTTGGACTATAAGAAGATTGTCAAGACCCTGAAACTTAGCAGCAGCATGGTGGGCAAGAATGTGCAGCGGTTTGACAGGACAGATTCCACTCAGTAGAAACAGACCTTACTATGGTCAACCAAGAAAAGCTAAATGCACTTGCTCAGCATCATATCCAGAGATTTCCTTTGAAAACTAGACGTAGGAATGCTGCATTGTTGAGGAGGTTAAAGGGGCGGGGGTCAGCTTATCAGTGCTCAGACAATATAGCGCACACTGCATCCAATTGATCTGCTTCACTGTCATCCCAGAAGGAAGCCTCTTCTAAAGATGATGCACAAAAAAATCTTGCAGTGTGCTGAAGGCAAACAGGACATTGTTTTGTGGTCAGATGAAACCAAGATAAACTTATTTGGTTCAGATCGTGTCAAACATGTGTAGTGACACCTGGTAAGGAGACAAAAACAAGTATGTCTTTATTACAGTCAAGCATGGTGGTGGGAGTGACATGGCCTGGGGCTGCATGAATGCTCCTGGCACTGGGGAGCTACAGCCCATTGAGAGAACCATGAACACCAACATGTACTGTGACATGATGAACATGATCCTTTCACTTCCCGAGAATGGGCAGGGCCGTATTCCAACATTATAAAGACCCTAAACACACCCTCAAGATCACCACTACCTTGCTAAAGAAGCTGAGGGTAAAGGTGGTGGACTGGCTAAGCATGTCTACAGACCTAAACCCTATTGAGCATCTGTGGGCCATCCTCAAATGGAAGTAAGGGATTGCAAGGTCTCTGACATCCACTAGCTCCATATCATCATGGAAGAGTGGAAGAGGACTCCAGTGGCAACCTGTGAAGCTCTTGCGAACTCCATCCCCCAGGAGTGCTGGAAAGTAATGGTGGCACACAAAATATTGACACATTGGGCCTAATTTGGACATTACTATTAAGAGGTGTACTCACGTTTGTTGCAAAGGTTTAGACATTAATGGCTGTGTGTTCAGATGTTACAAAATATTTAAAAAACAATTATGGGAAATACTGTACATGTAATTTAAATTTTGTAATCCAACAATGCCATAGATCTCCAAAGATTGCAATAACTTTTTCCCAAAAGTGTTTTTCTATCATGATACATATTGTCCTAGATTTATCTGTGTAACAGAAAAAGTGGAGAGATTTTTCCACATCAACCAATCACAGCTCAGCTAATGAGCTCTGGTAAAGTGAAAACTGAGCTGTGATTGGTTGCTGTGGGAAAATCACTCCACTTTTTATCTCTCACACAGTATGATAAATGTGGGCCATTATCCTTCCAGGTAAATGTAGCCTCACATGCTGGATGTTAGAACTCAATGATGAGCCAAGGGTATGGAGGAGTTACCTGACTAGAGATTCCCTATTTTGACCTATTTATGCCCAAATATGCCATATGGACTAGATATATAATTGACAGACAAAGGTTTTGTCTTTTATTCAGCCAAGCATGCATGTATATTTCAATCAGCATCAGGAAATAAGCTACTACAGTAGAATTTCCCAATAGTGGACACTCATGGGGGGAAAAAAGTGTCCGCTATTGAGAGATGTCCCCTATTGGGGAAAAAGGCTCAAAAACCTTTCTAAATGACCGAATACTGTACTGTACTAACTCCAGAGTTTAATCTCCCAGTGCCATTTAATCACCCCTTATCATTCCCCCATGCTATTTTATTACCCCTCCTGAACCCTCGAATGCCACTTCATTCTTTCTTCTTGAACCCCCTGTGCCATTTCATTCCCCCTGTGCCCTGTACCAAATAATCCCCCCTTATCCACTCTTCCATATCATTTCCCCTTGATCCCCCTGTGCCATTTCATTCCTCCTTTATTATCCACTGTACAAATGTATTACCCCCTCTTTACCACCCCCTGTGCCATTACATTCCCCTCTTTATCCCGCATGCCATTTACCACTAAGAGCCCCTGCACCTGAGCATGCGGGCAAGATAAGAAGAACAACATGGGGAGGAGGGAAGGAGAAAAGTAATGTGGCACAAGGGTTAAGGGGGGAGGATTTGGCACAGGGGGAATAAAGTGGCACAGGGGGATAAAGGGGGAATGAAATGGCACAGGGAGGAATGAAATGGCACGGGGAATAAAAGGGGAAAAGAAATGGCACAGGGGGGATTAAATGGCACAGGGGGTGGTAAAGAGGGGGGGATGAATCTGCACAGAGGGTAATAAAGAGGTAATGAAATGGCACAGGGAGGATCAAGGGGAAATGATGTGGCACATGGAGTAATAAAAGGGGGGATGATTTGAAACAAGGGGAATAAAGTGGCATGGGGGTCAGGGGGGGTGGACGAATGATGTGGCCGGCGGACATACAGAAGCAAGAGAACACTGCTTAAACAGTGGTCTTCTGCTTCTGTACTGGGGCTGGTGCAGTGAGGTCCTGGGCCCCTTACAGGGGTATTGGCTGTACCCCTCTGACGATGGCCCTGTTTGCAAGGTAGGGCCGGCACATAAGCCTGGTTGTCCCCTATTGGGAGTGTTTTGTCCCCAAATGGGTGTGTTTTGTCCCCTATTGGGAGTGTTTTGCCCCCTATTGGGTTTGTCCGCGTCCGCTATTGGGAGTTTTCCTTATTCGGAGGGTGAAAATACATTAAGGACATGGGACTCTGCCAGGAATAAAAAACTGTCCCCTATTGCAAGCTGTCCCCTATTAGGGGTGTGTCCATTAAGAGAGATTTTACTATACCATAAAAAAGTTGGGAAATACTTATGTTGGAGAATAACAACAGGTTCAACTCATTTTGTTATAAAGGCAGTAGATATGTAGACATGTTTTTGTAGTTCCTCTAGTCTACATGTTCTCTGTGGTTGTTATTTTGATGATAAAAAATAATGGTTGTTGCATTTGCCAAGTTGACATAAGGGAGTGCTGATGCTTCTGCTCAAACTGAAATTTGCAACAGGTTATGGGCCCAAACACAGGGGAAAGGGAGTCTACCACCAGTTCTGCCAAAAGTAAACCACTAGTATAGCTGATAGAGGGCATTCTTGTGTAATGAACTCTACCTTTATCTTGATGTTTTACATTGTTGTCTGGCACAACAATATTTTAGTTTAATATGCAAATGAGCTAAGAGGGCATGTCTGTATTGCCAGGAGCACCGCTATACCTGCCCTGACTACTCTCTTTTCCTTCTATAGCCAGGCCTGACCTTGAAGATTGAGAAGGAGGAAGCTTTAATTTTTCCTAAACTGGTGGTGTACTCGATTTAACCCCTTAAGGACCAAGGGCGTACAGGTACGCCTTTGCTCCCTGGTACTTAAGGACCAAGGGCGTACCTGTACGCCCGTGGGAATTTAGGTCCACGCCATTAGACCCCCCATGTCGGCGATCTGTGCAAATCACAAGTGAATTCACACTTGCGATTTGCGCCGATTCCGGGTCATTACGGGTCTATGGTGACCCGGTGACCCAGAATAGAAGGGGGATCGCGGGTGTCCTAGACACCCACGATCCCCCTGTAGGGATAGGAGTGAGGTGGCAGGGTTGCCACCCCTCCTATCTCTGCTATTGGTGGTCTAGACGCGACCACCAATAGCAGATCGGGGGCGGAGGGGTTTACTTTCGGTTTCCCCGTCCTGCCCACCCACAATAGGCGGGGCAGGACGGGGAAACCGACAGGGACCGGCGCCGAAGATCCACTTACCCATCGGCGACGGCAGCGGACGACGATCAGCGGCGACAGCGGGCGACGATCGGCGGAAGAAGAGGACCGCGACGCAGCTTCCTGGATCCAACGGAAGCCGGTGAGTTACTTAGCAACATCTGGAGGGCTACAGTCTGAGACCACTATAGTGGTCTCTAAACTGTAACCCTCCAGATGTTGCAAAACTACAACTCCCAGCATGCCCAGAGAGCTGTTTAGGCTTGCTGGGAGTTGCAGTTTTGCAACAGCTGGAGGTCTAAAGTTTGAGACCACTGCAAAGTGATCTCTATACTGTGCACCTCCAGATCTTGCAAAACTACAACTCCCAGCATGCCCAGACAGCAGTTTGCTGTCTGGGCATGCTGGGAGTTGTAGTTTTGCAACATCTGGAGGTCCACAGTTTGGAGACCACTGTGCAGTGGTCTCTAAATTATAGCTCTCCAGATGTTGCAAAACTGCATGCTGGGAGTTGTAGTTGCGATCCCTCCAGCTGTTGCATAACTACATCTCCCAGCATGCCTTTCGGCAATCAGTACATGCTGGGAGTTGAAGTTTTGCAGGGCACACTGGTTGGAAAATACTGAGTTAGGTAACAGAACCTAACTGAAGGTTTTCCAACCAGTGTGCCTCCAGCTGTTGCAAAAGTATAACTCCCAGCATGCACGGTCTGTCAGTACATGCTGGGAATTGTAGTTTTGAAACAGCTGGAGGTTTGCTCCCCCATGTGAATGTACAGGGTACATTCACACTGGCGGGTTTACAGTAAGTTTTCTGCTTCAAGTATGAGCTGCGGCAAATTTTTCACCGCAGCGCAAACTCCTAGCGGTAAATTCACTGTAAAACCGCCAGTGTGAACGTACCCTAAAAACACTACACTACACTAACACATAATAAAGAGTAAAACACTACATTTACACCCCCTTACACTGTCCCCCTAATAAAAATAAAAAACGTATTGTACGGCAGTGTTTCTAAAACAGAGCCTCCAGCTGTTGCAAAACAACAACTCCCAGTATTTCCGGACAGCCACTAACTGTCCAGGCATGCTGGGAGTTTAGCAACAGCTGGAGGCACCCTGTTTGGGAATCACTGGCGTAGAATACCCCTATGTCCACCCCTGTGCAATCCCTAATTTAGTCCTCAAATGCGCATGGCGCTCTCACTTCAGAGCCCTGTCGTATTTCAAGGAAACAGTTTAGGGCCACATATGGGGTATCTCCGTACTCAGGAGAAATTGCACTACTAATTTTGGAGGCTTTTTTTCCTTTTACCCCTTATGAAAAAGAAAAGTTGGGGTCTACACCAGCCTGTTAGTGTAAAAAAAAAATTTTTTTACACTAACAAGTTGGTGTTGTCCTTTACTTTTTATTTTCACGGGAGTTAAAAGGAAAAAAAGACCCCCAAAATTTGTAATTTCTACTGAGTATGGAAATACCCCATATGTGGGCATAAAATGCTCTGCGGACGCACAACAAGGCTCAGAAGTGAGAGCGCACCATGTACATTTGAGACCTAAATTGGTGTTTTGCACAGGGGTGGCTGATTTTACAGCGGTTCTGACATAAACCCCAAAAAATAAATTCCCACATGTGATCCCATTTTGGAAACGACACCCCTCACGGAACGTAACAAGGGGTATAGTGAGCCTTAACACCCCACAGGTGTTTGACAAATTTTCATTAAAGTTGGATGGGAAAATGAAAAAAAAAACTTTTTTTTCACTAAAATGCTAGTGTCACCCTAAATTTTTCATTATCACAAGGGAAAATAAAAAAAGCCCCCCAAAATTTGTAACCCAATTTCTTCTGAGTAAGAGCATACCCCATATGTGGATGTAAAGTGCTCTATGGGTGCACTACAATGCTCAGAAGAGAAGGAGCGCCATTGGGATTTTGAAGAGAAAATTTGTCCGGAATTGAAGGCCACTTGTGTTTACAAAGCCCCCATGGTACCAGAACAATGGACCCCCCCATATGTGACCCCATTTTGGAACCTACACCCCTCATGTAATGTAATAAGGGGTACAGTGAGCATTTATGCCCCACAGGTGTCTGACAGATTTTTGGAACAGTGATCCGTGAAAATGAAAAATTTAATTTTCCATTTGCACAGCCCACTGTTCCAAAGATCTGTCAAACGCCAGTGGGGTGTAAATGCTCACTGCACCACTTATTAAATTCTGTGAGGGGTGTAGTTTCCAAAATGGGGTCACATGTGGGGGGGGTCCACTGTTCTGGCACCACGGGGGGGCTTTGTAAATGTACATGGCCCCTGACTACCATTCCAAACGTATTCTCTTTCCAAAAGCTCAATGGTGCTCCTCCTTTTCTGAGCATTGTAGTCCGCCCGTAGTGCACTTCAGGTCCACTTATGGGGTACCTCCATACTCAGAAGAGATGGGGTTACAAATTTTTGGGGTATTTTCTGCTATTAACCCTTGCAAAAATGTGAAATTTGGGGGAAACACACATTTTAGTGAAAAAAAAATATATATATATTTTTACATATGCAAAAGTCGTAAACACTTTACATAGACATATATATAGATATAGGTATGTGCTTACTCGAGAGAAATTGGGCTACAAATATAAGTATATATTTTCTCCTTTTATCCCTTGTAAAAAGTCAAAAATTGGGTCTACAAGAACATGCGAGTGTAAAAAATAAAGATTGTGAATTTTCTCCTTCACTTTGCTGCTATTCTTGTGAAACACCCAAAGGGTTAAAACACTTACTGATTGTCATTTTGAATACTTTGGGGGATTTAGTTTTTATAATGGGGTCATTTGTGGGGTATTTCTAATGGGAAGATCCTTCAAATCCACTTCAAACCTGAACTGGTCTCTGAAAAAAAGCGAGGTTCAAAATTTTGTGAAAAATTGGAAAAGTGCTGCTGAACTTTGAAGCCCTCTGGTGTCTTCCAAAAGTAAAAACACGTCAATTTTATGATGCAAACATAAAGTAGACATATTGGAAATGTGAATAAAAAATATATATATTTTGAATATCCGTTTTCCTTACAAGCAGAAAGCTTCAAAGTTAGAAAAATGCTAAATTTTCAAATTTTTCATCAAATTTTGGGATTTTTCACCAAGAAAGGATGCAAGTTACCACAACATTTTACCACTATGTTAAAGTAGAATATGTCACGAAAAAACAATCTTGGAATCAGAATGACAACTAAAAGTATTCCAGAGTTATTAATGTTTAAAGTGACAGTGGTCAGATGTGCAAAAAACGCTCTGGTCCTAAGGTGTAAAATGGCCTGGTCCTTAAGGGGTTAAACTTACATAGACCAAACTTAACAATTGCCATCTATGGAAGTATAAAGTGGAAATGTTGCTATCCAGAGATGAAGTGAGAAGTGATTACTTTACAGAAACCAGAAATCAATCATTGGGAATCAGACAAGAAAAGCAGACAGGAAAAAGCCACCATAGAAATGTTAGTAATGGATGACCAGCTGACCTACACAAGGAATTAGAGCAATGCAAGAGACATGTGAGATGCATAGTAAAAGCTACATGAAAGATCCAGATTAATCAACATGTTATTTCTGCTAAGAATACTGAAAATAATGAGGCTTAGAACAGAAAATGATATACAGAAGAATATAAATATGCTCAAGACTGAAATCTGCAACAAATCCTATACCACATGAACAAAGGAATGGGAATGTTGCAACTCTTGTTCCTCTGATATTTGGCTTTGCTGTGATACAGGAGGACCCCATGCAACTAAGTCCATTGAATGATCTTACCAAAGGAGCAATGGTTTTTGTTTTTCCAACATAAATCAATGTGCATGAATATACTACAAAATGTATCAATGTGACCTACTTAGGCCAAACACAGCTACTGTGTATAGTTTATGTGTTTTACTTATAAAAGCTCATCAGCAGCTAGAGACCATACATACTTTGATCACCTGTAAAAGTAGGGAGGCGGGCACAGATGCCATTCTTTTATGCCTGCTAACATTCATGTTAAAAAAAAAAAACATTAAAAATAATATCTGGTCTAAATAAATGGCATTTAATGGGGTTTTATTTTTATTTATTTTTTATCACCTGCGCATAACCGCTGAGGAAAGTGATTGGCTGCAGCATCATATGCTGAATATATGGGGGCCAATGGTGTACAAAACACTGAGGCAGATTATGTGGCTGTGGTGGAGCCCTTGGAGACAGGGGGCTCAGCCTTACTTGCCCCTGTCCTTCCATGCTTCTGGGTGGTGATAAAGCATGAGATGATGAAAATGTCACTGACAGGGACATTATCAGAGCCTTTCTGCCATGGGACTCTAAAGCAGTGGTGGTGTTGGAACAGGGGACAGTTAAGTGATGAATATAGGTTTGTTCTGACTACTCAGATGTCCCTGCAATTAGGTCAGTATAGGGACTGTCCTGCAGTTGGGGGTCGCCATTTAGGGCGGATTGCCCAAGTAGGTAGGGACAGTGGTTGGGGAGAAATCCAGGTTGCACTGTTCCCCACACCTAATGTGACATGTATCGACTCGTTTGTGTAGAACGCTGGGTTCCTGTGGCAATGGTGGTGATGTCACGGCCACACCCCTCGGGAAATTACGCCCCTCCCCCTCCCATAGACATGAATGAGGGGGCCTGGTGTGACATCACAAGGGGCATGGCCGTGACATCAAGATCATGGCCTCCGGCTCTGAGCGTTCTGAACAAAATGTTCAGAACGCTGGAGCACCGGAGTACTACTTTAATGCCAAATTCACTATATGGCTGCAGCTGCTGAATGTTTTCAGAAATGAATTTTAATATGAGTTAAAGCTCTCATAGTTCTTAAGCAATGTTCAAGTCATTACTCCCAATAATTATAAAGCAAATACATATTAAAACATTGTAGAATGATTTGATCACTGCTTTGGGAAAGACACAAGAAATATATATATTGTATATGACATCTTCTAGGCACTACGGCTCCCCTGTAGAGGAACAATGTGGTTGTTAACCATGTCGATGTGTACAAATAATGATAATTACAAGCATGCTTTGACTACTACCTACTGACATTAGTCAAGTTAAAATGAGATATGTCGAAAAACACCACTAATTAATGAAACTTTTGACATTGACCGTGATTTCTGTTCTTCTAAAACATTGCAAGATTATATTAAGAACTCATTCATCAGTAATATAATGCAAAGAACCGTGTATATTTGTAATATATCCACTTTATTCCCATTACTAATGAAAATATGCTAAATTTATGTAATCCTTATTGGGAATTAGAAAAAAAAAAAGATTTCCACTTCATATCTAATTCTCTTTTAAATGCCCTACTAAGCTTTCACATTGTGTCATTTGCTGTGCCTTGTTCGTTTCCACATGGGCAGAAAAACTATCTAGAACTTATTAACTAAGGGGTCCCTTGTGTGAATATGCCAAGGCTTAAAGATTCAGAGGAGGATTGAAGTACTGGGATATAGTAGAGCCGTGGAGAACCTTATCACATTTGCTCTTGTGACAATGACAAATTTCTCCAGTTTCTTCACATTTACGTGTCTCCATGCTCTGATCCTATAATTACATGTTTAGATCACACTGTTTTATTATGGTTATAACTTTTTCAAGTCAGTAGGTGACATTGCTTAAAGCGCTGGCTCGCAGGCATGATACATATTCACGTCAGCTTTTTGGTAAAAATGTTGCTGCGTAGATGAATATTTATAAGAGGCATGGTGTCATTCTTATGGTTATTATTTATTCATTTCATATTTGTATGACATACTGCATGTCATCAGATGATCATGGCAGGAGTGGCTGCTGAAACTTTTAGAACCAGCTGGCATTTTCTTGTCAAGCTTTGGATGGCCACACTTTTTTGGAGAATGGACTGTTGCAGTATTACATGGCACCGGTAAATGGTAGTGGGTGTTTCTCCATTGGCGTGAGTGGGAGTTGCTCTTTTTTCTTGGTTCTCCACTTTAATTAATAGTGAGGTAACCCAAAGAGGAAACATCCTCAATGATGTCCGTTTGCCCCAATAGGTCAATTCCAATCTAGTAAATCAATTTGTTTGATGAACTCTATTGTGTATCAACTGATTTCCCAATAGGGGAGATACAATTTGAACCAACCCAACCAGCTGATCTCCACTGACATATAAAACATATAAGTACATTTACATGGATGAAGTACCCTTGTGAAATGCAGTGATGCGACTCTCTGAGCTGCAAGCAGGGGAAGGCTGAGTGCCCCTATAGCTTCTAAAGCATACCAGAAAAGAGCAAGGATAGCATTCACCACGGTCATCATGTGCAGATCGTCTTTATTGCATACACTTTATGGCGTAGGCATGATACAAGTCACGGCTTTCTCAGCGTGGCAGGCACGGGCGCTGGAGCGTTCAGCAAGACGGTTAACAAAGGTCAACACAAGCCTCCTATTATGATGTGTGGTTTTGCCCCCTGGACAGAAACATGTTTTTTTTTCCCATTGTTCCAATAGAAAAAGGAATGGGACCAACTTGGACTAAGCCCCCTCTCATAAGGGCCCCATAGCAACCGCATGGTCTGCTTCTATGGAACATACGCCTAAGGGGCATGGGTTCTACAATGCTATCCTGAGTCCCAGAATTTCAACATGATATTAATTGGACAGCAGTGACAACAGTAAGATTATGCGTAGGATTTCCCACATCTGTCCTTGCTGAGCGTATATGTAACAGCTTTTCTGTGTATTGGTAATAACTCTAGTACATACTGTTGAGAATGATCAAACTTAGAATATAATCATTCTGTTGCAAAGTTTGCAAAAATAATTTTGTACTTTTCCTCCTTTGCACTTTCCAAAGGATTTTATGATCTTGTATATGACTGTATAAAAAGTTTATTTTAAGTATTTTTTCCACTTCCTCACCAATGTTGAATATTTAAAAAGATCATATATATATATATATATATGTGTGTGTGTGTGTGTGTGTGTGTGTGTGTGTGTGTGTGTGTGTGTGTATGATTGGCCTATTTACTGTTTTTAAAGTGAATGTATAATCAAAAAATGACTTATTGTTTGAATCAGGTTTTTATACCTACCATATTTTTAAAGAATTTTGGTGCATTTTTATCATTTTATATTTTGCTATCTTTAATTTATAATAATCTTGAAATGTTGCAGTTTCCATTCTGACCACTAGATCTAAAACTAGGCAGAGTAAAAGGTAACACCAGTATATAGATAACACTGGATCAGCCACCATTCACAGCAGTGCTCAGCCTTTATTATGCCTATAGAATGACTTCTGAAAAGGTCACAGAGAATGCTCAGTGCTGTCTTCAAATTATCTGAATAGGACAAGTTCTGTCTATTTCTGTCTATAGTCCATGGGTCCTCCTGTAAAGCTGTGAAAGCATCTGGCAGCAAAATGGAAGCCCTCATAATAATGCACAGAAAATGAAATAAAAAAATTACAGTCAGAAAAAACACAATGATTATGAAAAATAACATATTATAGTATCTGGTTCTAATCAGGTTCAGTTGTATCTAAAAAGTACAAAATTAGAAAAAAAATATTGTATTTATAAATTGCACTCCCCCCAATGTTGCTCTGGGTGACTATTTACTTAACCTATTCCTCACCCTACAGTAATTAAAGTGAATGATTTACCTAGATTTTTTTTTTACTTCTTAGAGATAGTGTAACACTCACGTTTCTGAAGACAGGAACTCCGGTGGATGTGGCATCCCCTTTCACTGTAATCCTGCCTCTGATAAGGAGGACACTGCAGGAAAGTGATCTCTTCAGAACAGGAAGTCCCAAACTAATAAAAAGCCCATCGGCCACAGTGAATTATTAAGAATTATTTCCAAACAGGGGCAGACTGACAAGTGAGAAGCCAGGTAGGTAGAGGGCTTGCTAGGTAGTTAGGCAGCCAAGTATGAAGGCCAGGTATGTACATAGTTAGGTAGCTGGGTATGTAGGTAAGTAGTTAGGCATCCAGGTATATAGTTAGGTAGCCCCCCCTTCCCTGTAGGTATAGGCAGCAGAGTTAACCCCTCTTCCCAGTAGGTATAGACAGCAGATTTAATCTCTCCCCTTCCCTGTAGGTATAGGCAGCAGAGTTAACCCCCCTTCCCCAAAGGTATAGGCAGCAGAGTTAGCCCCCACCTTCCCCATAGATATAGGCAGCAGAGTTAACCCCACTTCCCAATAGTTATAGGAACAGAGTTAACCCCCCTTTCTCCTTAGGTATAGGCAGCAGAGTCCTCCCCCTTTTCCCGTAGGTATAGGCAGGTTAAAAACCCCTTTTCCCCAAAGGTATAGGCAGAGTTAAACCCCTTTTTCCCTATAGGTATAGGCAGAGTTACCCCCCCCCCTTTCCCCATAGGTAAAGGCAGAGTTACACCCAGCTCTTAAGAATAGGCAGTTTTACCCCCCTCCCCTCCCCTTTCCCCATAATTATAGGCAGAGTTCCCACCCCCCCCCCTCTTCCCCATAGGTATAGGCAGAGTTACCCCCCTTTCCCCATAGGTATAGGCAGAGTTACCCCCCTCCCCTCCCCCTTTCCCCATAAGTATAGGCAGAGTTACCCACCCCCTCTCTTCCCCATAGCTATAGGCAAAGTTACCCCCCTCTTCCCCATAAGTATAGGCAGCGTTACCCACCCCCCCCCTCTTCCCCATAGGTATAGGCAGAGTTACCCACCCACCCCGTCTTCCCTATAGGTATAGGCAGAGTTATCCCCCCTCTTCCCCATAGGTATAGGCAGAGTTAGCCCTCCCTTTCCATATAGGTATAGGCAGAGTAACCCCCCTACCCTACCCTTTCCCCATAGGTATAGGCATAGTTTCCCACCCTCCCTCTTCCTCATAGGTATAGGCATAGTTATCCCCCCTTCCCCCATAGGTATAGGCAGAGTTACCCACCCTCCCTCTTGCCCATAGCTATAGGCATAGTTACCCACCATCCTTCTTCCCAATAGGTATAGGCAGAGTTACCCACCCTCCCTCTTCCCCATAGGTATAGGCATAGTTACCCCTTTCCCCATAGGTATAGGCAGAGTTACCCCCCTACCCTCCCCCTTTCATCATAAGTATAGGCAGAGTTACCCACCCTCCCTCTTCTCCATAGGTATAGGTAGTGTTACCCCCCCCCCTTCCCTCCCCTTTCCCCATAGGTATAGGCAGAGTAACCCATCTGACATCTGATCGGACCGAGTGGTCAGTCCGCCCCTCTTTCCAAATATGTTTAACATTTAAACTTGATTTAAACAATAGGTCATCTTCTGACAATACATTACCCGTGAAAAGGGAATCATAAGGGTAAAAAATATATGCTAGGATTTTTCCTTTAGCACATTACTTACAAAATCTTTACAGGAAGCAAAAAGAGAATATAACTATTTAAGACTTTACACTTTACACACAATTACCCTGAGCAAGTTCTGAGAGGAGTTTACTTAGTTATGAGTAATTAATCTCTTCACACATCAATACAAGTGTATTGATAACTACTGCAGCACATGCTGATGAGATTGAGCAAAGCTAGAACACAATCATTCTGCTGGAAGGTTTGCCAAGACCATTTAGTACTTCTTCTTCCCTGTACACTTAGAAAGGATTGTAAAATCTTATATACGATTGCATGTAAAGTGCATTTCCCAATTATTGGTTTCCCACTTCCTTGCTAATGCTGGACATTTAAATTGATTAAAAAAATACTCAACGTCGAGATAGCTTGAAGGATGGTTCTATTCAGATGCAGCAGAGCTAAATTTGCTATTTAGACAGGTTTTTCAGTTTTTTTTTTTTTTAAACAATGTGGTGTGGCAGGGGGGATCAATAGAAAAGAAAAAAAAAGAAAAATACTTACCTAGTAATTACCAGTGATTGTCTGAGTGGGCAGGTCCTGCTCCAAGCACTCATCTTGGAAGCAGAAGGAAAAAAGAAGATCTAGAGACTAGAGGGAGCCAAACAGGAGTTCACTGAAATAGAAGCTAGGTACGCATGTTTTTTTCAAGGAGTAAAAAAGATTTATGAGCCGTTATTTAAAAAAATATATGCTGAAATACTCTTTTAATTTAATTTCTTTGTGACATACTTCAAAAATACCCATGAATTTCAAACATCTTTTGTTATGCCTTGACATGATGGATTTTGTTTGTGACTTGCATTTTTCTTGTTTTCTTAGGTCCTTTAGAAAAGCCAAGGTAAAAAACACTATAACAGAATGCCCTACCTTGAGCATACTACATTTTGAAAACACATCACAGACTCAAAAATTACAAAAAAAAAGAACACCAAAAAAGAAAAAAGAACATACCGTATTTTTCGCCCTATAGGACGCACCGGCGTATAAGACGCACCCAATTTATAGGGGCAAAATCAAAAAAAATAAAGATTTTGAACCCAATAGTGGTCTACAACCTGCGGACCTCCAGATGTTGCAAAACTACAACTCCCAGCATGCCCGGAGTTGTAGTTTTGCAACATCTGGAGGTCCGCAGATTGAAGACCACTGCATAGGAGGTAATACTCACATGTCCCCGCCGCTCCGGACCCGTCACCGCTGCCCTGGATCTCGCTCCAACGTTGTCGCCGTGTCCCCGTCGCTCCGGAACGTCTCTGCTGCCGGCCGGGTATCCTCGCTCTCCATCGCCGCCATCACGTCGTTACGCATGCGCACGTACGTGACGACGTGATGACGAGGAAGGAGAGCGCCGGCCATACAGTGGATCCCTGAACGCAGAAGACACTGAGGAGGCAGGTAAGGTCCTTCCCGATGTCCTGTAAGCACTAACCCGGCTATTCAGTTGGGCTGTTCGGGACCGCCGTGGTGAAACTACGTTAGTAGTTAGTAACTAAACTTTCCATTGCTAGCCCATATAAATAAAACTTGTTTAAGCTCCTTTATTTATATGTTTCAAATATTTACAATTAATTCAAAACTGTATGTTTCACAATGTTTTTATTGAATTTTATAAACATAAGAAATGTAACATATAACATATTATGGCATCAGATGTGTCAGAGTTTACATATGAACATGCATAACAACCTTGACTGGTGGAGCATAATTGTTCATCCAAACAGTGTCATGCATATTCACAAAGGATCTATCAGGTCCAAAGGGACCTTAATTGAAATTTGAGAGCAAGAAAATAACAATAAGAAGGAAAACAATAAAACAATAAAATAGTGAGTCTCCATAACTTCTACAAAATCAATCAAAATTGCTGAATCAGGCAGTTGTCTGGTATTTGGTAGAATTCAGAATCGAGGTGTCACAAGGGTGTCACAAGGGTCAGCCGTCTTATACACTCGAAGAACCGCTCTTTTGTGTGTAGTAAGCTAAATTGTATCATAACTTAGTTTAGATAGTAAGGGTCTATGGGGGTTTATAAAGCTTAATCCAGGATTCCCATGAGGCTGTACACTCATCTCTTTTTCCCTTTTGACCAAAAAATATTAGCTCATAGTTATAATGAGATAGCAGTGTATTTATTAATTCGTTAATGTGTGGAATCTCTTTTGATTTCCATTTGGAAGCTAGTAACATTTTATATGACAAACATATGTGTACAATCGGAGTTTGTATGTTTTTTGGGAGATCTTCCAGACCCAAAAGTAATAGAAGTAATTCATCTTTAGGTTGTGAGCAATGAGGGATCAATTTCAAAATCATACTTTTTACTTCTGAAACAAAGGTAACTATGGCCGGACAAGTGAGGAAGATATGTTTTAGGGAGCCTTGTTCCCCACAATCCCTCCAACATAGTGGCGACAGGTGAGGAAAAATCAAAGATATTTTTTTAGGTGTGTAGTACCATCTATTGACAAACTTGCAATGATGTTCCCATAAATTAGCACATACTGTTGCTTTTTTTATCTTTAAGGATGTATTCAGCCATTTAGATTCAGAGAAGGATTGTCCCAAGTCGGATTCCCATCGTACCATCCCCGAATTTTTGTTTAACCATTTGTCTTCATTAAAATAGGAATAAAAGTTTTTAAGTCCCTTTTCTTTCTCCTTTACAGGATCAAGGAACCAAGTATGGAGGCTTTTTGGGAGCGTAGAATAGGATTCAGGGAATTTTTGCAAGTGCTTCTGTAGAATGTTGTAATATTTTTTATCGGATTCGGGTATTTTGTAGTTTGACTGTAATTCATCAAATGATAGCATTTTGTTGTTCCTAAGTACATCAGAGATGTATTTAATGCCCAGATCCTCCCAATGTAGAATGTTCAGTTTAGGGAGAAAGAGCTGGAGAGATTGGAGTGGTATCGGGGAGTCCATGGTACCCTCAATTTTGTCAATGTTTATAATACTCGAACTCCACACTTTTTCCGCTATAGAGAGGGTTGGGGGAATTCCAGGTCTATTAAGTAATTGGAAGCGTGATTTATTTAATAGGGTAGTGCTCCAGTTCTCTATTTTAGTAATATTTGATTCAAGCTTAACCCATGGTTTCTGTTGTTCTAGGGGTATTAGCCATTCCAGGGATTGCCTGATAATAATAGATTTATAATAGGCATGATAATTGGGTAGTCCCATTCCTCCATGTTTAAAAGATTTTTGTAATGCCACTAGGGAAACTCTGGGTTTAGACTGACCCCATATAAATGATGTCATTTGTTTATTAAGACTGTTTAGTATGTTGGCTGGCACGTAAACTGGAAGGGATCGCATAACATATAAAACCCTGGGCATAAGAAACATTTTGTATATGATGGAACGACCCATCCAACTCCATTCACCTTTCGTATATTTATCTAGAGAGGATTGGAGATCTGACTTTAGGGTGGAGAAATTTGTTTTCACCATGCACGAAATGTTTTTGTTTAAGATTATGCCTAAATATTTCATTTTCGGTGGGTCCCATTGGTATAAGAAGCGTCTCATTAATTGCTCCTTGGTGGGTGGGTCAATATGAATGCTTAAAATATTAGATTTAGGTTCATTGACTTTGTAATATGTGAGTTCGCCGAATCTGTGTAGAATATTTTGTACTATCGGGAGAGAAGTGAGAGGTTCAGATAGAGATAAGATTATGTCATCTGCGAATAATCCTATTTTCTGGCTTTCTTTAGATATAGGGATGCCTTTGATGGAAAGATTGTCTCTTATCATTTTTGCTAATGGTTCTAATGAGATAAGGAATAATAATGGAGATAGGGGGCAACCTTGCCTAGTTCCATTTGTTATCTGAAAAGGGACTGAAAGAATGCCATTGACCAGGACTGAGGCGCTCGGGTTGCTGTATAGGGCAAAGACGGATTTTATAATTTCATCAGGAAAGCCGAATGATTTCATTGCTTTAGACGCATACCGTATATACTCGAGTATAGGCCGAGTTTTTCAGCACGATTTTTCGTGCTGAAAACACCCCCCTCGGCTTATACTCGAGTGAACTCCCCCACCCGCAGTGGTCTTCAACATGCGGACCTCCAGAGGTTTCAAAACTACAACTCCCAGCAAGCCCGGGCAGCCATCGGCTGTCCGGGCTTGCTGGGAGTTGTAGTTTTGAAACCTCCGGAGGTCCGCAGGTTGAAGACCACTGCGGCCTTCAACATCATCCAGCCCCCTCTCACCCCCTTTAGTTCTGAGTACTCACCTCCGCTCGGCGCTGGTCCGGTCCTGCAGGGCTGTCCGGTGAGGAGGTGGTCCGGTGAGGAGGTGGTCCGGGCTGCTATCTTCACCGGGGAGGCCTCTTCTAAGCGCTTCGGGCCCGGCCTCAGAATAGTCACGTTGCCTTAACAACGACGCAGATGCGTCGTTGTCTAGGCAACGGCTCTATTCCGGGCCGGAAGCGCGGAGAAGAGGCGCCCCCGGTGAAGATAGCAGCCCGGACCACCTCCTCACCGGACCACCTCCTCACCGGACAGCCCTGCAGGACCGGACCAGCGCCGAGCGGAGGTGAGTACTCAGAACTAAAGGGGGTGAGAGGGGGCTGGATGATGTTGAAGGCCGCAGTGGTCTTCAACCTGCGGACCTCCGGAGGTTTCAAAACTACAACTCCCAGCAAGCCCGGACAGCCGATGGCTGCCCGGGCTTGCTGGGAGTTGTAGTTTTGAAACCTCTGGAGGTCCGCATGTTGAAGGCCGCAGTGGTCTTCAACCTGCGGACCTCCGGAGGTTTCAAAACTACAACTCCCAGCAAGCCCGGACAGCCGATGGCTGCCCGGGCTTGCTGGGAGTTGTAGTTTTGAAACCTCTGGAGGTCCGCAGGTTGAAGGCCGCAGTGGTCTTCAACCTGCGGACCTCCGGAGGTTTCAAAACTACAACTCCCAGCAAGCCCGGACAGCCGATGGCTGCCCGGGCTTGCTGGGAGTTGTAGTTTTGAAACCTCTGGAGGTCCGCAGGTTGAAGACCACTGAGGGCGAATGATGAGAAGAGGATGATGAAGGGGGGGGGGGGTGTGGGGATGATGAAGGGGGGTGGGGATGATGAAGGGGGGGGGTGTGGGATGATTACAAGGGGATAATGAAGGGGGGATGTGTGGGATGATAAGGGGATGTGTGGGATGATGACAAGGGGATGATGAAGGGGGGATGTGTGGGATGATGACAAGGGGATGATGAAGGGGGGATGTGTGGGATAAGGGGATGTGTGGGATGATGACAAGGGGATGATGAAGGGGGGATGTGTGGGATAAGGGGATGTGTGGGATGATGACAAGGGGATGATGAAGGGGGGATGTGTGGGATAAGGGGATGTGTGGGATGATGACAAGGGGATGATGAAGGGGGGATGTGTGGGATGATGACAAGGGGATGATGAAGGGGGGATGTGTGGGATGATAAGGGGATGTGTGGGATGATGACAAGGGGATGATGAAGGGGGGATGTGTGGGATGATGACAAGGGGATGATGAGGATGATGATGATGGCCATGACGGATCTTTCCCTGGTTTCGGAAGAGTCACTATAGTCGCCTCTAAAGATTCGTTAGGGAAATGTCCATTCAATTTTGATTCATTGAAGAATTGTTCCAAATAGGGGAGAAGTATGGACTCAAACGTTTTGTAATATTCTGACGTAAAACCATCTGGCCCAGGGGATTTATTTAGTTTCATGGAGGTAATGGCTTCTGATATTTCTTTTGGAGAGATAGGGTTGTTTAGTTCTGTAATGCAATTCTGTGGTAGTTGAGGGAGGTTGCATTTTTTCAAAAAGAGGTCTATTTTGTCAGGGTCTGGTTGTGTTGTTAAGGGGTTCAAAACTGTATGTGGGGAGTATTCACTTAGATGTCTGTTTTATACGACAGTCCTTTGTGAACCCTCACCCATGACAGACAGATGCACTACATTTATTGAAATCTGGGTGCATCTTTGTCACAAAGCACAGGCCCCCAAAGGGGATTTAAGATACAAAAATGATTTACACAGTTAGCAGAAACTCTTTCCTACTGACTTGTTTTATGTATTTAGTGAGACGTAGGGGATTGCTATATTTCCCCAACATACCACCTATAGAATAACAGACAGGTTGGTAGTGGAGCCTGTCATTACCTTCTTGCCAGTACAGGTTCTCAGTTTGCCCCAAGTCAGCCCAGGTCTTGGAGGTTGCTCTTTACTGGGCATATGGAAAGTTTTTACACAGTCTGCACTGAGAGGCTGTGAGGGAACACAATATCTTCTGGGAAATGAAAGCACTGAGGTCTGCTAGCCTTTTGTGGGACAGTTAATATTAGAGTGACATAACACATTTTGATGTTGGTGACTGGTAGGAAATCACCTATATAGCTAGGGGAAATTATATTTAGTGATGTCCAGGATTTATTTTGCATTGTTGCTCTTATATGGGAAGGTTTTCATGGTTTCTTATCAAGGCCCAAAGCGGTCTACATATATGGCTTTCTGCGATGGCAAACCCAGTGAGTTTTGTTGGCGTGGTTTCCAAAACGCACAGTTTATGCACTGATTTATAACGTGCAAATTTTGCACAAGTCACACAGTTTTGCACTCCAACCGGGACAAGACTCAAACCCCGACGGGCTAACTGACAAGTTAGCTCCACATTTATCAATGCCCGACAAATCTAGTAAATCAGCTATGCGGCCCCAGACATCCAAAAGTTGCATGTTAACATTAGCCAACACTAAGGAATAATACAATCTGCATCACTGAGATCAGTAGGATGTATGCATGTGTCCTAGTGCACGAACCTGTGTATTCATATGTCCTGATGTAATTATACGTCCTATAGTGAAATGGGGTAATCCTCTTGGGCAAAGAGTTCACTAGGGCTTCACAGACTGCCACTCGAGTCCTCTTCCACTCCTCCAAGACAACAGCACAGAGCTAGTGGATGTTAGAGACCTTGTGCTCCCCCACCTTCCATTTGAGGATGCCCCACAGATGCTCAGTAGGGTTTAGCTCTGGAAATATGCTTATCCAGTCCATCACCTTTACTCAACATCTTTAGCAAGGGAATGGTTTTCTTGGAGGTGTGTTTGAGGTCGTTTCCATGTTGGAATACTTCAAGTGACCTGTAATAAAGAGTGTGAGAGCAATAACACCAAAGGTAAGACCCCTGTTCCAATTTCACACCTGAGACCTTGTAACACTAACAAGTCACATGACATCAGAGAGGGGAAATGGCTAATTAGGCCCAATTTGGACATTCCCACTTAGGAGTGTACTGACTTATGTTGCCAAGGTTTAGACATTAATGGTTGTGTGTGGAGTTATTTTTTCAGTTGAGTTAATATTTACAAAAATTTGAGAAATGTACTGACTTATGTGGGATTCTGTATATCATCTCTATACAATTTCAAAGTGCCTATTTGTGATCAATTTCACCAGCTGCAGATCTGTAAATAGAAGCAATTTCTAAGTCTATATGTTCGCTCAGTGCGTAATGATGGGCGGTACAGGGGACGGAGCAGTGTGATGTCATGGCTCCGTCCCTCGTGACATCACAGTCCGCCCCCTTAATGCAAGTCTATGGCAGGGGGGTGTGACGACCGCCACGCCCCCTTCCATAGACTTGTATTGAGGGGGCGGGCTGTGATGTCACGAGGGGCGGAGCGGTGACGTCAAAATGCTCCGACCCCTGTATTGCCCGTCATTACGTGCAGAGCGAACTCGCTCTGTGCAGTAATGATAGTGGGGTGCCACAGCGGAGATCCAGGGGGCCCAAGCAGCGGGACCCCAGCTATCTGACATCTTATCTCCTATCCTTTGATGTGCATAAAGAAGCCAAGGCAAGATGGAAAAATCTCCAAAAGGCATCAAATTACAGATTAGACATTCTTATAATATGTCAACAAAAGTTTGATTTTATTTCCATTATTTACACTTTCAAAATAGCTGAAAAAAAATGGCGTCTGCAAAAGTTTGGGCACCCTGCAGAATTTATAGCATGTACTGCCCCCTTTGCAAAGCTGAGACCCGCCAGTCTCATGGATTGTTCTCCATCATCATCTGGGAACACCAGGTGATGTCAATCTCAAAGGTTTTAAATGCCCAGACTCATCTGTCCTTGCCCCAACAATCAGCACCATGGGTTCTTCTAAGCAGTTGTCCATAAATCTGAAACTGAAAATAGTTGACGCTCACAAAGCTGGAGAAGGCTATAAGAAGATAGCAAATGTTTTCAGATGTCAATATCCTCTGTTCGGAATGTAATTAAGAAATGGCAGTCATCAGGAACAGTGGAAGTTAATGCAAGATCTGGAAGACCAAGAAAATATCAGACAGAACAGCTCGCAGGATTGTGAGAAAAACTATTCAAAACCCATGTTTGACTGCACAATCCCTGCAGAAAGATCTGGCAGACATTGGAGTTGTGGTACACTATTCCACTATAAAGAGATACTTGTACAAATATGGTCTTCATCGAAGAGTCACCAGAAGAAAACCTCTTCTACATCCTCACCACAAAAATCAGCGTTTGAACTTTGCAAATGAACATATAGACAAGCCTGATGCATTGTGGAAACAAGTTCTGTGGACCGATGAGGTTAAAATTGAACTTTCTGGCCGGAATGAGCAAAGGTACATTTGGAGAAGAAGGGGAACAGAATTTAATGAAAAGAACCTCTGTCCAACTGTTAAAGGAAAACTGTCACTTGTTTTCTCCTGCACTATCCACAGGTACTGGTGGATAGTGCGGGAGACGCTGATTAAAATGAGCCCTACCTTGTCCGGATCTGCGCCACCGCTCTCCCGCAATTGTAGTTTTATTATCTGTCGAAATCTTCCTGTAAGTGGCATGGGCTGGGCTTCGGCGCTTAACTGGCACTGACGTCAGCGCTGCTTATGAATATTCATCCCTCCTCCCCCCAGTTAGGAGCGGCGGAGAACTGGAGGGAGGGGGGATGAATATTCATAAGTGGCGCTAACATCAGTGCCAGTTAAGCACCGAAGCCCCGCTGGTGCCAGTTACAGGAAGATTTCAACAGATAATAAAACTACAATTGCGGGAGAATGGCGACGCAGATCAGGACAAGGTAGGGCTCATTTTAATCAGCGTTTCCCACACTCTCCATCAGTACCTGTGATTAGTACGGGAGAAAACAAGTGACAGTTTTTCTTTTAGCATGGGGCCAGTGGCACAGGGAACATCTCACGAGTAGAAGGAAAAATGGATCCAATAAAACTTGATGCCATCTGTGAAAAAGCTAAAGTTAAAGAGAGGATGGCATCTACAAATGGTTAATGATCCTAAACATACCTTGAAATCCAAGGGGGAATACATCAAGAGATGTAAACTGAAGGATTTGCCATGGCCTTCACAATCTTCTGACCTCAACATTATTGAAAATCTTTGGATAGACCTCAAAAGAGCAGTGCGTGACAGACAGCCCAGAAATCTCAAAGAACTGGAAGACTTTTGTAAGGAAGAATGGGCAAAGATACCTCAAACAAGAATTGAAAGACTCTTGGGTGGCTACAAAAAGCGTTTACAAGCTGTGATACTTGCCAAAGGGGGCAGTACAAGATATTAACTCTGCAGGGTGCCCAAACTTTTGAAGATGCCATTTTTTTGTTTTCTGTTATTTTGAAAGTGTAAATGATGGAAATAAAATCTAACTTTTGTTGACATATTATAAGAATGTCTAATCTGTAATTTGATGCCTTTTGGAGATTTTTCCATCTTTCCTTTGCTTCTTTATGCACATTAATACAAATTTTTACCTGGGGTGCCCAAACTTTTGATCCCCATTGTAGATCCACACTGCTACCTGACTACGACACCCTTTGTAAGTCTAAGAACCTTAACCCATTACTGTTACTCCAATGTATTTCTTTTTTTATGTGATATTAACCTCAGAGTTTGAACCTTACCAAACAATAGGTTACATTAAGAATTCTTTCAATATGATATAATCTGCTTAGATAATTGGACAATGAAATAAGCAAATTATATTATATTGAAAGAATCCTTAATGTAAAGAAAAACAAAGAAATGATATGTAAAGGTTAAACATCTGCTGTGCTTTTTTTCAATTGTCATTCAATAGTTTTTTCAACTACATAAAAAGAAAAAGAAAAAAAAGGTTATGGGACTGGGTGACCGAGTCTTTAAACAATAGGTAACCTAGCAACAAACACAAAGAAATAAAAATCTCATTCATCAAAGCAAAGGTAAGAGTGACCGCTTTGGAAAAAAATGTCTCTGTTTGTTTTCTGAGCCAGAGTTACAGTGTATAGTGCTAATAAACAATGAACCCCCTAATAAAACTTATAATATAGCTCAAGTGAAAGATATTTTAAGTTAAAGGGGAACTCCAGTGGAAAACAAATTTTTTCAAATTAACTGGAAACAGAAAGTTATACAGATTTGTAAATAACTTCTACTATCAGCTGCTGTATACTACAGAGGAAGTTGTATAGTGCTTTTCTGTCTAACCACAGTGCACTCTGCTGACACCTCTGTCCATGTCAGGAACTGTCCAGAGTAGAAGTAAATCCTCATAGCCAACATCTCCTGCTCTGGACAGTTCCTGACAGGGACAGAGGTGGCAGCAGAGAATACTGTGGTCAGACTGGAAAAAAAAAACTACACAACTTCCTCTGGAGCATACAGCAGCTGATAAGTACTGGAAGGATTAAGATTTTTAAATAGAAGTAAATGTGATAGCCTGGGGGAGTAGTGTATGGGGAGTGTAGCTGTTCGGTGACTAAAGGGTGCTTGTTAACCCTTGCTATTCCTGATGCCAGGGTGAGGGCTCCTCAGTAATGCTTGTCCTACCGCCAGCCTTCCCAAGAGAGATAGGGAGGTAGATAATAATGGAATGTCCACAACCGGAGAGTTTGCTGAAACAGTTGTAACTTTTACTGAAGATTTTATGCAAGCTTCATAACCGGAACAGTTGCTATACATGCAAGCTTTCTTTGGAGATTGACAAAGGTTGGGACTTTAGCAATTTAGAGTCTTTAGGATAATATGCGCTGTTCCACTGGATTTAGGAGATTTAGTTGCGGTCCAGTGGTCATGCTAGTTTTAGCGGGGGTAGTTTAGAACTCACGGTTTTAGTTCCACTGAGGCCGGTAGGTTTTCAGGCCTAGCGTGTCTTTGCAAGTTGCGCAGATCCGTCCTGCTAGTCCAGCATCCACAAGAACAGCAACCCAAGAGAGCGATAATTGGCTATAGCTCCCTTATATGGACAGGGGCTGGACTAGTGCTAATTGGTCCAATACTTGTGTCAATCACCATTGCAAAGGATTATGGGCAACACGTAACCCAAGGACCTCCAAAGGTCCTCCAACATACCATAGAGGATATTAACATGGTCACATGACTGAAGGTCCTACAACGCTAAACAAGGTGAGTACTATACATTATATTAAATATACATTATTACTAAATATGTACATGTATTAACATTGTAGAGTTAGAGTAGAGAAGAGGCGACTAGGGGCTGTCCCACCTGGAGGACCCTACCTGAGCGTAGTTACTCTGACTTTGGGGACCACCACACTAGGTACGGTATGCAATATGGTACCGAGACACCACATAAAGTACCGGTTTCAAAGTAAAGTAAAGAAGTAAAGCACCAGTTGATTTACTCCAGAGAAGAGGTAGCAAGAAAATTTAGCTTACATGTGACTAGACCCATCCTTGTGGATGAAGCTATAGAAAGGTATATTTAAAAAATATCAAAGTTTTCTGTAAGGAAGAAAATAAAAAAGATCAGCGCCCAACCAATTGGGAAGGCAATATGAAACTTGAATTTCATTTCCCAGTATGCCAGGAGAGCTAAAGTCCAGGCATGCTGGAAATTGTAGTTTTGCAGCAGCTGGAGGTGGTTGGGAAACACCACCCCACCCAATTGCTTGCTGCCTTCTTTGTTTCACTGGCAGATCATACCATCTGTGCAATTCTCTTGGATCCCAGTCAGAAGGGGTCATTGCATGGCAATGCCTAGGTGATAGTGGGAGTGCATAGGCAGGTGGATATTTTTTTTACTAGGGATACAGGAGTATTCTATTATGCGACCTATGTTCATAAGCCCAAACATTTTTACATATTTTTTCACAGTATGTAAAAATCCATTGCTTTGCTGTGTGCAGATCTCCATAAAGGGATCATTTTTGGACATTCATTTTAAAAAGCATAAAGAATCCGCTAATGCACCATCCATTTACCCATAGCCATACATATTGCCTTAACCCCTTAACGACAATGGACGTAAATGTACGTCATGGTGCCGGGGTACTTAACGCACAATGACGTACATTTATGCTCTGCCATGACAGCTAGCACTGGTCATGCATGGCAGGTCTTGGCTGCTATCAGCAGCCAGGGACCCGCCGGTAATGGCGGACATCCGCAATCGCGTGGATGTCCGCCATTTACCCCTCAGATGCCGTAATAAATACAGATCACGGCATCTGCGGCAGTGCGGTACGTTGAATGGATGATCGGATCGCCCGCATCGCTGCTGCGGGCATCCGATCATCCATAATGGTGGACAGAGGTCCCCTCACCTGTCTCCAGGGGTCTTCTGCTCTGGTCTGAAATCGAGCAGCAGAATATAGCCGATAACACTGATCAGTGTTATGCCCTATGCATAGCACTGAACAGTATTAGCATTCAAATGGTTGCTATAAATAGTCCCCTATGAGGACTATTAACCTCTTATGGACATAGGGCGTATGGATACGCCCTGCATTCCGAGTCCTTAAGGACCGAGGGCGTATCCATACGCCCGTGGAAATTCCGGTCCCCACCGCTAGCCGGTTGGGGACCGGAGCCAGATTCCTGCAGAAATCATCCCGGCATATCGCCCAGGGGGTCATTATGCCCCCCCCCCCCCATGTCGGCCATCGCCGCAGATCGCTGGACAATTCAGTCCAGCGATCTGCGGCGATTCAGGGTCAATCGGGTCTCCAGTGACCCGGTGACCCGGAATTACTGGCTGTTCGGGGCCGTCTCTGACGGCCCCGAACAGCCAGAGCCTGCAGGGGTGAGGTGGCACTGGTGACACCTCACGATCGCCCTGATTTGTCGGCCGGATTACCGGCCGACCAATCAGGGCGCCTGCTGCGGGTGTCACTCCCGCACCCGCTCCGCCCCTCTTCCGGAGGACGTGAGCGGGTGCCGGGGATCGGGGCCCCAGGAGCAGCGGCGGCAACGACGAGGGACTGACCTGATGCTGTGTGGATCGTTGGAGGTGAGTGACAGCCTCATGCTGTTGCTTAGCAACAGCTCCCAGCATGCAAAAAGGGCATGCTGGGAGCTGTAGTTATGCAATAGCAGGAGGCAGACCACCACAACTCCCAACATTCCCTTATGGGCATGCTGGGACTTATGGTTTTGCAACAGCTGGAGGCACATTTTTTGTATGGAAAAGTGTACCTTCAGCTGTTGTATAACTACAACTCCCAGCTTGCACAAACAGCTAAAGTGCATGCTGGGACTTGTAGTGGTGCATCTGCTGGTTGCATAACTACAACTCCCAGCATGCCGTTGGCTGTCGGTGACTGCTGAGAGTTGTAGTTTTGCAACAGCTGAAGGCACACTGGTTGTGAAACTTAGTTTTTTTTTTACCTAACTCAGTGTTTCACGACCGGTGTGCCTCCAGCTGTTGCAAACTCCAACTCTCAGCAGTCAATGTACACCATGCACCGTACATGCTGGGAGTTGTAGTTTTGCAACAGCTGGAGGCACACTGGTTGTGAAACACTGAGTTAGGTCACAAACTCAGTGATACATAACGAGTGTGCCTACAGCTGTTGCAAAACTAAAACTCTCAGCATGTACAGTCTGTCAGCGCATGCTGGGAGTTGTAGTTTTGCAACAGCTGGATGTCCCCCCCCCCAATGTGAATGTACAGGGTACACTCACATGGGCGGAGGATTACAGTAAGTATCTGGCTGCAAGTTTGAGCTGCCGCAAATTTTCTGCCGCAGCTCAAACTGCCAGCGAGAGACTACTGTGAACCCCCGCCCGTGCGACTGTACCCTAAAAACACTACACTACACTAACAAAAAATTTAATAAAAAGTAAAAAACACTACATATACACATACCCCTACACAGCCCCTCTCCCCTCCCCAATAAAAATGAAAGCGTCTGGTACGCCACTGTTTCCAAAATGGAGCCTCCAGCTGTTGCAAAACAACAACTCCCAGTATTATCGGACAGCCGTTGACTGTCCAGGCATGCTGGGAGTTTTGCAACAGCTGGAGGCACCCTGTTTGGGAATCACTGGTGTAGAATTCCCCTATGTCCACCCCTATGCAATCCCTAATTTAGGCCTCAAATGCGCCTCTCACTTTTAGGCCTCTCACTTTGGAGCCCTGTCGTATTTCAAGGCAACAGTTTAGGGTCACATATGGGGTATCGCCGTACTCGGGAGAAATTGTGTTACAAATTTTGGGGGGTATTTTCTGCTTTTACCCTTTTTAAAAATGTTACATTTTTGGGAAAACAAGCATTTTAGGTAAAAAAAATTTTTTTTTTTTACATATGCAAAAGTCGTGAAACACCTGTGGGGTATAAAGGTTCACTTTACCCCTTGTTACGTTCCCCGAGGGGTCTAGTTTCCAAAATGGTATGCCATGTGGTTTTTTTTTCTGCTTTCCTGGCACCATAGGGGCTTCCTAAACGTGGCATGCCCCCAGAGCAAAATTTGCTTTCAAAAAGCCAAATGTGACTCCTTCTCTTCCGAGACCTGTAGTGCGCCAGCAGAGCATTTTTCACCCCCATATGGGGTGTTTTCTGAATCGGGAGAAATTGGGCTTCAAATTTTTAGGGGTATTTTCTGCTATTACCTTTTTTAAAAATGTAAAATTTTTGGGAAAACAAGAATTTTAGGTAAAAATTATTATTTTTTTTTTACATTTGCAAAAGTCGTGAAACACCTGTGGGATATAAAGGCTCACTTTATCCCATGTTACATTCCCAGAGGGTTCTAGTTTCCAAAATGATATGCCATATGTTTTTTTTTTTTTTTTGCTGTTCTGGCACCATAAGGGCTTCCTAAATGCAACATGCCCCCCAAAAACCATTTCAGAAAAACGTACTCTCCAAAATCCCCTTTTCGCTCCTTCCATTCTGAGCCCTCTACTGCGCCCGCCGAACACTTTACATAGACATGTGAGGTATGTCCTTACTCGAGAGAAATTGGGCTACAAATACAAGGAAAAATTTGTCCTTTTACCCCTTGTAAAAATTCAAAAATTGGGTCTACAAGTACATGTGAGTGTAAAAAATGAAGATTGTGAATTTTCTCCTTCACTTTGCTGCTATTCGTGTGAAACACCTAAAGGGTTAAAACGCTGACTGAATGTCATTTTGAATACTTTGGGGGGTGTAGTTTTTATAATGGGGTCATTTATGGGGTATTTCTAATATGAAGACCCTTCAAATCCACTTCAAACCTGAACTGGTCCCTGAAAAATACAGAGTTTGAAAATTTTGTGAAAAATCGGAAATTTGCTGCTGACCGTTGAAGCCCTCTGGTGTCTTCCAAAAGTAAAAACACATCAATTTTATGATGCAAACATAAAGTAGACATATTGCATATGTGAACGAAAAAAAATGTATTCGTAATATCCATTTTCCTTACAAGCAGAAAGCTTCAAAGTTAGAAAAATGCAAAATTTTCTAATTTTTCATCAAATTTACGGATTTTTCACCAAGAAAGGATGCAAGTTACCACAAAAATTTACCACTATGTTAAAGTAGAATATGTCACGAAAAAACAATCTCGGAATCAGAATGATAACTAAAAGCATTCCAGAGTTATTAATGTTTAAAGTGACAGTGGTCAGATGTGCAAAAAACGCTCCGGTCGTTAAGGCCAAAATGGGCTCCGTTCTGAAGGGGTTAAAGTGTAAAAAAAATTAAAAACATTTGAAAAATCGCCTCCCCCAATAAAAATGTAAATCATCCGCTTTTCCCATTGTACCCCCAAAAGAGCGTAAAAAAAATTAATAAACATATTTGGTATCGCCACGTGCATAAAAGTATGAACTATCAAAATATATTTTTAATTATCCCTCACGGTGAACAGCGTAAACGTAAAAAAAAATTTAGAAAAAAACAAAATTGCTGCTTTTTTGTCACATTTTGTTCCCCAAAAAATTTATAAAAAGTAAAACCTAATCAAAAGTGGTACCGATAAAAACTACAAATCACGTCGCAACAAATTAGCCCTCATACCGCCCCGTATACTGAAAAATGAGAAAGTTATAGGTGGTCAAAATAGGGCAATTTCAAACATACCAATTTTGTTTAAATAGTTTGAGATTTTCTTAAGCGGTACAATTATAGAAAAGCATATAACATGGGCATCATTTTAAGCACATTGACCCACAGAATAAAAAAAAAAAACATTTACCATAAATAAATGTTATTTTTACCATAAAGTGTACAGCGTGAAAACAAAACCTTCCAAAATTTGAGAAATTGCAGTTTTCTTTTTAATTTTCCCACATAAATAATATTTTTTGTTTGCGCCGTACATTTTATGTTAAAATAAGTGATGTCATTACAAAGCAAAAAACAAGCCCTTCTATGGGTGTGTGGATGGAAATATAAAAGAGTTATGATTTTTAGAAGGCGAGGAGGAAAAACGAAAATGCAAAAATAAAATTGGCCTAGTCCTTGAGGCCTAAATGAGCCTGGTCCTTAAGGGATTAAAGCGGGTTTTCCGGTGGGAGAATTTTATTTTATTTTTTTCAAATCAACTAGTGCCAGAAAGTTAAACAGATAGATTACTAAGATTTAAAAATCTTAAGCCTTCCAGGACTTATCAGCCATTACATACCCCAGAAATAGTTGTGTGGTCCTTTTAGTCTGACTACAGTGCTCTCTGCTGACAGCTCTCTTCATGTCAGGAACTGCCCAGAGTAGCAGCAAATCCCCATAGCAAACCTCTTTTTTTTTTACACAAAGGTGTGAGCAGAGAGCACTGTGGTCAGACTGGAAAGGACTACACAACTTCTTCTGTATTATACAGCAGCTTATAAGTACTGGAAGGATTAAGATTTTGAAGAGAAGTAATTTACAAATCTGTTTAACTTCCTGGCACCAGTTGATTTGACAAAAAATGTTTTACATAGTACATCGATATACTCCTAATGAGCTAACAGTGTTGTACATGGCTTTTAGGACACTTTGAGAGTGTTATACACCCAATTTTGGGCTATTGGTGAAGTACAGGTTCGGACAGAACTACAGTCAAGACTAGAACTTTTTTGCCAGAGTTCGGCAAACCGGCAGAACCAAACTTTTAACAGGTTCGCTCATCTCTACATATAACAATTATATCTAAAGAGGTTTCAAGTAGTACATATGAGTTCAACCCTGGTAGCAGAGGATAAACATAAATAAGTCAACTAATGAAAGATGCAATAGAATTGGAATCAAGTTTGAACTGTTTTTTGTTTTTTTTGTTTTGCCAAGACAGCTGTGATCCTCAGTGTTATTTGTGTTGTTGCAAAAGTTACTGAATGTGATACCTAACTGAGGTACGACTAAGACTGCCCAGTTTCTTGAGTTCATATAATTGGATTTGACCTATGTCCCCTTAGCACCACTTAGAACCACAGTCTACATTGTCTCACAGCTGTGGATTCACACATCCTAGGTATACTGGCCTGACAAAGCTATCCAATCTTCATATCCTATGGCTTTTTGGAAAATAGCTTGACTTGACACATTAGCTTATTGGCCGGATACATGAAATCTCTGAGCATGTTGGAACACGAATGTTAAAGCTCATTGGCTTTATTGTCCTGATTTTGTTTTACAAAATGCCAATGTGTAGTCTGGTGGTTTTTACCACTCATCTTACTCCATTAGATGAAAGATGGCATAACAAAATTGCAGAAAAGGAGTCAGCGAGAGGTCAGGGCTCTATGTTATAACAAATTGGGACTTAAATATTTCTGTATTTACTGCACTATATTTTCTGAATAGTATTTACGGTTTGTTCGAAAGTAGGTAAACATTTCTACATTTCCAGTATTTTCTGTACTGTATATACTGTATTTTCTGACTTTAGTAATATTTCAGTATTTTCTGTTTTTAAATGAAACTATCTCACAAAAATGTTTTCATAATATTCTTTTATTTCTTCTTCTAAACTTATTAATTTACTAATATTTAATAATTTTGTATTGCTACTAACAGATCTTCTTTTATTTTTAAAAACAATACTGTAATGTAAAAAAATGAGAATTATCTGATACCTATTTATCATAGCTAGCATTAAAAAGGTAGTAAAAAAAGTAAAAATGAAAAAATAAGTCATACCTACCTACCCCTGTCTCCTGCAGCTCCTCCTGGTCTATGCTACTTATCTATTCTTCTTGATTCTTAGATGAGAATTAAGAGCACAACCACTAAGCCAATTATTGTCCGAAAGGGGACACCACTTCCTGTGACTGGCTGAGCAGGAAAGTCATGATCGAACGTCTCGCTTTGGAAGGGAGAAATGGTGAACTACGGGGTACAGAAGTTTGTGAAACAGGAGCTGCAGAGGACTGAGGTAGGTAAGTATCACTTGTTTTTTTTTTTTACTATTTTAATTATAATTCCTAGCAAAATATAAACAAAATAATTAAACCGGAATATTCCTTTAACTATTTTACCAATTAACTCTATATTAGCTCTTCTGAAAGATTGAATTATATTGGTTAGCCTTGTCTCTACATGTGATTAATAAGCCAGGGGGGAAAATGAACATTAAAGGGATTTTTTGGGGACAGCATTTTATATATTATTATTATTATTAGTAGTAGTAGTAGTTGTAGTAGTAGTAGTATATTATTATTTTAAATGTATTTATTTATTTTTTAATTAATAGTCCAGGTGCTGCAAAGATATAAAATAATTCATATGCACCTGCCCCGATCCACTGCTATACCAACAGCATGTTGTTGCTGTTTTTTTGTTTTCACTTTTTGCTTCTGTCACTGTAAAA